>NC_080834.1:92791947-93160027 GCF_030435755.1 Ochotona princeps | reverse complement strand
GGGGAGGGATTGCGGGCGGAGCGAGCACATGCAAGGTCCTGCTGGGTCGGGGAGGGAGGGGGCGAGGGGAGCCGGCTCCACAGCAGCTCTGCAAGCGCCAAGCGCTCCTCCTAGCGGGAAGGGATGGCCGCTGGATCCCTGCTCCCAGCACCTGCTGCCCTGCTCCCCGCACCTGAGGCACACCCTCTGCAGCACACCGTCACTCCACCCCCCCTCTTAACGACTTGAGGATTTTTTTTCGGAAGTGGGCAGGGACAGCACATTTTAAACGCCCATTCCACAGATGAGAACACTGAGCCAGCCACTGGCAAAGCAGTCAGGAGGCAGAAATCCGCTCTCTGCATTCATCTCCTCCACCCCACCCCAGGTTATTTTCCAAGCACGCGGCACTGGCACCAGGCAACCAGGGGGAAAGGGAGGCATGAGCTTAACCACACGACAGACACGAGGGCTGTAGGCAGGCCCAGCTCTTGCTGTTCACCTAGCAGCTGGCACCTAAGTGCGTACGAGGAGGCGGGGCAGGGATGGGAATCTCTGTCTTAGGCCTTTGACTGACATGTCATCCTGGCTTCCCAATTCCACCCGTCCCCATCTCTGGGCCAGCCTCCCTCCGGAGCAGGCGACAGGCCCAACCCCACCACCTTGTCAGCAGGATAGAGAACTCAAAAAGTCTTCTCTAGAGGCCGCTCTGTCATTCAGGCTGGGGGACCCCTGACACCCCGGCCCCCGGCACAAACCCGCTGCGGGAGGCCTCGCTCATCCAAGCAGGATAGGCGACCCTTGCCCTGTCTCTTGGTTTGAAGACAAAAGATCGCCTAACCTCCCCGGAACTCAGCCGCTAGCGTCCCTGCCGCTGCCGAGGTCCCCAGGCGCCTGGAGGGGGCGGAGGACTGCCACCCGCCGCCGAGCTGGCAGGCAGTGATCTGTGCTATCCGGGAAGGCAGCCAGTCCTCGTGCCCTCAGGCTTCCGGCCACCGAGGAGCAAGCGGGCAAAGCAGGAACAGCCCCGCCTCGCCAGGCCGCCCAGGACAAGCAGAGCCGGGACGCCTGCGCACTGCCTAGGAGGGAGAAGGAGCGCAGCCTGTGTCCCAGGACTTTGTCAGCCAGCCTGCCCTCTCCCCTCCCCCGTCAGGGCCTTCATCTTCTGAGTGCGTCTCTCTCCTCCCCAGGTGTACCTGAGACAGGCACTGGCTTCCCCAGCTCCAGCTTGGGGGGCTTGCACCTTACTGTCCCTACTTGCTGGAGCCGGAGCCTTGGAGTGTGAGATGGTGACGTGGCCAAAACACGGGTGGTGGCTGCAGCAGCTGCTGCTTTTAAGATTTATTTCTTTGCAAGGTAGAGAGGGAAAGAAATCTTCTCTCTTCATTCCCTGAAGTGCTGCAACAGCTAGGTCTGAGCCAGGTCAAAGCCAGGAACTAGGATCTCCATCAGGGTCTCCCATGTGGGTGGCAGGAGTCCAATGGGGGCCATCATCTGCTGTCCCCCAGGCTCACCAGCAGGGAGCTGGACCACAGCAGAGATGGAGCTCCATACCGGACACCCTGATGGGGGACGAAGAGATTACAAGAGGAGGCTTAACCCACTGCATCACAACATCACTGCATCTTAAAGGAAGATGGTCAGAAAATCTTCCTGATGTGTCTGTGCTTCAGCTTTCCAGATGAGGGGGAAGTGGAGGGAAATGGGGGGTGAGCTACTGAGCAGCAGACCTGGGCTGCCCGTGCCTCTCCAGGGTCTGAGTCTTACTCGGGACCCCTTGTGGCCATCAAGAATCAGCTCTGGCCCACCAAAGCCTAGTATGTAAATAACGGCAGGATCCTGCAACTCTTTCTCAGCAGCCACAAGGTGCACCCCTGCCCTGCCATCGCCCCACCCTCTGCAGGCCACACACTGTGCACCATGCAAAGTACCCCAGCCAGGCAGTGGGAGAAGCAGGTGAAAGACCTCCGGGCAGTTTCCCCTCAAGGTTGGAAGACATCTTCCCAGGTGAGGGGCCATCACCAGAGCAGGATCAGTCTTCACTCGCACACCCAGGGCGGAGGAGTGATTTGCAAAGGACAGGTTTTGCTAAGAAAGAAGTTTTCAAGCAAAGCTTTCTTGCAGAGAGTGGACAGCATGCACTCCCGGCAGTGTACTGTGGGGTACGAGAGGCACCGGCACTGACCCTGGTGCACTTGGTGCAGGCCGGGGATTCCATGTGAAGCTGGTCCTCCCCACATCCTGGGCAGGGCACACTTCTCTGTTCACCACTGCATTTGCCGCATCGCTGGTATTCATCAGCAAGTGCTGCCAAGGAGGCTTATTCAGAACAGAAGGGCTTCTTAGCCAAAGTGCGTTGCTGATACCGCCCAAAGCGTTTCACATCTTGTACACATTATCCACATGTAGGAGGGGCCCAGGCGTCCATCAGGACAGGCAGCTTAATGAGTTAGAGATGGTTCTGTTCCCACATAACCTTCTGCTAGACGCACACACACTCACACACATGTATTTCTCCCCAACCATGTCAATGGGGCCCATGTGGTCTCACATTCACTGCTCTCCTCCAGCCTTCGCACCCCAGCATGTGCCAGGAAAAACAGGTTAACCCATGGAAAGAACCCACCCTGGATGTGGCGGGCCAGCACTTCAGGGCTGGGTGGTCCACACACACCAGATTGGCGCATGGCACGTGCCAGCCAAAATCCATGTTCCTGTCACCCTGAGACTGGAGGGGTGGGGGAGGGAGGTGCTGGGTGGAGGCCCCTTTCCAAGCAGGCTGCTGGTGATTCCTGGGGAGGGCTCCCCGGAATCTTCACGGCTGTGCAGAGCTTCCCATCTATCCAGCCTCCCCACCCCCGCCTCAACCCAGAGTGGATCCAGCGGACGACAGCCAGCTGCAGAGCAGCTGTCAGAGTGAGAGAAACCAGCAAGCCACCGGGGTCCTGACAGCAGAGGAGGAGTGGCCTCTGTCTTCCAGGACTCAGGGAAGCACAGCTGCAAGTGGCAGGGTGCTGGGCTCATCCGTGGGACAGCTGGCACAAGGGCCTATACAGGGTGCCCACGTGGCACCCAGGGAAAGGAGGCCGAGGCCAGCAGAGAAGCTAGAGTCCACAGATTAGAAAGTGTCTATTCCCACAGCCTGTCCTCAGCAAGCTGATGTAGAGTCAGATCTGGGGCCGCAGTTCCTAGACCGCTGTTCCCTTTCTGCCAAGTTCCACTTTCCACCAGTTTGCAGGTTGCGGGAAGTGAATAAGAGCCTTCAGTACCTGCTACCTCTGGCCACCCTCCATGGCCTCTATGCCCCTCTGCATACATTGGGCCCAGTACGCCTGCTCTGACCACTGCCTGTGCTGCCCTTGCTGCCTGGAATGATCTCCCGGCTCTTCTGCAGCTGCCTCGTCCAGGAGACCTGCCAGACCTGGAGCTGTGCATCCCTGTCTGGGACCAGCTCTCTGCTGAGCATCCCCTGCTGTTTCCTTGTTTGTTCACGTGTGTGCTTCATGTGTCTCCTGAAATTCAAGTACCAGAAAGCAGGCTCTGGTGGAAGCTCCACGTGGGTTGGATGAATGACCAAAAGAGAGCATGTCTCTTCACTGCAAGCAGCCCAGAGTTGATGGGGAAACAAAATATTTCCGGGGATACTGTTAAATCTTGCATCTTGAATAATGGGGGGGTTCTCCCTTGGGTGACTTGTGCCCCCTGCTACTCGTGGCCAGCACCTTCAAGCCTTGCACACACAGATGCTGAATCAAAAAGGGAGAGTGGAAAAAAGTGTTTTCCTGGCCCCTGAAAAAAACTGGATTTTGTGAGAATCCTCCTTTTCTATTTCCCTTCTTGCTTGCAGAAGGCAAGCCTGGGAGACGGAGGGATGATCTACTGTCCTCCTTACACCAAATTGCTTTCTGTCCTGTTCCTTACCTCTCCGGGGTATTTGTCCTGCTGTACTTGTGGCAAGTCTTTTTTGACCGTGGAAAACCAAGACTGGGTGGAAAGGATCTGCAGGCAGTTAGGTTGGAGGAAATATTATGGGATATTCTCCCTAGCCACAGCATCCCTGGAATGCAGTTCACGGGCATTGGCTATTGACGGGATCAGCTGTGAGACAGGGAGCTGCCCAGGCATCCTGGAGAGCAGGGATGGGTTCAGATCACTTATCAAGCACTTAGTAAGTGATCATAACTATGGGAGGCCAATGATGAGGGAGGAAGCGGCCATTTCAGGTGTATAAGGAGACATTTCTAGCAACTTTAACTTACCACAAAAGGAGATTCAGAAGAGAAGAAGGGCAAGGGAGGCAGGGGCCAGCTATGGACTTCAGCCATGAGGTTAAGGGAGCAGTGGGAGTGAGCCAAGCCCAGTGCTTTGGGTGTGGGTGGTAGTTGGACAAAAGGGCTTGAGGGCAGATGGACAGCAGGAATAGAGGTGGTCTTGAGCTTGCTGGGTTCAAGGGCAGAAAGGGAGGCCGGTGTGGCTGGAGAGGGGAGGAGGAAGCAGGGTGCAGATGGAAGCAGCCATGTGGGGGACAGAGGCAAGGGTGGTTTGCAGGAGGGTGAGGAGCTTGTTAAAGGAGGAGCTGGGCCAGCAGAGGGCAAGGCGGAGCTGTCTGGAAGAGATTTGAACTTTACGGTGCCAGTGGTGAGACAGCCCAGGAAACCTAGGGCTGAGGTGGGGCTGGAGAGGACCCCAGCCTGAAGGCTGCCAGAAGGGTAATTGCTGAGTGCCAAGGGCTCTCTGGCAGCCACTGGGATAATGGCAACATTGCATGCCCCTCCATGCTACATCTCAGATCCCCTCCCAGACCTCATCTGCAGGCAGGCTCCTCTACCCCACCACCTCTGAGGGATGCCTGAAGGAGGCAGAGGGGCTGAGAGGGCAGACGCTTCTCCACCACTCTTCCCCTACCCCGCACACCCAAAAGAGTGCACCTCTTCCCTGGCCTGAGCACACACGTGTGATCATCCCTTGGGAACAGTCATTCCCGCTCCCACCCACAATTCCCCTGTGTCTCCCCAGAAATTCCAGCACCTGCAGAGTCACCCTCCCCCCTCCCCACCCCCAAGGAGCAGAATCCCTTCCAGGAGGTGTCCATCTTGATTCCAGCCTCAGAACAGAGCGGAGGAACCTCTGCGGCCCTGAGAGGCATCCATGAGTCTGAGCTACTCCCGTATAGCATAGTGCGCATCCCCAGACCCTTGGTGGGCTAAGAGGCACCCCTCATCCCGCACCTCCGGGTTTGGGTTCGGAGCTACACATCTAGGCTCCGTCACTGCATAATGAGGCCCTGCCCCAGATCTGTAAAAATAAGGCCGTAGGAGCAGCTGATGCGAAGGGGCCACCTGTCTCTACCTTTTCTCTCTGCGCTGAGCCGGCCCATCACAGGCACCTCTGTGGTATGTTTTCACCCTTCTTCCCTTGGGCTCCCACCTCAACAGCAGCTCCCCAGGAAAGTCCCTTGCCATAGGCTTCCTCATCCATCAATGTCAGCAGTGGCTGGGCCTGAATCTGGCTCCAGTAGCCACAGCCAGGCCAATCCCGCCCCCTTGTTCCTTCTGAGCTGGGCCTTGGATAACTGTCAGAACTCCCCACCACAGCCACAGCCTGAGGAAGCCAGGCTAGGCAGTGCTCCCTCACAGCTCTGCTGCTGCCCAGGGCCCCAGGGCAGCGGAACAAGGAGACTGCCTGGAGGACAGTTGAGAAGCAAGGTAGGAGGCAGGGATGGAGACATGAGGTCACTGGTGAGAGATGCAAGCAGGGCCAAAGCTGAGATCAAACCGCAGAGCCAACCCTGCAGCTGGTGGGGGAGAGTAAGAGAGTGGGCACTTCCTGCACCACCCCAGCTTCTAAACTCTCCCCAGGGGCTCCCTGAGCCTTTGAGGCCCTCCAGTCCCTGGTTGGGAGGGGGCATGTATGCTCAGAAGTCTCTGGTAAGGCCTTAGGATCAGACAGGAGGCAGTGAGGAGCAGCCACCCAGGGAAGCCAGGCCTCCTGGAAGACCTCCCACACTGTGAGCTCAGCCCCCAGAGACGCCCAGGCCTGCGCACGGTGGGAGCCGTGGGGCCTCAGGGGTGGGCAGAACCGCTGACCCCAGAAGAGGCCTTGGCCCCAGCTGAGCTGGCAGCCCTATAGACTTGGCTCAGACAGACTCCCTTGGAAGCAAATCTCTGCTACTCACTTCTCCCTTCACTTGGCCAACAACAGAGTCAGAGCAGGGCAGCTGGCTGAGGTTCTGGGTTTTCATTTTTAACCTCTCCCTCTCCATTTCCAGCTGCTAAAACAAAGCAAAACCCCACGTTTCTGTATGCCGTAGTGCAACACTTTCATAGTTTCAGTAAGAAAGCCAAGGTGCTGGCAGACTGGGAGGTCTCCCGGGATTGGCACAGCACATCTAATGCTCACGGGGTCTTTGCAAGGCCCCCCTGGTGCACACAGATGCCCTTCTCAATAATCCTAGCGCATTTGCCTTGAGGCCCAGACATACAAAGGAGCTTGAAGTGGGTCACATCCACTGGTCATCAGCCACCTAGAAGGATGGGGAGTGCCCAGGGCTACATTTCTCAAGTTACCTACTGTGTGCTCAAGCACTCTGCAAATAGTATCTCCTATTAAACAGGACAGTACCCTTCAATATCATCCTCCTTTCATAAAATAAGGCAAACGAAGTTCAGAAAAAGGGTGTCCATGCCAGGGAGACCTGGAGCCAGGACTCTAACTCAACCCAAGCTGTTTCTGCCACCTTGAAATGCTGCTCCCAAGGCCACACAGCCCCTGTGGACAGAGGTTATAGATGGACAGAGCGAGTGAGGCCCAAGGCTCAGCAGGCTTCTCTGCAAAGTGGAGCTATACTCCCTGTCTGAGCACCTGGTACCTAGCATACCTGGGACAAATTAAGGACAACACATACCAGAGACCAGTGTGTAGGGTATGGCTTTTAAGTCAGTGTTTTGCAAGTCTATCATTCCATGTTGCCATGTTGACTCAAGTCGTGGCTACTCTGCTTCTGATGCAGCTCCCTGCTAATGCACCTGGAAAGGAAGGGAATGACTGTCCTAATGTTTGGGGGCCCCAACAAATACGTGGGAGGTCTGGTTGGAGTTCTTACCTCCTGACTCCAGCCTGGTCTTGTCTTGGTTGCTACAAGCATTTGTTTGGGGAGTAATTCAGAAAAATGGAAGATGTCACTTTCTCTCTTGCTCTACTTGGTAAATAAATAAATCTGAACCAAAAGGTAGAATATGTTCCTTACAACTCCAGAACTCTTTCTTGAATGCTAGCCACATGCCTCACACAGAGCCAGCAGGCCAGGAAGAATGAAAAGCATCCTAGGCTGGTGTCCCCTGTGGGCTCCTGTGGAGGAAGAACTGTTAGGACACACACTGGTTTCTTCTGGCTCCCTTACACAGGTGAAAGCAGATTAGGAAAGAGAGGCTGCAGCCCTGACACCCCAGGGGACTGTGGCCGGTGTGCCCAGTGAACCCCTTTCCACAGGCAGGGCTGGAGATCCGGTATTGCCACTGCTGTGACCCCAGTATTTGTGCCCGTGATGCTCAGTCTTCTGTCAGTGGTTTTGTGGGGGGGAGTGTCTAGGATATGAACCGGCACCCACATGGGATCCTGGTGGTTGCAAGGCAAAGATTTAGCCACTTGGCTATCTTGCTGGGCCCAAGAAGAGAAATCTTAAAAAAAAAATTAAAAAGGACAAAAAAAGCCCCAGCGACACTGACAGGTGCACTCCCTGTCCCTGTGGTGTGGTGGTTGCAACCCCTTGGGACTCCTCCCGATCCTGGACTGTGACTCTCCGGCACAGTGAGTTAATGAAGCCTTCCTTATAGCGAGTTGGCTATTAGACTCATCTACACTGGCTGGGGCATGTGGCTAAACACAGACTCCTCCAGGGCACACAGGAGGAATTGACAGGTGTGAGTTGGAGTAATGTCACTGTCCCATCCATTCACTGTGCCACTCCTTATTCCAGTAGAGACACAGAACCAGCCAAAGGCCAAGTCTTCTAGGGCTCCCTGGCCCCTGGTCCAGGCAGGCTTAAGTCTAGGCAACAGAAGGTGCCGAGGGAGCTGATGGGGGTACCCTGGGAAAGTGGGGTATATGCATTTTGACTCCAGGACGTTGTCATTCACAAGCCAAGAATTCTAGGTAATAAGGCACAATTTATTCAAAAGATGAGAAAGCACACACTCACACAGGTGGTCATGGGTTACCCCAGAGAGATAGCCGACATGAGTGGGCAGTGGGCCCAGAAGAAAGAAACAGAGGAAGGGAGCTGGGCACACCAGCAGCTCTTCCAGAGACAGCCTCTTGTGGAAGACAGAGTGCCCCCATTCAAGCTGTTGGGCCCTTTTATGAGGGAGAGAGAGGGGTGCCTGGGCAGGCAGAAAGCCATCAGGGAGCATTTTGGTGCCTCCATGCAATCTCACATAGATCCTAATCTCCATGCTTCCCTGGCACGGTGCCCCCCAGGTCCTGGATAAAACAGATGCACCCCCAGGAAGGGGATATTTTGAGTGACAAGTGAAGCATGTGTGGTTGCAGGGACTCCAGCTCAGCTACTTGCTAATACCAGCTCCGACAAAACAACAGAGCCTACCTGGGGGTTCCAGGGAGTACCACGGGGACAGACGGCTGAGGAGCTTGGAGGGGTCAGCTCGTGGCTGATGATGACAACCATGGACAGTTCTATGGGAAGAGCCAGAAGACATGGGAGCTGAAGGCTGCCTGGGTCCCACCCCTATGGGTGGACTCGCGAAGCCACTTGGAGGTTGTTCTCCTTACCCCGGGGAGGGACAGAATGCTGTGACCCCAGGAAATACCTTCCTGGACACATTTCACTCTCACACTCACCTTTAGGACCCCACTTTGTGTCTCCTCAGCCACTCCTCCCCAAAACATTTGACTTAGGCCCAGCATTGTGGTATAGCAAGTAAAGCCTCCATTTGAAGTGTGGACACACCATATGAGTACTAGTGGGAATCCCAGCTGTTCCTTTTCCCATCCAGCTCCCTGCTTGTGGCCTGGGAAAACAGTGGAGGATGGAACCCTGCACCCATGAAGGAAACCCAGAAGCTCCTGCCTCCTGGCTTTGGCCTGACACGGCCTTGGTCACTGAGGCCATTTGCGGGAGTGAACCAGTGGATAGATCTTTCTTTTTGTGTATGTGTGTGTGTGTGTGTGTCCTTCTCTTGCCCTATAACTCTGCTTTTCAGTGAAATACCATCTGACTCCAGATGAGGGTTTCCCACACTGAGGCTCAGTCTGCCTATCATGGGGTGCTGGGGCTCCCCCAGGGCCTGCATGTCCAACTCGGGAGTCCTGGCTGCAGACACTTTGTTTACATTAGGATTACAGCTTCCCCAGTTGCTCCTGCCTTTCTCAAGAGGAAGGCCCTTAGAGGAAATTCCTGGGGGAGAACATAGGGAGGCTGGGTTGGATCTTAAAACAAACTTATAGAAGCAGGAGCTGGTGGTACTGCTGTACCGCTACTCACCCACTGGGCCTCCTCGCTGGTAGAGCACACTATGGTGTGAAAATAAATACATTAGCACTCAAAGCTCTCCAAAAGCATCCCCTGCCTCCCACCGTGGACCTGCTGATGCCATGGCTTGGCTGGATCTCACCAGGCTCCTTTGGGGAAGAAAACTTGTTTTGATCTCTACTTACAGGGAAGGGAGTCCAGGCCACCATGGGAGAAGATGGTAGTACTGTGAGACTCGAACCTGAGGCAAATATCACAGAACCTCATAGATACAGGTGGCTTCGCATGCAGGCCTTATACTCAGAGCTCCTCAGGCTAAGCCGAATTCACTGAGACCCAGGGCCTGAGGCAGGGACAGACACTGCCCACCTTCCACGGGGGTGGTGGCCATGGTTTCCTTTTTTTGTTTAAGGGTGCAGGCTGCTGTGTGCAGTTGACAAAGACAGGCTGCTGTGTACAGGTGACAAAGAGAGGATGCTGTGTGCAGCTGGCAAAGACAGGCTGCCGTGTGCAGCTGGCAAAGACAGAATGTTGTGGAAGGATCAGCCCTGAGGCTTCTGGCTGGAATCCACCCATAGTCCTTGCTGTAGCCCCGTGCCTCCTGTCCAAAGCACAGGGAGCCAACCTGCAGACATGGGTGGGAAATCCCTAGCTTTCATCTTAGCCCCTGTCAGTGTCTCTCTTGCTTCGTGAATGGGCCGGTGAGGCTGACACATGGATTTTTTTTCCAATCCACTGTGGCTGTCAGTAAAAACAGCTGGAGGAGGAGGAAGTGAGGGTAGGAGTGGTAAGATAGGTAAAAGCAGAGAAGGGTGAGGGACAGACCCCCAGAACTGAAGCTGAGGCTTGGAGGACAGAAGGTTGTTTTAGGCAGTTTCCCAAAAGTCCTAAAGCCCAGGCCAACCCAGCTGTTAAAATTTACTTCAAGGAGCAGTCCCATGGCATCCTGAGTTAAACACCACCATCCCATATGGGAATTGGTTCAAGTTCCAAATGCTCCACTTTCCATCCAGCTCGCTGTGGATGGCCTGAGAAAGCAGCAGAGAATGGCCCAAAGCCTTGGGACCTTGCACCCATGTGAGAGAACTAGAAGAAATTCCTGGCTCCTGGCTTCAGATCAGCTCAGCTCCAGTCGTTGAAACCATTTGAAGAGTGTCAGTAGATGGAAGATCTTTCTCTGCCTTTCCTTGTCTGTGTAAATCTGCCTTTCCAATAAAAAATTTTAAAAACCAATAAAACAGGGCCCGGCGCAATAGCGTAGTGGTTAAAGTCCTCGCCTTGCATGTGCCAGGATCCCATATGGGTGCCAGTTCTAATCCCAGCAGCCCTGCTTCCCATCCAGCTCCCTGCTTGTGGCCTGGGAAAGCATTCAAGGATAGTCCAAAGCCTTGGGACTCTGCACCTGCATGGGAGACCCGGATGAAGCTCCAGGCTCCTGGCTTCGGATCGGCTTAGCACCAGCTATTGCAGTCACTTGGGGAGTGAATCAGTGGACAAAAGATCTTCCTCTCTGTTTCTCTTCCTCTATGTATATCTGCCTTTCAATAAAAGTAAATAAATCTTAAAAAAAAAAAAAAAAAAGATTCCCAAGCCAGCTCTCCAAGCTCAGGAGACAGACTAAGGACCCAGCTGCCGCATTTTAAAAAGCCCAATGCCACCAAGCTTCAGAACTGGCAGCAGGGTCCTCGAGTATGAGGCATTGCCAAGCCAAGAAAATCAAGTTGTCACAGGCAGTGACATCCAGGTAACACCCTGCACAGCCTGCAGGAATCAGGGACAGGGCAGGGGCAGCACTGCTAATGGCCTCTGAGAAGCCAGGAGCCTGCATGGAGCCCTAACATGGGCAGCTGGATAGCCGGCCTCCTAACCCACACAGCTGGGGCCCAGCAGCAAGCCAGGCCCACAGCCCAGAGGTCAGAGGCATTCTGGGAGACTGCCAGGCCCTGCGGAGTTTGCATTCCCAAGCACATGGGGATTAGGGCACAAGGGACTTTGCTCAAGTTCATACAAATAGAGAAAGAAGTCAACACAGGCCAATTGCACTGACTTCTTATTATGAAATCCAAAACGCATATGTGTGGGTTGAAACTCCCACAGCAGCCAGAAGCCCCCAGTTGAGTGGAGCCACCTTGGCAGGAGGTTACACCCTCCAGTAGCACCTTCTATGCCCTGCCACACGATAATGGTGACAAACAACCATGAAGAGAGAAGCTCCCAAGTAGCAAACCATATTTCCTTGTAGCATCTCTGGGTCAGGAACCCAGAGGCAGCCTGGCTGGGTGGCTCTGGTACCAGGTCGCCGAGATGGTGGTGAGAATTTCTTCCATAGCCACAGTGAGCCCTTCGCTCACTTACAGCAAGAGCCGTGTCCCAGCTTAAGCACGCTGTTGTTGACTGGCCCCAGCTTCCCTCGGTGTGGGCACTGTCCCCAGAGAATGTGACATCACAGACACAGTTGGAGAAGCTGAGACGACTCTCCCTGTCACTGATGTCACCACTTCTACCATATTCTGATGCTTCCAGGATTAGGCACTGGGTCCAGCCCATAGTCAGCCACTGGAAAAAGGTATGGCAAGAAAATCGCAGGGACAGTTTGGAGCCAGCCTACACTTGCTCTTAGCCAGAAGGCCAAGAAGCGATTGGAGCCAGCCTAGAGTGAGATCCACAGGTGCCAGGCTCCCCCTGGCCAATGGGACTTGAGGCACAGTGGTCAGGAAGGGGTGAGAGATGTTAGCTAGGGAGAATGTCTGGGAGGAGGGGCGAAAGCAGAGAAGGTGGTGGGGTGGGGGGTGAAGATGGTGGGATGGAGGTTGAGAGGGTAGGAGTAGAGGTGGGGAAGGCAAGCGTCCCAGAGGCTGGGACCAGAAAAGGCATTCTCTTGGCCATCCCAGAACTTTAGCATAGCTGTTGAAAGGACTCTACATAGCATGGCGGCTGCATGTGGAACCTTCCCAGCAGGGTCAGCCCAGCCAGGGATATCCCAGGATCCCTCATTGGTCAGACTGAGAAGAGACTGGGGCCACAGAGGATGGCCCGGGAGGGACAGAGTGGACTCCGCCACCCCCACTGACTAAGGAAAGACACAGGACAAAGGATCAGCCGGTGGGCAGGTATCCTCAGAGCCCAGGACAAGGAGATCATAACATTTGGCAGACCAAACTCAGGTTAACTACATCATAAAAAGCAACTTCCCTGGCCTATTTTTTTGTTTGTTTTGTTTTTGCTTGTTTATCAGTAAGTTGGACATAATGAGAAAGTACCTATCACAGAGCTGTGAAAATTAAATAGACGTGGCCTGTCTTGTGGCATAGTAGCGTCCCCTACAGACACCAGTTTGAGCTCCGGCTGCTTCACTTACAGTCCAACTCCCTGTTAATGTGCCTGGAGAAGCAGCAGACCATGGCCAAAGCCTTGGGTCCCTGCACCTACAAGAGGGACCCACAGAAAGTTTTTGCCATTTAGAGAATGGACCAGGGCATGGGAGACCTCCCTGTCTATCTTTCCCTCCCCCACTGTAACTCTGCTTTTCAAATCAAATAAATGTAACTTTTTTTAAAAAATTAAATGAGCTGACCTTTAGAAGTTAGTGCAGATAAATATTACTCCCATTAGCATCACAAAAGACACCAGAGGTCATGCCTGCTCGCTGCACAGCCACTCATGACAGATGACTGCTTCCAGACGTAACGGATCCCGGCTGCCCAGGACCACAGCCCACACCGGCTCTGGAGCTACAACCAGCCAGTCTGCGGCTTGTCCCCTGGGGCTCTGCTCCTTGTGTCCCAACAGCCACCAAGAGAGTGGAGTTCAGACAGTCCCTAAGGTGTGAAGGAGAAACAAGGGCATGTTGTCCCCAGGTCCTGGTCCTCCTGTGCCTCCAGGTACATCTGGAGCTGTGGAAGCAGTGGGCCTGAACACCTGTGTGAAGGAGGTAGGTCAGAAAGGCACTTGTCCACAAAACAAAGATAGGTCCGACTGGGAGTGTGCCCCGTGGCTGTGGGTGGTGAGTGTGTGGGGCTGGAGGTTAGACTCAGGATGCAGGTGCGTGCCGGCATGGGGGTGAGCTCTGTGTGTGTGTAAGTGGAGGGAGGGGTGTGCCTAGTGGGATGCGGTGTGTTGAGAACCATGTTGGTATCTCTAGCCAAGACCCAGTGATGCCCAACAGAAAAGCAGTCACAAACCTGGGAGCCATTTCTCTTCCAGCCAGTCTTGCCACTCTCCCCTAGCAGATGTCTTTGTTGGCCAGGATTTGAGGCCTTCACTTGGTGAGCAGAACGCGGATTGCAGCAATAAAGCCACCAGGGGAAGGCACGAAGCTTTCCCTGTATCCCCTGCTTCCCCCTTCCCCTTGCCACCGGGTTTCTGCAGCACCAGCGTGGAGTCAACCCTCCCCTCCCCCCAGATCGCAGTGGGACTTTTTCAGATCGGCCTTCTAAGCAAACAGCTGCCACCCTCCACCTCCTGAATGAAAGGTGCGGACCCGAAGGAGGAGTCTTTGTGTTTTCATTAGGTATTTTAGCGAGTGCAATGAGGACATTCAGATTCTCCACTTCCCTGTTTTGTACACACACATAAGTCCATGCTAAGAGGATTACTTTGCCCGGGAGCCTGGTCCATCCAAAAGGCCCCAGTCAAGAGAGTCTTGTTAAACACCATCTCTTCTAACGCCCTGGCTCCTCTCACCTAGCCCACTCTCCACCCCACCCACCCAGCCACCCACCCAGCCACCCACTCACCCAGCTCTCTGGGCAGAAGACGGTGCTGGACCCCACCTCCCCTATCGCCTGATAAAGCCGAAGGTGAGCAGGCGCGCATGCCCTCCGAAAGGGGCCCAGGGCCAGGGAAAAGTGCTGCCTCCTCGCCTCCGTGCCCGCCGCGCACGGCTTCACACGCTGCTGGTGCACAAAGCGTCAGATGTTGACGGTTTTTTTCAGCCCCGGGTTAAGACGTCTTCCCTAAGCTTTTATTCCTCATTTGTTACTTCTTTATTATCCGGGAGGTTTGGCCGCCTCCCGTCTTTTGCGTTGCTCTGAAGAGAGCAGCGGTGGCCGGGGCCCTTATTATCCTGGGCCCCTTTCTCCCGCCTCCAGAGGCAGCCTGCCCGGGGCCCCATTGTGGCGAACAGCAGGTAGCTGAGGCAGGCCGGGTCACTCGGCGGAGCCCTTTGTGCGGCGGCCCCCTCCTCCCAGCCGCTGAGTTCCAGGGACCAGAAAGGTCAGGGCGGCCAAGCTTCCGTACCTGAGCTTTTGTCTGGGCTGAGGCCCAGCAGCGCTCGCTCTCCCTCGCTCTCTCTCGCGCTCACTTTCTCTCTCTCTCTCTCTCTCTCTCTCTCTCTCAGCAGAGCCCAAAGGCGCCCATCCCCCTCTGTGCTGTGCACAAGGCGCTCCCAGTCCTTGCTTGCAGCCTGGGTGGGACCAAGAGACAAGAAGCAGTTCAAGCCATCTACACACAAAAATACATCAAGAAAACCTTTCTTCCAAGAGGTGGCCTGAGAACTGCAAATGGTAATCTTAAGCTTCAGAGACGTTGAGAAAAGAACTATGGAATAAACACAGAGGATTTTGGTGGCTGTCACTCTGTCCTTTGTACCCACCCCACCTGTCCCCTCGGCTTCCCCCTGTGTTGCATGGGAGTGTCACACCCTGCCCACCCACTACACTCAGGTTACCATCGCTTCCCTCTACTGTGGCAGCTGAGGGGCTGTCTTGCAGACTGAGGTTCAACATGGCAGCAGCCATTTTGGCCTGCTACTGGCTGCACTGGTCCAGGCTTGACTATCAGACTGATTTTTCTGAAAATGAGACATCATGGGTTGCAAGGGTATTTGTAAAGGTACCCGTGGAAAAGTGTAACTGAGAGATACAGGTGCCTGTTCCAGAACGTTGCACTAGCCTCATCCAGTCAGCTCTAAAGGCCCGAGTTGTGGGATTTCCCTTCCCTGCCCACAAGGGAAAGTGAGGCTGCGAGGGTGATTCCCTGGGGCTTACAAATGTACCCCTTAGCAGGCAGCTGGGGAGGGGAGGATACCTCTGTGTGCACTTGCATTGGAGAGGAGAGAAGGACCCAGGCACATGGAACTCCAGCTCCCTGAGGACCAATGGCAGCTACACAGGCGCAAGGTCCTGCTCACAGGGCTAAGGGGACTTGAAATTCCAAACACTTAGGCTAGGCAGAAGGCTAGCACAGTGGCCTAGTATATTAAGCTTCCACCTGCAGCACTGACATCCTATAAGGGTGCCAGTTCATGTCCTGGCTGTTCCACTTCTAATCCAACCCCCTACCTTTATGACCTGGGAAAGCAGCACAAGATGGTCCAAGTGCTTGGGTGCCTGCACCCACATGGGAGACCCAGAGGAAGCTCCTGGCTCTTAGCTTTGGATCAGGTCAACTCTGGACATTGTGGTCATTTGGGGAGTGAACCAGCAGATGGAAGATCTATCTCTCCTCTCTGTAGAACTACCTTTTCAATAAAAATGAATAAAACTTAAAAAGTAGAGCAGCCAGGACTCAAACCAGTAGAGGCTTAACCTACTACATTATGGCATCAACCCCAAAACCTGAATTCCAAAGAAAAATAAATGAGTCTTAAAAGCCCTACAACAAAAAAGGCCGAATGGGAGAGACCTAGACTGCCTGCCCACACCACAGCTCAGGGCCTTTGGTAAGGACAGGGAACTGGGCTCATTCTGTGTGGCACAGGGTTCTGAAACTGGGATAGAGTGGACATTAAGATGGAAAGGTTTGGGGTATCCCAAAGGAAATGTTTTCCAAAGCTCGGAGCTGTCTGTAATGGAAGGGGCTGCTTTATGAAATAAACAGCACTCCGCTTTGGAGAGCAAGATCTATGGGATGAGTAGCATCCTTCCAGCTTACTCTGTGTCATGGTAAAGGCTTGCCTGCCTGCCTGCCTTCCTCCCTCCATTTCTAATTTTATTTTTTGATGATGTTTACATAGTTGAAGGATACATTCCCCTGTAGACCACTGGTTAGGGTAGAAAGGGTTGAGGAATAGGGGAAAGTAGGTGAAACCATTGTTTCCAATTTTCTTCTTCATCCTGTTCCTGGGGGAAGCGGGAGAGAAAGGAAGAAGTCTCACCCAGCCTCCCAACCAGCTCAGTACCTGGGCATATGGAGCAGCCACCCAATGTCATTCTATGGTCCCCAAGATGGAGCATGCTCTGAGAGTTCAGCTCAAGTGGTTTTGATAGTTCTGAAATGCTATCGATCTTGCCACTCCAAGGATGAGGAAATCCTTCCAAGGTCCACTGGCTGGCATAGGCCACTTTAGAGTCTCCATTTGCCCAGATATTTGCTGTCAACGCTTGGCTGGGAGAGTTGTCCAATTTGTTCAGTCCTCCATCCTCTGCTACAGTACTAGATGTCCTCTTGCAGGTACCAACGGACTGCCATATCCCTCATGTCTATCTGGGCATACCGTCCACTGCAATGTCTTCAACAACTGAGCACACCCAGTTTTGACACATGCATTCCACAGTCAGACCACAGACCCTACGATTCTCCCCATGGTTGGAGTTCTGAGTCCAGTGGTTCCCCAAAGAAACCTCATTCAAGGTGACCAACCTGACTTCTGTGTGTGCTGGCCAGTACAGAGTGTGGCTCAGTTTGTCACCCGCATCATATTACACACACTGGTGGTAACAGCCATCCAGTCAGTTCTATCCCTAGCCCCATCTCTTATGGAAACCATCTCTTATGGATATTGTGGCCCAGCCCAACCCTGCCCACCACACCTTCGGTGCTCATGTACACCAGCAGGAACTGCAGCCCAGTCATAGTGATTGCCAATAACCCCCACCAGACCCACCCCCAGTCCTGGTTCTGGCTCATGACAATATGTACAACAGACTGATCTGGTCTGTCCTGCATCCTATTTGGCTTTTGTACACACCAATGGGTACTGTAGACTACCTCAGTCCAAACAACCCCACTATCCAGCCCACACTTAGGCTGGTGGGTGCTGTCACCTGTCCAGTCAGGTCCACCTCCAGCCCTGGTTCTCATGTTCACTGGTAGGAGCTACGGCCCATCAGAGAGGTGTCCACAGTTTCCCGACAAGGCCCATTCCCAGTCCTGGATCTTGCATTTTCCAGGTGGTTTTGCAGCCTAGCTTGACAGGACTTGCCTCCATTCCAAGCACTTGCCAGCTGATGCTGCAGCAAAGACCGACCTGCCTGAATTTACTCTGGTTCAGGCATGCCCCAGGGGATACAGTTGCTTAGCCCACCCTTGCTCGCTCCTTAACCCAGCTCATACATAGGCCAACAGGTGTTATAGCCCTGCCTGGCTGGCCTGCCCCAGATTCCAGACCTCACTCTCACCAGTGGGAGCAGTGGCCCAGTAGGGGAGCCCCATGCAGCCCCTCTACCAGGCTTGCACCCCACCACCCTCGGTCTCAAGTCATATGCTGGTGGTTGCTGTGGCCCAGTCTAGCACGGCCTGCTTCACCTTGGCATTTGCCAGCGGGTGCAGTAACCTGGTCCAGTCCGGTCTGTCCCCAGTACCAACTCATGCTGGTTGGTGCTACACTCTAGCCCAGCCTGGACTCCTCCACCACCACTCCCAGGACCAGCCTTTGATTTATCAGAGCATTTAGTTTCCAGGTCCTATCGTGGCTTAGCACATGAAGCCACCACCTTGAGATGCTTGTGTCCTCTGACAGAGTGACAGTTCAAGTCCTGGCTGCTCTACTTCCAATTCAACTCCCTGCCAATATACCTGGGAAAAGCAGCAGAGATGCCCCAAGTGCTTGGGCCCCCACCACCCACGTGAGAGACCCAGACAGGATTGTAGGCTCCTGGCTTCAGCCTGGCTCAACCAGAAATATTACAGTCATTTGGAGAGTTAACCAGCAATGAAAGATGTATGTGTGAGTGAGTGCATATGTCTTACTCACTCTCTGTAACTCTTTTAAATAACTAGGTAAATTTTACCCAAGAAAGATCTTACAAGTCAATAAAATGCAAAATGAACAAACCATAGAGAAAAATCAGAACAAAAGCTGATTTTCAGAAAAGATCAATTAAATCAGTACGCTAAGCAGATGGAAAACAGAGGGGAAATAAATGATCAATATTACACTTAAAGATAGTTTTCGTTAGTGCAGATTTCATGTTAACTTACTTTTGATGCATTTGACAACTGAGATAGAAAGGGGAAATCCATCAGAAGACAAGAAGTACCAAAAATGACTTGAGAGAAAAAGAGACCATCTGAATCATCTGCTATCAAGGAACTTAAATTTGTGAACAATACTTTTCTATTTAGAAAATCTCAAATCTCAGCAAGTATTTGGTGCCACAATTATGATGCCATTTGCCAGGCCTACATCCCACATCGAAGGGCCCAGGTTCAAGCCCCAGCTCTCCTTCTTGTTCCAGCTTCCTCTTGAGTGCCCTGGGAGGCAGGGGTGGTGGCTGCATGGTGATGCTGAGTAGTCTGGAGTCCCAAGGTCCTGGCTTCAACCTGTCAGCCCAGGCTGCTGTGGGCTTTGGGGAAATGGATCAGTGAGTGGAAGAACTCTCTGAGTCTGTCTCCATCTTCCTCAGTCTCTCCACCTTACAAATAATAAAGAAGATGCTTTATGAGAAAAATTTGGGGCTTTGCGTGATGGCTCAACTGGCGATTCTTCCTCATGCAAGTGTTAGGATCCCATTGTGGCCGTTTGAAAAGCAGGTTAACAACCTTTCTTTCTCTCCTTCTCTCTGTAAAATCTACCTTTCCAATAAAAATAAATAAATCCTTAAGAAAAAAGATGATAAGAAGGCAAGTTGCAAATTGGGAAAAATGCTTTCCAACCACATATCTAAAAAAGGATGATATAAGAAGCATTTCCCAAACCCTGCACACGGTGCACATTTGGTGCAGTGGCTTCACTCCCCGTTTGAGGGGCTCAAATGCCCGGCCATTCTCTGGCTACCCTACTTTCAACCCAGTTCCCTGCTCCTGCATATCCTGAGGGGCAACAGTACTTGGTCCAAGTACTTGGGTCCCTGCCACCCACGTGGGAAACTTGGTTGGGGTTCAGGGATCCTGACCTCAGTCCAGCCAAGCCCTGGCTGTTTGGGGCATTTGAGGAAACATCAGTTAAGCAGAAGTAGATTCTTCTCCTTCAAATAAATATTTAAAGACAATTAAGAGGGGATGGGCTCTTGTGGTAGGTTTCCTACAACCCATATCAGAATGCTTGCTAATGTGGTCAGGAGACAACAGATGATGAACTAACTTGGACCACAGTTACTCATGCAGGAGACCTGGGTAAAATTTCTAGTTCCTGGCTTCAACCTGACCCAGCTCTAGTTGTTGTGGTCATTTGGGGAATACACTAGCAGATGGAAGATCTCCTTTCTGTTTCTCCCTCACCAAGTGTCATCTGCCTTTCCAATGACTGAATGAATGATACTTACCTCCCCAAATCACTGTATTTATAAAAAGATTAAAAGTTTTAAAAGGTTAGAGCTGGCATTTGGCCTAGTACTTAATATGCCTGTGGGGATGCCCAGGTCCCCTATTAGAAGCCTGCATTTGAGACCCAGCTCTGCTTCCATGTCAAGCTTCCTGCTAATGCACGTCCCTGGAGGTATCAGGTGTTGGCTCAAGTACACAGGTGTCTGTCACCCACCTGGGAGTCCTGGATGAAGTTCCTGGTTCCTAATCGCTCCTTCAGCTGGGAACAATTTATTTTTCCCCCTCCCAAATGATTTGTTTTGAAAATTAAGTAAATTTAAGTTTTGAAATTTTTCAAAAACTTCCGTAGTGAAAGGACTTGGGCAAAAGAGAATAGATTGGAGGCACAAATGAGATACAGCTGCCATTCAAGGTTATGATGAGCATCACTGCCCACCTGTCAGACAACCAACGTCAAAACTCAAGACCAAATCATTGCTGGAATGTAGAGATACTTGATCTTGAACGCTTTGTTAGTGGTATTATAAAATGGTAGAGGCACTCTGGAAAACAATTTTTTTTTTAATTTAGGCTAAGTAAGTAGTTTTATGCTACTTCCACAGCGATTGCATTCCCAAGTACTTATCCTAGAGAAATGGCTCTTATGCCAACGCGAAAGTCTGTAAATGATTGCTCTTTGGCCACTTTGTCATATCTAAACACTGGAAGCAGATGGAAAACACTCCCTTCCCCTGCAGTGAGTGGTTACACAGAGTGCTGCATTCATGCTACAGAGTTCTGGGATGCTCTGTTCAGAGCACATGGGAATAAATTATGGCGACACATAGCCATTCAGAGTAATCATGTTTACTGTGGGGGCGAACCCAAGTTCGGAAAGATTATACACTATGTAATTCTATTTATTGACCATTTTCCCCCATTGGAAAGACAGATCAAATTTACAGGGAGAAGGAGATACAGAGAGAAAGATCTTCAATCCACTGGTTCACTTCCCAACTGGCCACAACAGCCAGAGCTGAGCCAGGAACGTCTTTCAAGTCTCCCATGCAGGTGCAGGATTCCAAGGTTTCAGGCCATCCTCGACTGCTTTCCCAGAATACAAGCTGGGAGCTGGATGGGAAGTGGAGCTGTCAGGATGTGAGCTGGCACCCATATGTAAGCCCAGGGGTTGCAAGGGGAGGATTTAGTCATTGAGCCATCACACCCTATTGAGCATTCTTGAAATGGCAAAATTGTACTGATGGAGAACAACGATGTAGTGCTTGTCAGAGGTTAGGGATGATTGGCAAGAGGTGACAGGCATGACTATGAAGGTCTCAGGGGAGATGAAATAGTTCTGCACCCTCTCAGCAGAGCAGCAGGGCACACTATAGCTGCTCCCTGGGAGCCAGCTGCCTGTGTGCCATGGAAACCTAGCCAAATGCTTTGAGACAGCATCTTCTCTGCTGCTGGCCAATGAAGGTATGAGTTAGGGAGGAAGCAAGCCAGAGTACCCTACTAGGTTCAAGGTCAGAATTACAGAGAGAGGAGAGACAGAGATCTCCCATCTGCCAATCCACTCCCTTAACGGCCACAATGGCTGGAGTTAGGTAGGTCTGAAACTAGCAGCCGGAAGCTTCTTCAGGGTCTCCCATGCGGGTTCATTATTTGCTTAGATCCCGCAGGCTGCTATCCAGAGCAAGGAGACGGCGTCCACCTCCCCATTCCTGGATATTTGGCTGCACGGGGCTGTCCCCAGCACAGCTGAGCCTGCCCCAGGCCCTTCTCTGGAAACACAATAGTGCTGCCTTCCCCTAGCAGCTTTCGCGGCTGGGCAAGCTCTGTAGCCGCTCTCAGCGGGAGGCCGATGGAGGCCGGCAAGGTTACAGGTGCTTTTCATCCCGCCTCGCAGGAGAGCACCAACTTCCTGCTGCTAGAAATTTGTCTGCACAGATTTATCTTCATTCAAATCAACCAATGGAGGCCCACAGACACCGGGGTGATATGATAACTTGATTAAGCCCCGGGACAGATGACACGGGAACTCAAAGGCTGCGAGCTCTCCTCCTTAACCTCTCTGAGGGGGCGCCCAGGCTTTACTGGTGATTGGCCCTTTGTGCCTTCCTCCCCGGACCTCCTCGGGAGTCCCCGGGGCGCCCTGTTCTCCGGGGCAGCCTCACACACTCTCAGTGCCCTCAAGCCTGGAGACCTGTGTGTGCAGTGGGACATACTTAAGTCCCGTTTCCACCAGGCGCCATAACACCTTTCCTGGCTACAGTTCTTCCATCAGATACTCTTCCATCGCAGGCCTGGCTGTAAATTACAACAGTCACAGATGAAAGGGCGAGAACGGTTGGTCCCAAGATGGTTCCAAACTTTTAGAATATTGTGTTCCGGGGGGCGGGTATGGAGTGAGCATCACCTCTTCTCCACCTTATTTTCCTCTGCTGTATTGTTATCAGAAATGCCCGGAGGGTTCTTTCCTCAGCTTAGTACAGAAATAAAAAGCTGGAAATCTGTTGCAGACAGAAAAGTTTATTTGTGAAAGGACCAGATGAGCAGGGAAGGGAGAGGAAGGGGAAGCACCTCTGGAGAGAGAGCCAGGAGGTGGGGTGCCTCTCCAAAGGGGAAGGAGTGAGAGACATCAAAGGCTTGAGGAAGACTCTTGGGATTTTAGGCATTCCTTGACTCCTCCTTGTTGAGCGGGGAACCTACAGGTTAGAGGTTCTCCACTGGTGGTTTCTTAATCAGTTAGGAAATGGGTGGGCAATGCTGGTGCCACCCATCTGAAAGTGTGGCCAAGACCTCAACAGGCCTGGATGGTCTCAGGGCCACACATTGCTGACAGTGTTGGCTTTATTATATATATTTATGATTTATTTGCAAGGCATACCTAGAGGGCTAGACAGAAAAATCTTTAATCTGCTGGTTCACTCTCCACACATAGCCGCAATGATCCAGAGATGGGCTAGGACTTTCTCCCTAGTCTCCCACACTGGGCTGTCTCCCACTGCTTTCTCCCAGGCACCTTGGCAGGGAACTGGATGGGAAGTGCAGTGGCCAAGACTTGAACAAATGGGATGCAGGCTGCAGAATGGGAAGGTGCAAGGTGGACCCTTGTAAATACTTTTGATGAACTGCTTACAGGCACGCCAACCCACATGGATGCATACCCATGCATACGTCATTGCTTTTGGAACAGGTGTGAGTGACAGGTGCCAGAAAAAGGAGTTCAAGACAATAATCGGAGGGGTAGAGTTACCATGGTGATTTTTTTCCACTTGGTTCTGAAAACTTCTGTACGGTTTTTGTTCGGTGCTAGAGTGAAGGACTTTTGGAGTTAAAGGGGAATTCAAAAGATTTCCCCTGCCCCCATTTGCTTTAGGAATATATTAAAGAAGGAAAACCCACTCTAGTCAGGTAGAGGTGGCACCCAGAGGCAGCTCTGTAGGGGTACTTTGAAAATCTTCAAGGTACCTGCCACCCGCGAAAGCAACTGGGTTTTACATTTGCATTCATTATGATTTACGGCCGGAGCTCCGGGATACCAGCATCACCGGTCTGGTTTTGTCATGGGAATGGAATGTCTTTTGAACTGCTAAAGCAGATAATTCCAGGCGCGGGAGAAAGGCCGAAGGGGGCGGGGGAGTAGAAAAAAGGTCCTGTTGCTTTCGACCCTCACCTTCCCCGCCCTGTCTCCCTCCCCCTCAGATCCCCGGGGGGCCGAAGCGTGCCACAGCGACCTCCCGGAGGCGTGCGCCGGCGGGGGCCTCGGGAGGCAGCCGCGGCCAACAGTCGGGCTGCCCCTTCGCCCTCCTGTCCTCTCAACGGAGGCCTGGGCGACTCGCCCCGGGCTGCAGAAGCAGGACCTTGCTCCTGCCTCCGTGTGCCTTCACTGCTGGCCTCTTGGCCGCAGGGGGCAGCGCGCATTCCGCAGGCAGTGGCCTGGACTCCCCGGGGGCCTTGGAGCCCGGCCGCACCGCTGGAAACACCCGCTCTGAAGGGGCGGTCAGTTCTGCCCACCGCCCACCGCTCACCCCGGCCTTTGTGAGCTCTCCCCAAGCGCGGGGACTCGGAAAGGGCTCTATAAATGCTTTTCCGGGAACAAAGGGGACCTAGGCGCCGGCCTTCATTATGGGCTCATCGGGCCACACCACCCGGCCCGCCCCTCGTCGCCCCTGCTCAGCCATAGGCCGCCCCTGCTTGACCTCGGCCCTCCCTCCCCAGTGCCTTCCCCCTCCCAGGTCCTCGTCCTTCTTTCCCTTTCCCTTCCCAGTCTTCCTACAATCTCAGTGCTGTCCTCTATCGTGCCCCCTCCCCGTCACACACACGTGCAATGTGCCAAGTGCCACAGCACCCACCCACCCTCTGGGCCTACCAAGGAGCTGCTCCCACCCCCTGGCACTCCCTTTCTTGGTGGGAAAGCTCTAGGCACTTGAGCCAAACCCCGATGGCCTGTGTGCCCTTAGCTGACCTTCCTGCTTCACGGTCCACTGGACTGTCCTGACTGACCACAGGGGTCTTCAGAAAGTTCGTGGGAAACAGATCTTGTTATATATATAAATTTATTTGTTCGTTAGTTTGAAAGGCAGAGAGCTCACTCACTGGTTGGTTTTTCTGCTCCCAATGTTTACAACAACCTAGGCGGGGCCAGGCAGCCAGGAGCCCAGAACTCCATCTGCAACTCCTATTGAGGTAGCAAGGACCTGCACATCTGACCTGCTGCCTCCCAGGATGCATTAGCAGGAAGCTGGATGGGAAGAGGCAGGGTAGCCAGAACTCCACGGGAGAGAAGGTGATGGGATACAAATAGAACTCACAAATCCCATCCCCCTCTTTCACTCCTGACAATGATGGCTCCATCTCCAATTCCAAACCACTGAGGAACAGGAATGCGTCAGACCCTACTACAAAAGACCCCCCTCTTGGGTTATTAAGGAATCTCCCCACCCAGAAATCCTGCCCAGACGTGACTGATAAACCATCCTCCTGAGGTAGGGACGAACAACACCACCGTTTGGGCATGTCATGTGCAAAAGATGTCACGACCTCCCAGAACACAGAGCCAGGGCACGTGGAAGTTCTGCTCAGCTTCATCCCAGAGCCAAGGGGTGGCACCTCTCCTGCCAGTGCCAGTGCCACACCACAAGTTCCCACCAACCTTGCCCACAGGTTTGCATGTGAGCCTCTTGTTGAGGTCAGTTTGCAGGTGAGCCAAAGAAGCTGAGGTTGGTAACAGAGCCAGGCAATCCTATTTGGGAAGCCAGGGGGCGGGGAGGGAGGAGGATTAACCACTGTAATACAACCCAGCCCCAACTTGCCAAAAAAAAATTTTTTTTTGCACCAAAATAAGCTTAGCTATGGATTCCACTTTGCCATAGGCTCTTTCAAGCCCCGTAGTGTCATCAGGGGTTGGCTCTCAGCGTGTCAGAATTGATTTTGGAGGTGAATGTAGGTACATATGTCACATCAGACCTGCTCTCCGGGCCTCCTGTTGGTTACAGTGGAGCTAGGCAGCTTTAAGGGTGAGCAATGACACAGGAGTCTCCTCCTAGCAGGTACTTCCTAGCAGAACTTAAGTTAACATATATGCTTAAGTCATCATTATGGTATCATTAAACTCAAGGTGTGCAGCTGACCGCATCCAACAGGCCAGGCACACCACAGGGTTGCCCTTCCAGCAACAGTATACCTGTACCCGTGCCCACTTTCTGCCCATGGCGTTCCTCTTCAAGAAACCTCCCAGACCCCTGTGCAGGCATGGCACAGTGCCAAATCCAGACATGCAAGACCAGCAGCCAAGCAAGATGGCCCAGAGGGTAACTGGAACCCACAGATTCTCCTGGCAGCTGGGAGGCTGTTCAAGTTAAGTTGTGGTCGTACTATGTTTCTTACACAGGATCCGGCCAGCACCTGCAGGCCAGGGGTGAGAGAGAACATTTGCCAGTCCATGAAGATCACTGCCTCCCAGGGGATTCCTAAAAAGGCCACAGAGCTTACTCATTCACTGCCACTCTGGGCTTGGTGGGGAGGCACCTGTGGAAGACAGATGTGTGAGAATATCAATGGAGGCTCGGGCAGGGCAGGTGGGAGAAGCTTCCACCTGGGAACAGCTGCAGTTCCTGAACTCAGTCCCAGCAGAAGCTCACTCATTCCTTCTCTTCTAGGCTGGGCAGGAGCACAGGGGAGGAGGCAACTGCTTCAGAGCAGAGAGCACCTCCAGTAGCGGAGGCCCAAGTCTTACCCCACGTCCTGGCCTACAGCCTTCGGGGTTTCTGCCTGGGAGCCAGAAGGGACAGCAGCTGGCTTTGGCCCTTCAGACAGGCTAGTGCCCACCTGCTCCTCCATGGGGTTCATACAGGGCGTGCAACTGCAGTGCTGTATCCCAGCATCTCAGGGGAAAGCAGAACAAACATGCAGCCAACCTCCTCAACCCCTCCCATACTTGTGGGTTCTGCATCTGGTGACTGAAGTAACCGCAGGTGGAAAATGATCTTTAAAAGCTCCATCTGCACTGAGCATGTGCAGACCTGTTCTTGTCGGGATTCCCTGAACCACACAGTCTGGCAATACATTTCTATAGTATTTACACTGTAGTGGAGATTCCAAAGATGTCCTTAAGTATATGGGGAAGATATGTGTAGGTTATATGCAGATGTGATGTCATTTCAAAAAAGATTTACTTGTTTATTCATTTAAAAGGCAGAGTGGCAGAGAGTGAGAAGGAGGGAGAGAGAGAAGGAGAGATCTTCTGTCTATTGGTTCATTTACCAAATGGTTGCAAGAGTCAGGGTTGGGCACACCAGAGCAAGGAGCCTAAGCCAAGAACTCCATCCGGGTCTCCTACATGAGTGGCAGGAACCTAAGTACCTTGGCCATCTTCTGCTGCATTCCTAGCTGTGTTAGCAAACAGAAAAATTGGAAATGGGGCAGTTAGGACTCAAGCACTCTGATTCGGGATGCCAGTGTTGCAAGCGGAAGTTTAGCACACTGTGTCACAAAGCCAGCTCCTATGATACCATTTCGGATAGGAGACTTTAGCATCAGATTTTGGTGCTCATGAGGGTCCTGGGACCCCCCTGCAAGGTTACCAATGCAGAATTTTAACAATAAGATGTGGTGTTTCCAAAGCATACTCTGTCTTCCTTGCCAGATTGCTTTCTGGCAAATGCTATATATAGGTATTTTTAATCTTTGGCTTACATTTCCTCCCTATTTTTCCTATGATAATCTTAACTTAATTAATAGAAGAGTTTTTCCCCTGGACTGAGCGCAATGGCTCAATTTGTTAATCCTCCCCATTCAAGCCCTGGCATCCCATGTGGGTACTGGTCTATATCCCGATTGTTCTACTTCTCATTCAGCTCCCTGCTTGTGACCTGGGAAAACATGGTCCAAAAGCCATGGGACCCTGCACCCATGTGGAAGACCTGGAAGAAGCTCCTGGCCCCTGGTTCCTGGATTTGGATTGGCTAGGTGTCAGCCATTGCGGCCACTTGAGGAGTGAACCAGCAGATGGAGGATTTTTCTGTCTTCTTCCTCTTTGTGAATCTGCCTTTCCAATAAAAATAAATATTTAAGAAAAGGAAGTGTTTTCCTGTTTTCCCTTTATCGTTAAAGAAGAAACAAGACCTATTGGATAGTCTGAGAATTCAGAAATTTCTGGTTGAGACTGAAGTATTTGGTGACTGCTGAGTGGTGATGATGTGTTTGGGCTCCAGTATGCAAGTGCGTGTTGGACCTGATGAAGAAGGCGGATTTTCCTGGCCCCAGGCCGCAGACTTGCACAGTGACTCTGTTTGCTGTTTTCACAGATGTAACCATTGCACCCCTAGGCATGATTCTTCCTTATCCCACATGCGGGGACACTGTTCTACAAGCACAAGGAGGCCTATGGCAGTCTTGCTGAGGATCACTGACTTCATGGTCTCTACCCGGGGCAGTGAAGTGCGTGACAGTTCTGCTGTAGAATGTTCTAGAAACACGTTAGATGATCTGAGGCCTGGAATAGTAGACAAAGTCTTGGGCACCTCTGGAGGATGGCTTGGGAAGGAAGCAGAAAGCACCTTGCTAAGATTCCCAGGCCTCCTCTGTCACCTGAGATGTGGGAAGGTCCAAGGGCTGAACGCTCTTGCTCTGGCTGGAACAGAATTCCGCGTTGCTCTTGCATCTGGAGCAAACAGAGCTCCAAGTGGGGCCACGTTTGTGTGCGCCCTGGGGAGGAGGAGCATGAGAGTGGGTTTGGGGGTGATGCTCAGGGTCTGGGGAGGAATCTGCTCCACGAAAACATCTGCCCTTTCCTTACCATTCAGACACATGACATAGAAGGAAGCCGGAAATTTTAATTTTAAAAGTTTCCTCTTAAACTTCCATGAAATTTTCAAAATCAATTTTGTCCAGCCTCCTAACTCTGAACTTAGGTGTTAACTGAACTCTCTTTGCACTCAGATGCTGTGCGAGCCCATTAGGTTGATTTGTGAAGGCCACGGGATTTCTGCGCAGCAGGTGTGGCCCACGTGCCAGCTGGGGAGGAATCAGCAAGCGGGGATCACGGGCTGGTTGTCACAGCTTATGTTCTGCATAAATGGAAAAGCAGCATTTAGGTCTAAATCACTTATGAAGAAGGAGAAGATGGCCAGCAGTCGAACTCAGGAAGCCATAACATATCTGATGCTTAATAAGCACTGTGTTGGAATACTTGGAGAAGGTATTGGGCTTCTGATGCTTGGGATTGTAAACACGACAGGCTAGCCCCGTGGCTCTGCCTTACTCACAGCAAGCATTTGGGGAGTGAATTGGAAGCTTATATGCCTATCTCTCAAATTAACAAATTTTAAAAATGTAAAATTTTTTTATTTTAAAAATAGAGTTATATACAGAAAGAAATCTTCCATCTGCTGGTTCACTCTCTAAATGTCTTCAGTAGCCAGAGCTGGGCTGATCACAAACCAGGAGTCTAGAGCTTCTTCTGAGTTTCCATTTGGGAACAGTGACCTGAGGACTTATCCTCCACCGCTTTTGCAGGCCATAAGCAGGAAGCTGAATGGAAAATGGAGCGTTTGGGACTAGAACTGGATCCCATATTTGATGTCAGCGCCACAGGCAGAAGCTTAGCTTATTACATTGTGATACTGACCCCGAAAGCTTTTTATTAATTACATTATATTATGTGACAGTTTCATAGGCTCTGGGATTCCCCCAACCCCTCCCCATACCCTCCCCCTATGGTGGATTCCTCCACCTTGTTGCAGTATTACAGATCAAATTCAGTTGAGATTCTTTCATTGCAAGCATATACCAAGCAAAGAGTCCAGCATCTAATTGTCCAGATACATTCAATGGTTTCTTGGGGAGATCATCTCTTGACCCCGAAAGCTTTTAAAAATAATCATGACAGGGATACCAGTGTTGTGATGCTGTGTGTTAAGCCATTGCCTGCAGCTCCAGCATCCCATATGGGCATCAGTTCAAGTCTCTGCTGTTCTGCTTTCAATCCAATGTCCTGCTGATGTGTTTAAGAAAGCCACAGAAAGATGACCCAGGGTCTACACCAGCTGGGGTGTGTGGGTGGGAATTCCCTTCACGCTACCCTCAGCCATACCACCCAAAGTGACCTGGCTGCAGCCCACACCTAGATCAGCCCCCCCTCAAATGCTGAACCCCCTCTGTAACATGACAGCTGGTTCCCCCAATCCCAAGGGCAGCTGCTAGAGAAGTAATATATAACAGGCCTCCCATAGCCTTGCCTGGATCTGAGTTCCAGCCCCCATTTGGGGGAAAAGGCAGAGAAGGCTGGCCTGGGGTCCTTGGTTCGTGCCTCTTACCTTATCCCCAGAACACCAAATCAGTTGTCAAGGCCTTGAATTCCTTCTCCATGGGATTTAAAAGGAAACTGGGGAGGTGCATAGATGGCATAGAAATGCAGCAAATGTGCACCAAGAACCTACTGGGCGCCAGACACTGCTCTGAGTGCCAGAGGTGTGTACAGGCACACAGCCCGGTGGCTGTATTCATACAGCAGGTGGGCTCCCGTTCTAGTGGAGCTGGTTTCCCTTCCCCCTTACTCCAGTCAGGTTCCTGCTGGGTCATTGGATCTGTCCCTTCCCTGCCCAAAGATTGGCAACACAGGATCCTTTCAGAGCTGGTATTCACACGACCTCTTGACCTCTGACCCTGGCCTGCAGCTCGGGATCTGCTGAGCACATCAGCTGACTCCAACTCATCAAAGCCCGCTGGGGACTGATGCTGGTGGGTGGGAGGGGACAGTCCCTTGCCACCTGCTTCCTGCCTTGGCAGTCACAAGGAAGACACTACCTTGGAGCCGTCCTCCTAGATGAGCAGGCCTAGGCCAGCCAGACAGCTGGGGCTGCCCACTTCCACAGGAAGATGCCCCTTCTAAGAAGCAGGTCTTCTGCCCTCAGTGGTTCTCCTGGGCAGCACGGACAGCTGCAGCAGCTGCAAGGAACAGCACGAAGGCCTCAGCTAGTGTCAGAGTAAACCCAATCTGGGACTGCTTCTCCAACACTACAATGATAGAGAGAGAGGAAGCCTCATGCAAATGCTTTAAGCATCCCAGGCTGTGTCTTCTCCCTGTTTAGAGCAATAACAAAAATGTTCCTGACATCCGTCTCTTTTGGGGAGCCATTTAAAAAATAACAATGTGCTTGTGCATGCATGTCTGAAGAGAAGCAAAACAGTGTGGCTCCTGACTGGTCCTGGCCTCTCAGCCTTGGGCACTGGCAGGGGCTACAGTCCTCCTGGGAGTGGGAAGGTCATCCCTGTCTCCAGCTATGGAAGGCAGGTTTCCAGGCCAAGCACCTGTCACCCAAATGACATAATTTCAAAACTTTAAAGTCATCAGAGTATAGATACAGAGGTGTATCCTGCAATGCAAACTGAGTTTCCAGCTATATGGCTCTTTTCTTACAAAGACTTTTCAAAGGCACAGTTACAAATAGAGAGACAGAGATTTTTCCATCTTATTCACTCCCCAAACGGCTGCAACAGCCAGAGCTGAGTTGGTCCAAGTCCAAGAGCCAGGAGCTGCTTCTGGGTCTCCCATCTGAGTAGCAGGGGCCCAAGTACTTGAGTCATCCTCTACTGCTTTCTCAGGCAATTTAAGAGGGAGCTGAATCAGAAGAGAAGCAGTTGGGGCTTGAACTGGCTCCCATATGGTATGCTGGTGCTGCAGTCAGAGGAGTAACCTGGTATGCTACAGCACTGGTCCTGATAGTTCTCGAATACGGCTGGGGGAGATTGAAATCACTTTAGGAGCTTTTTGTAGACTACAGCTCCTACTTTTCCTGAGTCATGAGATTCCTTGGCCAGGGGCAACCCCTGGCCAAGGACAACCCTCACAGTGATCCCTTATCCATGATGGTTCTCAGGCAGGAGCATGCCTCAGGAGTATCTGCAGGCCTGAGTGAAATACTTCCCACCCGACCCACCGTGAACTCATAATTCAGGAGCCCAGGCTACTAACCAAAGCCCCAGGCAGGGAGTGCACACATGCTTGGAGACGCCCAGATTGAAGATGAGCCATGGCAGCTGCCACCTCCCTCTAAGTTACACCCAGTGATACTCTCTGCATACTTATAGGCCTCCTTGGGCCCTGCTCATCACAGCTGGCAAGAGGTTGAGGAATGTCACCTGCTCTTTGGGCTGGGTGAGCAGGATGGGGTATGAGTCCCATCTGCACATGGCCTCTGCATGTATGACTTCTCAGAGATCTGTCCTCAGGTCATTGGCCAAGAGGACAGCTCAGGTGTCATCAGTGTGACCACCAGCCAGTTACTCAGCCCTCAGTGGAAGGGAAGAGCCTGTTCTCAGGGATCAACCCAGCTTGCAGCACGTGGCCATGTTTGCACAACAGCTCCTCACATGCACACAGACTGACACCTCCTCCATGGGCACAGAATGGGTGAGCATCTATCTTTTGCAGCTTCTTCAAGCTGGCATGAGGCAGTGGAGCTGGTCCTTTCTCGTGGTCTGTCCTAGAGTGTTTGGAGGTGGCCTAGGGAAAGATTGGGCCTTCCAGAGGGCTACTGATGTTGTTCACCAGGATAGGCTGGAAGTCCTGCCTCCTAACTCCCCATGATGGAATAGTTTGTGTTCTGTTAGACAGAATAAATGTGTGCATTCAAGACACATGGTCTGGAGTGAAGCAATGAGAGGATGGAATGGGATGAGATGGGAGCATTCGCTCAGACTCTGCCCTTCCCTTAGAGCCACAGGCCCATTTTCTATCTCATGCTTGCAGCCATTACTGACTTACCTGCCCCACTCCTTTTTAAAGGCTTGTTTATTTTTATTGGAAAGGCAAATTTACAGAGATAAAGCAGAGACAGAGAGGTATATTCTATCTCCTGGTTCACTTTTCAAATGGCCATATGGCTGGAGCTGAGCCAATACAAAATGAGGAGCCAGGAACTTCCTCCAGGTCTCCCATGAAGGTGCAGAGGTTCAAGGACTTGAGCCATTCTCCACTTTCTGCTTCGTATTCAAGCTGGGAGTTGGATAGGAAGTAGAACAGCTAAGATGTGAACTCGTGTCTATATGGAATGCTGGCATCACAAGCAGATTAGCTTGCTGTGTCACTGTGCTGGCCCCTATAAACATATTTATTTGTAAGGCAGAATGACAGAAAAGAGAGAGAGAGATCTTCCCTGCATTGGTTCAGTCTCCAAATGACTGTAACAATTAGGGCAGGGCCAAGCTAAAACCATGAGCCTGGAACAGCATCTGCACCACCGCATGTGGGCAGCAGGGGCTCAAGTACTTGAACCATGATTCGTTGCTTCCCAGGACACATTAGCAGGAAACTAGATTGGAAATGGAGCAGCTGGGATTTGAACAGTGCTCTGAGGCAGAACCCCAGTGTCATAAGCCACAGTATAGCCCACGACACCCCACTGCCACATCATGACTGACCTTGGGGGCATGGTGCAGCTTTGGTGTAAGTGCTGCAAATGATGAGACCACGTCATCTCACAGTGTCATGAGCTGGGGGCAGGTGCAGATTTCCCTGCTTCCCGGGACAGGATTAGGTTTGCCAGTACTTGCAGAGGCTCGTAGAGTTCTGGGATACCCTAGGACCTCATCTAATAGTAAACAAATAAATCTTACATTTACCATCAGAAGTCAGTACCTCCTACAGCAGGTGGGGTGGGGGGAGTGGAGGATGTGGCCAAATACCATTCAAGGCAGGTCTGGGAGTCCTGAGTGGATCACAGAGAAGCTCAGCATGGCCCAACCAGCAATGCTGCAGCCATGGAACAAACATCCTCTCTCCCGCCATGGTAGCTTGCCTGCCCCTGTTCACAAATGTTTACTTGGAATAATGAGTCTCTTGCCCAAAGGCTCTCAGTTCTGAACATGCATAAATTTTCCTGCTGTTCTTCCAAGGAATCACTGCTCTTCAGACCTTGAAAAGATTCTGGTTTTTTGGCTGAGTATCAAAATCAACAGCTTACAGAGGAGCTAAATCCAAGCCCCTGACAGCCTCACTGGAGAGGGGGTAAAAAGAGGGTGGGAGAACCTTGCATTTACACCCACTCACACAACTGCATGTGCACACACACATGCCTGCACACACACAAACACACAGGCATACATGTACTCAGGTGCCACTGAATTCCTGTTTAGTGGAAGGGTTCACTTTCTGCTGGGAATGAGGGCTCCAGGGCAGCTGTGAGCTACACAGGTAAGGAATGCCCTGAGGTTAACTCTGGCCTTTAGGATTAGAGCCCCTTAGCTTGTCACTCTAAACCAGTTGCCCCTGATCCAACTCAAAGGGCCCTTGAGCCTGCAGCACACCAGGGCCAAGCCAGATGGTGTCATCAGTGCCCTCCCTTTAGTTCCATCTGCCGAGGTCCCCTGCACTTCCCAGACCGGGCACTAGGATGCTGGCTAAGGGTCAACCACAAAAAATTCCCATGTGGAAGCCGCTACTGCACTTGGCGTACACTGTTGTCAGCAAGTGCATTGTGCCACTTGCACTAACTTCATCCAAAACAATGTCATCTCTTCCATTTAGTTTTCTTGTCCAGTGGAAGACTGAGTTAGACTGAACTGCAGCTTCAGGTTTTGTGGAATCACTTCCCTCTCTTCCCTGTGGCCCCAAAACCAGGGTGACTATTTTAATGGTTTGATAGGGATAGATGTTCCTTGTTATAAGCCACACATTTTCCCTCTTTTCAGGACACAAGATATCAATAGTCTCAATGTAAACCAGACATGCATGCAGGATCCTAGCCTCAGAGTGGAAACGAGCCACACAAATCATGACCATCTTCCATAAACAAAGTTCCTGAGAAAGAGGAAAAGGTCACAGTGTGGCATCAGCTGATGATGCCACAGTAACCGCGGGCAAGGGGGTATCTGGGTGTCGCTTTGCCCTTCTTTAGGGCACTATTTTTTTTAAGATTTATTTATCTTTATTGGAAAGGTAGATTTACAGAGAGAAGGAGAGACAGAAAAAAGATCTTCCATCTGCTGACTCACTCCCCAAGTGGCGGCAACCACTGGAGCTGAGCTGATCTGAAGCCAGGAGCCAAGAGCCTCCTCCAGGCCTCCCACATGGGTGCAAGGTTCCAAGGCTTTGGGCTGTCCTCCACTGCTTCCCCACGTCACAAGCAGGGAGCTGAATGGGAAATGGAGCATCCAGGACACAAATGGTGCCATATGAGATGCCAGTGCTTGGAGGTGAAGAACTAGCCAACTGAGCTAACTCCTGGGATACTTTCTGATTTCTGTTCTCTAGGAGGTTGGTTGTCTTGACCTCACCTTGGCTGCTTGGGGATCTTAGAGTTGCTGGAAGACCATGGGTGGTGCTCAGCCTCCCCAGGGTCAGGACTAACAAGCATCCACTGGGCCTCTGCTTCTTCTCACAAATCTGCAAGTGAAATCAGAGGAGGCAGAAAGGAGCACGGATCTTTCTGGGAGCACAGAGGTTTCCTTCTGCTCATTGTCACCAGGCTGAGTACAACTCTTCAGGAGCAGGGTCCCCAACAGCACACCACATCACCATTCCTGCTGGCCAGGCTGCTCAGGCCTGGTCTAGTGCAAACTTCCCACTCGGTAGAGCTTCTAGAAATTCCTCAAGCACCTGGATTGGCAGCAAGGGTCCCTGATCTGTACCCATAGCAGTCTCTGCAGAGTCCAGATGGTGGCATGCATGGGCCAAGCTCCAAAGCTCCCCCTTGGGTTCTGGCCACAAGGCTGAGCTCCCAGGAGTCTGGCGTGGCACACTGCCCTAGGTATGGTTTTAATTCTTCCCTTCTAATCCTGCACCATCTCAGTCCTGGCCTGCTTGCTGTGTTGGTTGTTCTGGCACCTGTGGCCGCATGAGCTGCGTTGGCCCCTTTCCCTGACTTTTTTTTTTCAAGTATAAATTTTTTAAATGTGACTTTGAGATGAAAGCAAGAATGGCAAAAGTAGGCCGGTACTTTCTTGAGTTCAGTTACAGCCCTGGGGAGTACCCCACACAAGGAACCGCTCAGAGCTGCAGCCAAGATGAAATCTGCTTTTCCAATAAGCACTTCAAACAGCAGAGGATGTTTCTGGCTGAATCCGGCAACTGGGAAGCCAACAGTTAATAGGGCTGGGCACTGGAGCCAGGCTGCCCGCCATCTCGGGAAATCTGATGCTGCCTTTCACAGCTGCCTGCACCACAGCTGAAGTTACAAGACACTTGTCTGGCTCCCCCAGACAAGCAAACCAGCAGCATGAACTCCACCTTGAACCTTACTTAACAAACCTTTTAGATGAAAGATTTCAGTATCCCAGTTAATTACGCCAGGTACAATTTTCTGCATTAGTTTTTCTCCAGCTACATGGCTTCCCAGTAAGATCTACACATGTTCCAAATTATTGTATTGGTCTGGAATTCTGTTGATCTGAATCTAGACCACACCAGGAAGACTGATAATGAAATGGAGACCCTCACGGCACTGGGGATGATGGATGGAGGGACACGCACACAGCAGGCTGGCAGGGGCTGAGGTGGTAGCAAGGTAAAGCAAGATTTGGCAGTTCTGGTTCCCAGACTTGGAAGGCAAAACTCCACAGAGCCAGTGACCCTCCAAAGCTCACCACAGTGGAGTGTGGTCTGGAATCCAAGTCTTCTATATCACACTCTGCGCAGATATCGATCCGCTGCCTCAGTCGCATGGGTTGTGTCTTAACCGTTTATCAGATCATACCCTGCATCAACATAGAACGTTCCAGATTCAGTCACAATCACAGGAACATATTGCCTGTTTTTATTATCACCCAACCATCCAGTTAAAGTGATACGACCAAGATGCCTGGGTTCCCAACTTCCTTTTTTTTTTTTTTTTGAGTTTTATTTGAAAGGCAGAGAAATAGAAATAGACAGATCAAGACCTTGTATGCATCCCAAATATATATGTCCCAAATACCTGTGACATCTAGGACTGCAACAGGTCAAAGAGGAGCCAGAAATTCTCTCTGGGTCTCCCACATGGGTGGCAGCAACCCACATCCTTGGGCCTGGGCCATCAACTATCGCTTCCCAGGTATATGGTTAGGAAGCCGGATCAGAACAGAAGTGGTACTGCATCCCGGGGCTTTGATATGTGTTACCAGATACTCTTTCTTTTAAGATTTATTTTATTTTTATTGCAAAGTCAGATATACATAGAGGAGGAGAGACAGAGAGGAAGATCTTCTGTCCGATGATTCATTCCCCATGTGACTGCAATGGCCGGTGCTATGCCGATCTGAAGCCAGGAACCAGGAACTTCTTCTGAGTCTCCCATGCAGGTGCAGGGTCCCAAGGTTTTGGGCCATCCTGGGCTGCTTTCCCAGGCCACAAGTAGGGAGCTGGATGGGAAGTGGAGCTGCCGGGATTAGAACTGCTGCCCATATGGGATCCTGGCACATGCAAGGTGAGGACTTCAGCCACTAGGCCAAGCCGCACTGGGCCCTCAGATACTCCTATATGTGTGGCTTAACCCACTGGACCACGACACCTGCCTCTCTCCCACCAGCTTCATTCCTGAACCCCTAAAGTCACATTTGAATTTGAGAAGCTATTTCCTGGCGTGTTAAGTGCACACCTTCTGCACGGAGAAGAAGCATTGGGGTGAAAGGGTGGGAGCTAGGATTTCCAAGTACTGATGCATCTGAGAGTCCTCAGGCATTTACAGAAGGGTAGGCGTCTGCCATGGTGGTTAGGTCACCTCCTAGGATGCCTGTGTCCATGTTCAGTGCCTAGTTAAGTCCCTGCTATTCCACGTCTGATGCACCTGTCTGCTCACACACCCTAGGAGGCAGCAGGTGATGGCTCAGTACTTGGGAGAACCTAGATTAAGTTCATGGCTCCTGGCTTTGGTCCGGCCCAGCCCTGGCTGTTGTAGACATTCAGAGAGTGAGCCAGCAGGTGGGAGATTTCCGTGTCTGTCTCTCTGTCTGCCTTTCAAATAAAATAAAAATAAACTTTTTAAAAGGTTACATAAAATATATATTATGAAAAAAAACCTATACATGGGTTTTGGATCTCTTTCATGCCAAAATAAATTTTTACATTTCAATTCCATTTTTCTACAAAGTGACCAAGGTGCCCTCATATAAATAATTTGCTAAAATAGGCATGCTGAGACCTATTTTCTGAGGTTCTGAATGTGCAAGCTGAAGGTGGGTGTAGTGGAAAACACAAAAGCAACACTCACTTCTTTGTACTCCTGGTTCCAATAAGGGCTCCCTGAACCCTAAAACTGCAGGTGCCAGGCCACCTTCTCATCTTCCCCCGCAGTCACTTGGTTTGCCTCTCACCATCTGTTTTACATTTAACCAACTTTTTAAATAAGATTTATTTATTTTTATTGCAAAGTCAGATATTCAGAAACAAGGAAAGACAAAGAGGAAGATCTTTTGTCCGCTGACTCACACCCCCAAGTGGCCACAACGGCCAGAGCTGAGCTGATTCAAAGCCAGGATCCTGGAGTCTCCTCCCAGTCTCCCACATGGGTACAGAGTCCCAAGGCTTTGGGCCATCCTTGACTGCTTTCTCAGGCCACAAGCAGGGAGCTGGATGGGAAGTGGGGCTGCCAGGACAGGAACTGGTGCCCATATGCGATCCCAGCGCATTCAAGACGAGGACTTTAGCCACTAAGCTACTGCGTCAGGCCTGATTTACTCATTTTTTAAATTTGAATGACAGATTTCACAGATACGGACAAAATCTTCCATCCACTGATTCATTCCCCAAGTGGCCACAATGGCCACAGCTGAGCTGATTTGAAGCCAGAGCCAGGAGCTTCTCCCCGATCTCCCACACGGATGCAGGGTTCCAAGGCTTTGGGGCATCCTTTACTGATTTTCCAGACCACAAGCAGGGACCTGGATGGGAAGTGGAGCAGCTGGGACACGAATGAGTGCCCATATGGGATGCCGGTGTGGCACAGCAGAGGATTAGCTTGCTGTGCCACCACAGCACTGGCCCTGGTAATCTACTTGTTTGTTTTTACTTACTTTCTTGCACTTGCTTGTTCTTGGTACTCTGTCTCTCCCAGGATAGAACTCCTTGGGCGGACCTGCCTGGCTTATTGCTGAATCCCTTGAGGCTGGAACAATGCCTATCCAGATAGGAAGGGGGCGTGGTAGGAAGACAGGTGGCCCTGGAGGCACACAGGGAGAAGCCCTGGTCCAGGGTCAACATGGGCTGGCTTTGGCACAGGCTGGACAAGGTCTGCATTCCAGCTGTCTTCCCTTGCTGGGTTACTTCGGACCACATGAGCTCCCTGGGCACTGTCCCTCCCATCTGGGTCACTGAGGCGACGCCCATGTCTTAGGGGTATAACACAAGAACTCAGAGAGCTAACCCAGCACACAAGTGTTTCATTCCTCCTCCCCCCTCATCTCTGCAGGCGAATTTTGCAACCAGAAAAAGCACGTGAAGCCTTCCAGGCGGGTCTGGGTCAGGGTGGAGTGGGGTGTAGGGCCTGTTTCTCATCAGGGCACGGGAGACAGGGAGGGAGGAAGAGCTCCTACAGGTCACCCATCAGGGGGAGCGTGGGAGTCCCCCCTTGTCGGCTGGCTCCCTCTGCAGCTCTAGCAACATCCCTTTCCCTCAGTCAGCTCTTCCCACCCAGAAGAGAGCAGGCAGTGTCTCTGAGTAAACAGATCATAAATCACCAGGTGGAATCAGCATCTTTCACGACCTCAGGCAGACAGCAAGCCTGCCTGCGGGGGCTGCGCCTTGGGCTTGAGGCATCCCTAGCACCACCCAGATCAGTGCCTCCCTGTTCACCTGGGCCCCCGAAGCAACCCCTACTGGTCCTCAATGGCTCACCCAGCACCATCTTGAGGGACATAAGCCAGTGCAAGATCTGGCTGAGAGGTGGGAACAAGGATTTTCTCACCCTAGGCTCCAGAAAAGTGACTGAGTTTAGAGAAACCCTTCCCTCTGGACTTTAGGGAATAGCAGATAGGGCTGGGAAGCAGAGACAAAACAGGAAATATCTGCATTGCACAAACAGACACCTCACACGTGTGCAAGGTGAGAACACTGCAGATTGGACACTGGGCATTTGTCCATGGGGAAAAAGGGAGAGCAGTGGGGACACCTGACGCAGATACCCCAGCACCCCAGCCCAGGTGCTCACTGTGTCCCATGACCTTGGAGCAGAGTCCCTCACCCGGCCTGCCCTGGGGCTTCTTGCCCATAAAGCAGGAGCACGAGGCTCCTTTGATGGCCCGGCAGCACTGGTGTTTGGCAAGCCTCTGCTTTGCTGCTGGGCGCTGGCCAGCTGCCTTGTGGAGGCGGGAGGGAAACTTGCCCGACCAAACGTGTGGCTGCCTGGGCCTCCTTGGCCAGCCCCCAACCCCATCAGAGATCCAAGGCATGAGTTTTCCTTGGAGAGTCTGTGTTGAAAGGAGCAGGTCCCTGCTCACTTCCCATGCCTCTTCTGCACCAGCCTGGCAGGCTCAGCCCCTTGCCCAGGAGGCAGACACCCCCAGCCCCTGCTGCCAAGGAACAGCAACATCTGCCTCTCCCTGGAAATCCCCACTCCCGTAGGAGCCCAGCCACCCCTGGGTCCTGCTGGGGCGGGTGGGGGTGGGATCCTCAAGAACTGCTGAGGAATAGGCATCTGCTGTTGTGGGATGGGGCCTCAATTTCCCCACCCAAGCTGGCCAGGCTTGCCACCCTCTCTGCCCAACAGCACAGACATCCATGTCCTTCTCCAGCGCTGGAGCCCACTCCTCTCCCCCACCCCCCGCGACCCCCAACCTGGGGAAGCAGGGAAGAACTTGCTGGCTGGGGACAGGGAGGGCACCGGAAGTCAGGGCCAGCAGCCAGGGCCGGAAGAAAACTGGCTTCTGAGGGACTGGCTGCTGGCTCTGGGACATGTGGGAGCTTTGGAAGGCGGCAGATCCTCGGGACCCAGCCAGACCAGAGGTGTCCAAGCAACCCACATGCCCTTTTTGGGAAGCCCTGGAGGAGGGCTGGCATGAAGAGTGACAAGGCCACCCTTGGTGTCCCAGCTGGGGGCAGCTCCTGGGAGGGCAGGAAAGTCCTCAGGCAGCCAAGACAGCTGAGCAAGAAGGCAACACAGGGCACCCCAAGCCCTCCTCTCAGAGCAGGCACCAGTGTAAAGGGGGTGACTTTGTGGGGGGACTAGAATCAACACCAGGTGGGTGGTGGGAAAACAGAATTACGGAATTAAAACATAAGGCACATTCTCCATAATGTAGCCTATACAATGTCCCTTACAATGATGCTGCCTGGCCGGTTCCTGTAAACCCGGGAGACCCCGGGGCCCCTTCTCTTCCATTTCCTATATATGAAAACCCATTGACTGGAAAATGCTGGCCCATGCTGCTCGGGCGGGAGAGCATCACCCCAGTAAGCATTGACTTGCTGCACCTGCAGATGCCCTGGCCCTGGGGGTGGGGTTGGGGGGGTTCCTGGTACCCGCCCCCCATGGTGCTGACAAGGCAGAGGAGCGGCAGAAAACTGCAGCTGGAGGGGTAGGGGAGGCAGTGTTGGGGGAATGGAAAAGGTGAAAGTGAGGGAGAGGGTCCCCGTCCCAGGAGCATTATAAGCAAGGGCTCGGGGGTCGGGGGTGGGCCGAAGACCTGCCTGGAGGAGCCGAGAGCGGGAGCACAGAGCGTGTGCGCAGCGGCCGCAGCGGCAGCACTTCCCCATCCCCGAGCACCGCGCTGACGTCAAGCGCGGCCAGGCCGTGGGCAGCACTAATTGGGTACAGATGCACGGGGGAGGGCAGGCCTCGGCCGCGAGCCGCTCCGGAGGCGCCTGCCGGGCCCGGAGCTCGTCCCGCCGCTAGCCGCGGCGCCACAGCGCGTCCTAGGGGCCGCCGACCGCAGAGCGCCGCGGGCAAGAGCAGCCCTGTGGAACTCGCCACTATGCCCTGGTCCGCGCGGGAGAAGCCTTTAAAACTGTTCATGGACTGGAGGCACCCTTTGCAATTAGGACAGAACCCTTGCGGGGGAGGACAGGGATAAAGGCTCCAGCCTTGTTAAAGACCCAGAGGGGTCCACCCTTTACCCTGTGGTTTCTGAGAGTGGAAGATCTTTCCGTCTCTCCAATAAAAATAAATAAACCATATATATATAATATCATATATAACAATTATATATCCACGCAGGTAGTCCTAAAGGCACAGCCACCTTGTTTGAGTCCATGAAACAATGGCAATGACATTGCTGTAACACTGCCACAGAGGCCTCACTGTCCAGGGAAAATGGTGGATTAGAATCTGGAACAGGTGGGTCTCAGGGCAATGCCTGACTGTGGTGCATGGAAATCAGAGCAGGCTTCCTGGAACGGGTACAGCTTCGACAGCCCGGGCATGGTCATGGTAGAGCTTTTTTTTTTTTTTTTTTTAAAGATTTATTTACTTTTATTGGAAAGGCAGATTTACAAAGAGAAGAAGAGACAGAGAGGGAGATCTTCAGTCCGCTGGTTCACTCCCCAAGTGGCTGCAACAGCCTGAGCTGAGCCGATCTGAAGCCAGGAGCTTCTTCTGGATCTGCAGGGTCCCAAGGATTTGGACCATCCTCTACTGCTTTCCCAGGCCATAAGCAGGGAGCTGGATGGGAAGTGGAGCTGCCGGCATACAATCCAGTACCCATATAGGATCCTGTAGCAGATGCAAGGCAAGGATTTAACCTTTAAGCTATCTTGCCAGGCCCCAGGTGGAACTTGCATATGAACCCTGGTCTGCTTGAATTTGGATGTCATGCTCTCAAATGATTCTATCCTCTCCTCAAAGAGGGGCATGGGTGATGCTCCCCTGTGGCCTTCCTGGAATCTGTCATCAGTATGTCGGACTCAAAAGAGAGGTCCCACCAAGACAGCTAGGTCTGAGGAAGGAGGGCCAGGGAGCTGAGGTTGATGAGTTGAGGCTTTATGCAGGGCTGACTTGAAGTGCTGATAAAAGTGTCTTTTAAGATAAGCAGTCCAGCAGCCAGCACACTGCTGACATGACAACTCCAGCTCCAAGGCCTGTGAGGAAAGGGTCTATCATGAGTGTGTCATTTTGCAGAGCTGCATTCAGCATCCTGCATCCATTGCTACCCAATCCTGGGATGTTCTGGGAAGATGGCGCTTGCCCCAGGGAAGTCCCACAGGGGTCAGGGGGAGTGGGTGAGATAGGAGGGCAATCTGACTTTTCCACCTGCCTGACTATCCCATCCTGCCGTGGGCTCCACAAAAAGCTGCAACACTGACCTGATGCATCAGCCAGCGTTGTGGAGGAAGTCACTGGCAGAGACCACCTGGCATTTGCAGAGGACAAGCCCTAACTGCTGATGAGATGGTTGTTCAAGCAGAAAGGGGGTCCATTCATTCGCTCAATGTTCTGAGTGGCTAGCTGGTACCCTGGAGTACTTGCTGTCCTGGTCTGCAGACCTTGCCAAGATCCTTTGGTCAGGGCCGTGCCAGTGCTGAGCACTGGATACAAGGAGGGCTCATGGAGGGCATCCAGCCACTGGGAACTCTCATCACCTGTGCTGGCAGCTCTGTGGGATGTAGGAGGCAGCGTTTGCAGCAGGTGACAGGAGGCAGCCATAAACATCGCAAGCACCAGGAGAGACAGGAAGAAGAGGCTGCTGATCACAGTGGGGAGGCCAGGAGCTCCCTAATCAGGCAGAGCCCAGAACAGGCCTGCACAGTGAGAATGGGGACAGTGATGTCTCAGAGCAGAGAGGCAGGCTAAGAAATACAGCTTCTGCCCTGCCACCTGCTGTTGGCCACCTACTCCAGAAGCCCAGAGCAAGGGGTTGGGGGAGGGGATCCACTGAGATGTGGCAGCGGGATGGGGGTGGGGAGGTTTTGGCGTGGGAACCTGAGTCAGGAGAGGCAGAGTTGGGAGGTGAAGGGTGACACCCAGGAGGGAGGATCCAGTTTGCAGTGCTGGCTAGAGACACCTGTGGCAGGCACATCAGCGCCTCTCTGTTTCAGGTTTTCCCAGCAGAGAGCATAGTTGACTGCTGCCTGAGTCACGCTGTCTGGGTGGGCTGAGCCTAGGGTGGAGCAGAGCACAGTGGTGTCAGGTGTCGGTGATGTGCCAGGTGATGTGCCAGGTGGCAGGTGTGCAGGAAGCAGCACAGAGCAGGTGACTCAGATGCAGATCGAGCTCCCTGGGACCATGCAAATGCAACCACATAGAAATTATTTCTACATAGTGAGGGAGGCTCCGCCTACACCAGGGATGCCCCAGTTCAGACAGAGCTGGGTTATGCTGCTGGCTGGTTGGGGCACTGGGACAGGGCCTCAGGGTGAGTGTGACCTGCACCCTGGGATGACGCAGTCCTGCCACCCGCTGTTCTACTTGCAGGCTCATTGCTGGCAGGTGTTAGCTGGATGGGCCTATCTTTACCCATTTCCCTGTGCCCAGCCACAGACCTAAAATGGCTGGGAAGGTACAATGGCAGGTGGGTCCCTGGGAAAAACCAACAGCTTTCCCCTTTCCAGGCAGTGAGGCAAATGAGCTAACAATCACCCCCCCTGGCATCTGTGCAGGCTCTAGCTTGAGAAAGCCTGGGGCAGCCTGAGTGCAAGGAGAAGGGGGAGGCCCCAACAGGATGCGCCCAGGCACACCTGCCAAGACTCTCCAGCCCTTAGGGAAGGCAGCGTCATATCCTGAGACAGTGCCTATCCCACCCTTCTTACGTGGTTTCCAGCATCCTTCAGTGAAATAACACCCTCGCAGCAGACCATGACAACAACCGTGACTGCCACGATGCACTCCAATGACAGAAGACACGCCCTCCTGTTTGCATCCACACTCCTTGCTTGTCCATGCATCTCACTGTTAAAGCGCTGACCTCAAAATGCTCCCCAGCACACTGATGGACCCTGGCTGAACCACACCCCCCAAGTGCCTGGCACCTGCTGAAGGCCTGGCCCCCTGAACTTCGGTCCCCCCAGATACATCACCTGGCGGAGTGCCATGCACTCAGGTCTCAGTGCTGTGTGTCCTGGGGTTCAGGCCACCAGCAGCAGAGCGGAGAACTCCCATTTGGGATTTCTCAGCAGCAGGCTCCAAGGGGATGCCTCCTTCCCAGAAGGGCCAGATTGCCCTAGCACAATGGAGATGGGGATTGCTACTTAGGGGACCCAGGCTGCTTCCATAAATGTAAGGGGCAAGCATCTTAGCAAAACCCTTGGCTGAGGGAACTTGACCAAGGTCTGACATCTGAGAGTTTCTCTCTGCTGAGTCTCAGAGGGGCTGGCTACCATGGGTTGGAGGGGTCACGACCTCCACTCTGCAGCCCTAAGCCTCCACCCTACACTTCATGCAGTTCCAGCATCAAGGTTGTCCAAACAAAACAGCCTTCAACAGATGCTGCTCCTGCCACCCAGCCACCCATCTTATTGCCCTCAGACTTTCATTCCTGGTCCATGCATCAAGAAGCCTGCTTGGATTGCTTGGCCTCCTCTCCTAGACCCAGAGGGCAGCTGTATTTTCCAGTGCTGGCCCTTATACTCAACTTCTCTTCTTGCAAGGTGATGCTCCCACCACCCTGGCCAAGGAGACACTGTGGAAGCAATGCTTTGTGACTTTGAAACTAGATTTTTCTTTCCCTGCTCTGTGAACTGAGAGCTGTGAGGAGGCCCAGGCCACAGGGAGATGCCTGGTGCGGCCACCAGCATCAGCAGGCAAATGTATGTGGGAGCAATGATTGGCTGAAGGCTCTGCCCCTCCTTTGGAGCGTGATTTTTTGGGGGTGGGACCACAGACATGGTCCAGGGGCACCAGTACTCAAGGGCTAACAGGGATCCTTGACAAGGCTTTGACCACTGAGACCTGGGCAATCCGAGAGACCATGTGATGGATGCATCAAGCACAAACCCCCAGAAGCCTGTGTTGTGGTACGGTGGGTTATTCTGCCGCTGACTATGCCAGGTTCCCTCTGAGCACCAGCTTGAGTCCCAGCTGCTCCACTTCATATCGAGCTCCTTGCTGATGTGCCTGGGAAAGCAGCCAAAAATGGCCCAAGTGTTTGGGCTCCTCAGTCCACATGGGAGACCCAGATTTTGGCTCCTGGCTCTAGCTTTCAGCTGGGCCTAACCCTGCTCTTTGGGGCCATTTAGGGAGAGAGTCAACAGATAAAAGACAATCTCTTTCCAGCTCTGACTCTCAAACAGAGAATCTTTTATATATATATTTTAAAAGATTTTATATTCTTTTTATAATCTTTTATATTTTAAAAGATATTCCCAGATAACTGAAGTAGGCAATCTACCACTCTGAACACACCAGAAAGAAGCTGTTTCAGTACACAGAGCATTAGTGAGACTAAATCCATCGCAAGCCTTGGGGCTCAGTGAAGGGGCCACAGCAGGCCTAGGTCTCCCCAGGTGCGTGCAGAAGTTTCCTTGGGGAGCAAACCACGAGGCCCCCATATGCTGGAGAGTGTCAGGAACTGCCCACTTCCATGTTTGCACTGCTCAGCTGTAACACCAGCACCTCCTCGAATAGCAGGCAGCCTGCCTCTCTTCCTGGCACTGTTGAGGCCCCATCCTCCAGCCTTCCAGGGACCCCCACACATGATGTGGCAGGTCTCCAGGCAGAGCAATTTCACAGCCACACAGAGCTCCCCAGGGAGGCATGATACAGTTTTCCGAACATTTTCTCTTCCGTCTTCTCACTTAACCTCCCTGTTGTGCACTGAGGCAGGCCTGGGGCAGATATGCAACCTGTGGTAGGGATACAGGATTCTCACTGGAACTTCCGGCTCCACACAGCTGCCCCTCCCCAGCCTGGCCTTTAGATCCACTGGAGGGTACACACTTTGTGTGCGTGTGGGGAGGCCCGGCTTGTCCAGACCCTTGGCCATGTCAGCACCATGTATCTCCAAGCTGTGTAAGCACAGGAAATAGAAGCTGGGGCAAACCCAACAAGGGTTAGACAGGTGCTTCTGTTGTCAAAGAAGAACGCTCAAATCACCATGAAGAGCCCCACGTGCAGACCCAGGCAAAGCCTGGTTCCATAGATTCCCCAGGTCCAAAAACAAGACCCACGCAAGCTGAGCCATGTGCATTTCACAGACATGGCCTTCTATCAACATTTAAGGCAATAAGCATGTGTATACACACACACACACACACACACACGTACACATGCATGCCCGCCCTCCCCTCTTCGGATTGGAGGTCTCCGGGTGAGGACGAGGTCTGGAACCTTTCCTTCGACACCGCTCTCCTGGAGGCTGCATTCCTCCCGCGGAGGGCCAGGCCAGCAGAAGGCAGCAGGCTGTGGATGCTCAGGTCAGCTTGCAAGGAGCTGTCAGCACGGTGACCGAGGCCCTAGCGAGGCCATAAATAACAGCAGTGAAACTGCAGCCGCCTGTGGGCCTCCCGAGCCACACCCCCGCCATCCATCTACTGCCCGGCATGCAGGCTTCCGCCGGGGACCCCACCTGGGACCCTAAGCAGCCTTTAGCTGCGGGGGTGAGAGGAGGGACCAGCGCGCAAAATCCCTTCCCAGGCATAGAATGCGGCAACCTGGGAGGCTCTGTGCGATCCCGTGTCCTGAGACGCTGGAGACAGGCATGAGGCTGTCAGCACTCAAAATGCACCCACCTTCTGAGTAGGGGTGGAGGGCCCCCGAGGGCAGTGCCCCCGCCACAGCGTGGTTTCCCCTTGCTGCTGCTTTCCCTTTGTGTTCTTGGCAAGGTGGGCAGATCAGCAGTTGTTTATACTTCTTTGTCCTGGCCTCAAGTGGCAGTTACCTTGAGTTACCCCTCCTCCCCCACCTCCGTTCTTATTTTTTTTTCTAAGATTTATTTTGTTGATTTGAGAGACAGAATTGCGCACACACAGAGGGAAAGACAGAGATCTTCCATCTGCTGATTCACTTCCCAAACGGCCACAATAGTCAAGGTTGGGTCAGGCTGAAGCCAGAAGCCAGGAGTTTTACCAGGTCTCCCATGCGAGTGCAGGGGCCCAAGTGCCAACCTCCACTGCTTTCCCGGACCATTAGAAGGAGCTGGATTGGGAAGTGGAGGAGCTGGGGCTGGAACTGGCAAGATTTGGAATGGTAGTGCTGCCAGCACAAGACTAGCCCGTCCCCCGTTTTTCTTTTTTCTTTTTTTTTTATGCTAATGTTATCAATGTTTTCCCCTGTATCTGGGGTCAGGGGAGAAACAAAGGGAGAAGTCCCACCCAGCCTCCCACCCATATCAGGTCCCCGATGTGGGGCATGCTCCGAGGGTCCTGCTCAAGCAGTTTTGATAGTTCAACAAGTCTGAATTGTTGCCAGTTTTGCTGTTCCAATCATGATGAAATCTATTCAGAATCCACTGACTGACATAGTCTGTTCATGGTTGGGGTTCTGAGAAAAGCAGTTCAGTTGGAGGGATCTCCAAAGAAACTGTGTCTGAGGTGATCCCAGACCTGATTGTATGTGCTTGCCAGTACAGAGTCCAGCACCGTCGGTCACCCCAATCAGCTTATGCACATGCTGGTCATTACAATTGCTGGGTCAGTTCTGTTTCCAGTCCTGTCTTCCATGTGAACCCATGGGTGTTGCAGTCCAGCCCAATCCTGTCCACTTCATACTCGGCCCTCACGCAAACCAGTGGGAGCTGCAGCCTTGTCAGGGCAACTCCCCATAACCTCCACCAGGCCTGCTCCCTACCCTGGTTCCCATGCTTACCAGTATGTACCACAGGGTTGTTCAGTCTGTCCCACATCCCTTTTAGCTCTCGTACATGTCAATTGACATTGAAGCCTAGTTCAACCCAACTAACCCTACTATTCAGCCCACACACATACTGGTTGGTGTCTTTCTGTCTAGCCACTCCTGTCCCTGTCCTGGTTTTCATGCTCTCGAGTGAGAGTGGTAACCCAAGAGGGAGGTGCCCACTATTTCCCTACTAAGCCACTCCCAGATTATGCACTCTCCAGGTGGTTCTGGAGTTTAACTTGAAAGATTTAGTCACCAGTGCCAACCTCTGCCAGTTGATGTTGCGGCAAAGCCCAACCAACCCTCACCCACTCTAATTTATGCTTGCACTAGTCAGAACAGTCAGCCCAATCTGGCTTTTCCCTGATCTAGCTCCATAAAGCCCACAGGTGTTACAGCCCTCCCTGATCTGGTCTGCCCCCATCCCAACTCACGCTCTCCAGTGGGAGTGGTTGTCCAGCAGGGGAGCCCACATTTCACCTGTCAGCTTTGCCCCCTCCCTCGCTGATTCTCACGTGTGCTGTTCGGGTGCTGTGGTCACATCTGGTACGGCTCACCTCACCTTGGCATTCCTTGGTGTGCACTGGTTTTATCATGACCCAACCTGGCGCAACCCACACTCTATTCTGGTGCTCAGATTCACCAGCGAGTGATGTAAACTGGTTCAACCTGGTCTGCCCCCAACCTATGCCAAATGTATGCCGGTGGATATCTTTCTCTGGTTTGGTCTGGGCTGCTCCCTATAATGGTTCTTGTGCTCACCTGCAGGGACTGTGTCCTGACAGAGGAGTTTCCCAAGCTCCTCCACCAGAACCTCTCCCTATGCAAGATCTTGCGCATTCTGGTGGGTTCATGGGCCAGCCCTCCTTGCTGGTTTCAATCCATTCAGGTTCTTACTGTTGGATGTTTCAGCCCAGCCAAGGCTTATCCATACCCAGACACTGCTCACACATGGTTCAGTAGGGGCAGAGACCTAGCCTAGTCCATCCTACATCTACCCAGGTTCTCTGAGCACCAGATGGTACTGGCATCTAGCCCAGTTAGGTACGCCCAGCCCCAGTTAACACTTGTGCCAAGGGAGATTGTAGCCATATTCAGACCCCCACTCTGGCAGCTGCACTCTCCCGTGGGAACCCCAATCCAGCTTGGGTATATTCTCACAGCTCCTCAACTGAGCCTATACCCAGCCCTAGATTACACACATGCCAGTGGTTGCTCTGACCCAGTTGGCTTAGCCCCTCAGCTGTCTCAGCCTATGCCTTCGATGCTTTGGCCCAGTATCCCTGGCTCATGCAGACCAGTTGGTGTAAGAACCTAGTTCGACATGACCTGTGCTTCATCCTAAATTCTGTTCTTCCTTGTGAGTTGAGATTTGCTCGGCCCTGCCTGGTCCAGTTGCAGCTCGGCCCACCCCACATCCTAATTTAAGATACAATTTCGGGTGCTGCTGCCTTAACCTGCCCAGACTGTTGTGGGTTCCTTTACCCGCAAGCGATAGCAGGTTCTGTGGTCACACCTAGCTCAGCCCATCACCACCCCAGCTCGTGAGCTAACCAGTGGGACTTGTATTTCCACAGGGTTGGACCCACACTTCCCTCACAGAATTTACCCCTAGACCTGGTTCTCCGTGTGCTGGTTAGTGTCCTAACCCTGCAAGTGTGACCCGTCCACTGTTCCACCACTCAGGTACTGGTACCTAGCCCTGCCAGACAGGCCCCCATCCATGGCTTTCGTGTGGACTGGCGTGTGGCAGTCAGTGATGCTCTATGCTAACAGCCCATCTCAGGATTCCCATTTGGGCTGGTGAATCAGTCTGGCACAAATAGATCTTATGGACTCTCCCTTCTAAATGCCCCTCCTTTGTTCTTGTGCCTTATTTGTTTCAACTGCCTCACCATCTTAAAGGCATCTGCCAAAAATCACCCCCAATCTGTACTCCCTCTGCCTTCCAAACACTCTTGAGCTCTTGCAGCTGCTTTCAATACTCTAAGGAGCCACCTTAGTTTCTAATAACACAATTTGGTTATCTCATCGTCCACAGGCTTATAATAGAATGTCAATTACCTACCCCTGGATGACAAACAAGGGGTGACAACATGACTATTCTTATCAGTAATTCCCCTGTCTCCCTCTCCTTCCTCCAGTTGAAGAGGGGAGGGATGTATACAGTCAAGCCTCGTTTACATATGCAAAACAGAAGAGCAAAGAGATCATGAGTCTGTGTGTGTGTGTGTGTGTGTGTGTGTGTGTGTAACTCTACTTTTCAAAAAACTGGCATTGTAGTGATGTAGTGGTGAGGCTGCTGCCTGAGACACCACATCCATAAGGGCATTAGTTTGTGTCCTGGCTACTTCACTTCCAATTCAGCTTCCTGTTAATGACCCAGGAAAACAGCAGAGTATGACCCACGTGCCTAGGTCTCTGTACTCCCATGGGAGAGTAGGATGAAGCTTCTGACTCCTGGGCCAGCACTGACCCATTACAGCTGTCTGAAGAGTGAAGAAGCATATGGAATCTCTCTCTCTCTCCCTCTGTCTCCCCACGCACTCTCTTTGTGGCTTTGACTTTTGAATTCAAATAAGTTGGGGTGAGCAGCGGTGATCTTCCCTTAGGTCCCAGGATCATCTGGGGGAACCAGGTCACCTGAATGTGGTGTCCTTGTAATAGCTGTATCCCAGACCAAGACCAATCCTTTCCCAAGTGGGAATGCCAAGCTAGAGAAGCAATGTGGCTGCAGCAAAGTCAGCAGTAGCAGGTGAATTTGAGCATCCTGAGAGCTGAAGCTGCGAGTCAATTCAAGTCCACTTTCAAGAGCTTGTGTGGACTACCCACAGTATCTCTCATTCTGCTTCAGCATTGCCAAGGACACCTCGTTCGCTGAGCCTCCTATGAGTACCAGTTGAGCTTGTTTTCCTTCTGAGCCCCTGAGAACCTGTCCTTAGGTGAGCGAGTGTTGGCACCTGGCACCTGGCTCTCAGTCAGGTGAAGCAACTGTTGCTGGGGGCAGGGTCTGTGTGAATTCATACCCTCCTGGAGCACTGCTCTCCAGCTACCTCTGCACCCAGCCCCCCCATCTTTCCAGTGCCCACAGGCTGGTGAGCTGGCAGTATGATGATGCCAGCAGTGACTTGCACCATGCACCTGCAATCACCCTTCAATCAAACTCCCTGTGAGTCCTTGTCTCACTGTCTGCTTTTAGGGGAAAGCTTTCAGAGGGCAGCATTCTGCACAATGTCCCTCCCCCAGGGAGCTCAGGGCCCTGGCATTCACCTGCACCTGAATGGTGCTGTCCCCAAGAGCTCCAAACAGCTCTTGCTTGGCAGGTCCATGCCGCTCTTCTTTGGGAGTTTGGGCCTGATTTTGCCGGTTTTTTTTTTTTTTCTTTCTTTCATTTTCTGGATCTCTGGCAAGCTTCCCCCAACTGATCACTTTTTGCTGATAGCCTGCTGTAGTTTGGAAATCACATGCCCAAATGAGGAGGCACATGTCATGAGAACAGCGAGGGGAGGAACAGCGTGGGCTTTCCGGCATGGCCGTGAACACTTCCATGGGCTGCCTGAAAGACTTTAAACCCCAGGATTTACAGCTATAGTTTGCAGGGTGTGGAGTCCAGAGAGTGAAGTTTCCTGCAATATCTCATAGCACAGCTTAAACATGGGATGTGAGTGGCTGAATGCTGTGGCCTTAGTACTATTTATCATACAGTAAGACTAAGCATGAAGGTGCACCAAATTCACAGATGCACGTTAAGACTCAGGCAACTTCACAAGTTTACTACATTCACACATGTCCAGAGAATGTCACACACTGAAACATGGCAGATCCCAACAGATCTCAGGGGAAACCAAAATCCTGGGACTGAAACCTATCCCCCACCTTGCACCACCGCACCGCCCCCCCAACCTCATGCAGTCGATCTCTGCCGCAGAGGTCTCCCATCCTCTCCCAAATGTCCCTTCTTGTGGCTGGAGGAAGACTGTTCCCATGCCACCTTTGTGGAGACTCCATGGGATTCCCTGTGTTGTTAACATTCTGCTTTGGGGCCTGCCCCTCTCCCTTCCAGCTTCCTCATGCTCAACAGTGCAGGGGATAGAGCCACATTGATGCAAACAGGTGGTGACCCAAGCTGTGGGTTCAAGTACAAGAACAAACCCCAGCAGTTGCGTGGGGCCTGACCTATACCTAAGCCTCAGGAAGAGGAAGGTGAGACAGACAGGGTCAGGGAAGCTGTCCTCCAGGTGTCTTCTGGGATGCTGACTACAGGAGGTGAGCACAACATGTGGGGATTTGCTGTGGGAAATTGGAGAGAAGACAAGACTTGGCTGTGGACACTCACTCCTGAATAGGCTGGGCTGCACATGGTGATCATGAGCTCCCTAAAGATGAACCTGAAGTCAGGACAAGGGCAGATGGATACTCCTGGGGCCCCAGGCCCCCTTTCCAGTGCCGTGGCCATGTATTCTGAGCACGGCTGCAGGTAACAGGAAGGCTGGGGCGGGGATGAGGGTCATGGATGACAGGATGGTGCGATGCTGTCATGTAGGGTTAGTCTCTGATGCATGGCTGTGGACAGCAAGGGGGAAGCTGATGAGGGTGTGGGTGTTGGCTGTCCCACATGGTCACTGACACTCTGTCGCTCCCCAGTGACACCGAGAGCAGAGTAGGGCCCTAAGCAGGCAAGGAGATGCTGACAGCTTTACCCTCCTGGAAATTCTCTGGGGCTCCCTGCGGAGGAGCCTCATGGGTGAGAGCATGGAGGGGATGTGACAGGTGCTGGAAACAAGTTCACAACTTCAGGAACTCCAGGAAGACACTCCTGTAATTTTAAAAAAATATTTATTTATTTTTATTGGATAGTAGTTATATAGAGAGGAAGAGAATCAGAGAGGAAGATCTTCCATTTGCTGATTTACTCCCCACATGGCCACAATGGCTGATGCTGAGCCAATCAGAAGCCAGGAGCCTGGAGCTTCTTCCGGATCTCCCACATGGGTGCAAGGTCTCAAGGTTTTGGAGTGTCCTCGACTGTTTTCCTAGGCCATAAGCAGGGAGCTGGATGGGGAGTAGAGCAGCCAGGACATGAACTGGTACCATATGGGATCCTGGTGCATGCAAGACGAGGACTTCAGCCACTACCCTACCTCACCAGGCCCACTTCTATAATTTTGCAAGAGCAGAAAATACTTGGTGCTCCCAAGAAGCAGTGTCATGGCCTCCAGCCTGGAGTATGCACGGCCTCCAGCCTGGAGTCGGCACAGACTCCAGGGCTGAGCTTAAATCCAGATGTGAGGACCCACCAGCTGCCTGGTCCAGGGGACTCTGGCAGAAGCACGAAACAGCTCTCCGTAACCAGTTTGTCCCCACACCCCAGTGATTTGAACCGAGTTTCCCCTGTGTGTGTTTCCTTGGCCTCAAGAACACACAAGGTGAGGGCTTGCCAGGGAGGTTCCTTACCAAAGTCCTCAGCCCCAGCAAAAGGAGTTTCTGGAAAAATCTCATTCCCGTTGTGACCACTGTATTCAGTAGTTACACTGGGTTGTGCAGAAGCCTGAGCGGTGCTGTCCAATTCTAGCCTCTGCTAGGGGCGGCATTTGCAGCTGGGAAGTTCCTTGGAAGGCTTACTCAGGGAGGAGACAATGCTTCCCTTCTTTTCTCTCCTTTTCTTTTTAAGATTTATTTTTACGGGCCCGACAACGTGGCCTAGCGGCTAAAGTCCTCGCCTTGAACGCCCCGGGATCCCATTTGGTTGCCGGTTCTAATCCCGGAAGCTCCACTTCCCATCCAGCTCCCTGCTTGTGGCCTGGGAAAGCAGTCTAGGACGGCCCAATGCATTGGGACCCTGCACCCGCGTGGGAGACCTGGAAGAGGTTCCAGGTTCCCGGCTTCGGATTGGCGCGCATCGGCCCGTTGCGGCTCACTTGGGGAGTGAATCATCGGATGGAAGATCTTGCTCTCTGTCTCTCCTCCTCTCTGTAGATCTGACTTTGTAATAAAAATAAATCTTTAAAAAAAAAAGAAAAGAAAAATCTCTTTGTGCCTTACTCTTTCAATGCAGAGTTGGAATTAAAAAAAAAAAAAGATTTATTTTTACTTTTTTATTTGAATGGCAGAATTACAGAGAGAAAAGGGAGTGAATCACCTGCTCATTCACTCCCTAAATGGCCACAGTTGTGGAGCCGGACCTGTCTGAAGCAGAGTCGGGATATTGTTCTTGGTCTCCCATGTGGCTGCAGGGCCCGAGCACTTGGCCATCCTCTGCTGCTTTCCCAGGCACATTAGCAGGGAGCTGGATTGGAAGAGGAATAGCCGGTACTCAATTCTGGGCTCATATGAGATTATTGGTGCCGCAGACAGAGACATAACATGATATGCCATGCACCAGCTCCCCTAGAGTTTTTTTCTACAGTGCACAGAGCCCAGCTGGCTTCCTGGTCCCCTGGACAGGAAGACCAGGTCAATTTTATTTAGTACCAGTTCCTCCAATGCTCCAACATTCTCAAGATTCATACTGAAGTCTGATCACTTGTTCCTGTAGCTGGCAAGATGGTGTGTAAGCGTATTAGATCTAAAAGCCCTGAGGGTCCTGGGCCTTTTAGATGACTAGTGTGCCTGCTCCCAAGCCCTGGAGCAGACATGGCACCCATTCTGCTTCTTCAGCCTGGCAGGAGATGCCCATGTTGTGCCTGGTTATGAAGGCTGGCCTCAATGTCTCTGGAATTTCTGTGACATTGAGCTGGACAAAGAAAGCCTGGAATAATCCATCTACAGGATGAGAACAGAAGGACTCAGGCAGGCCAGCCTCCCAGCCCTGGGAAGGTGGAGGCAAGTTGCCAGGAGGCAGCCTCCTCTGCCTGCTGAGGGACCACTGGCTGACTGGGGGAACCCAGGCCGGAGCCCCAGCCTCTGGGGGGCACACTGTTCCAGGCCACCTGCCACCATGGCTTCTGTGACAGGGACACAGAGGAACTAAAGCCCACTGCCCATGAGAAGCAGGTGCTTGGGAGAACTAGCCTCGGAGAGGTGATGAGAGGGGGTGGAGAACGGAGGAGGGACATGCAGGCTGTATAGACTCTGAAGGTCTGTTAGAGACAGTGGGATGCTTACAATGTTACAGATTGCTGGGGCACTCTATCGCCCTTGTAAAGGCAGGGCCTCTGAGGAGGGAAGGAGCTAGCTGTCACTGGGCATGAACAGAGGGTAGGGAGCTTACAGAAAGCCGGGCCAAGCCAGAAGGCTGGGACGGTGCTCTCTACACACAAGCTGGTGGCTGACCGAGGCCATGAACTGCCCCAAGACCTCTGAGCGTTTATACTCCAGCTGGGTGCACCAGGGTAAGTGTGTCACCTTCCAGGTCTGAAGAAGAGCCTGCCCGAGAAGTATTGTACCTTGAAAGGTGGGAGCTGGAAGCGGGACCTTGCACACATCTCTCTGAATGGAACAGCACTCCAAGCTTGCAGCCTGTTCCCCAAAGTGGTACCAGATGGTGACTCTGAGGCCTGAAGAGAGCAAAGGACCTGCTCATAGTTCCAGCCAAACCAAGGCTTCCCAACTACAGCAGTTATTTCCACATGTTATTGGAGGACCAGGTCCAGAGTGTGCAGTATCCCAGTATGTGAGCTCTCTAAATGGGATTAGGGCTGTGGATTCCGGCAGTGTGCCTGGATCTCATCCAATCCAGTGAGGGCTGGAATGAACAAGAGGCAGAAAGAGGAGTTGGCTCCTTCCTCCTTCCCCTCTAGTGTCCTCGTGGAGCTGGGACAGCTCTTCTGTCCCCACACTGAGGGTGTTGGGACTAAATGATACCACGGCTGGCTGGTTCCCTGGTTGGGGATCAGCCTGCCTGCTGGACTTCTAGGAAGCTTCTTCAACAGAGAACAAACGAGAAGTAGCCTCCTGGGGCCTTTGCTTCCGACTGCACTTTGAGCTATGCGCTTGGATACCTGAGTCCCAATAGTCTCCAGAACTCCCTTTGGCACCTTGTATGTGCGGATCACCGACGGGATACGGCCCTCGGTGGACTGGCTCGAGCTGCCAGGCGCGGGCTGACCAGCTGCGCCTTCACTGCCTGCGTAGCCCCCACATGGTATTCCCGGCCCCGCAAAGTGGAGGTGCCAACTCAGTCTCAGGGTGGATCTGGTGCTATAGTTGCAACAGCGAGAAGGCCGTCCTGCCCACCCGCCAGGACCTGTCCCCAGACCACCAGCCCTTAAGCCCACCGTTGCTGCTGACTTGCGCGGAAGGAAGCCAGGCGCTCCACCGGTGCGGCCCGAGGGCCAGCGCTCCTGAGCTAGGCTGGAGCCCTCCCAGGCCCAGGGCATGCTATGGCAGCCCAGTGCACCCGTGGGAGAGTCGCTGCCCACCTGCGACACTAGGCGGCGCTCGGAGATCAGGATCGCATCCTTGACAGGTTCTGAGCTCCGAAATGCTTGCAGACTCCAGCTTCCGGGAAGCGCGCAGAGAAGGCGCAGAAGGAACTCGCACTTGGGCTTGCATTATGCCCGAGCTTCTGACCTTGACAGCAGCACCGTCTAGGTTACCAACGTTCACTGTCAGCGTTGGACAATTTTTCTACTTCCTTAAAACACAGAGGGACAGATCTTTCATCTGTTGATTCACTCCTCAGATGACTGCGAAAGCCAAGGCCTGGTGCACTGGAGGCCAGGACCCAGGAAATTCACCCTGGTCTCTCAAGTGGGTGCAGGGACTCCAAACACTTGACCCATCTTTTGTTTTCCCAGATGCATTAGCAGGAAGCAGCTGGATTGAAGAGGAGCAGTGAGGGTGCAAACCCAGGGCTGGGCCAGGGCTGGGCCAGGTCAGAGCCAGGAGGCAGGAACTCTGGGTCTCCCACGCAGCCTCCCAGGCACATCAGCAGGGAACAGGATCCCCCACCCACCTTTTTTTTTAAGTAAGAGTTAGAGAGGAAGATACACACACACACACACACACAGATGGATTCATTTTCTATCTACTAGTTTACCCCTCACAAATGGCTACAATGACTGGGCCTGTGTCAGGCTGAGGCCAGGAGCCTGGAACTCCATCCAGGTCTCCCACATGAGTGGCAGGTTTCCCAGGCTTTGAACCTTCCTCTGCTGCTTTCCCAGGTGCACTGGCATAGAGCTGGATGGGAAGGAGGGCAGCCACCGCACCACAGTGGCCAGCCCCTGGCACCTGTTTTCAACAGTCCTTCTGAGATGATTCTGTGGTTTGACCACCCTTGCAAAGCAGCCTCTTGATCACTGGTTGGTAAAGCTGGGGCCCAGAGAGGAAATGTGACTTGCTGGGTGCCAAGTGCCAAGGAAGCAGGTGTGCCACTTGCCGGTTTCTGGTCCAGCCAGAGTCCATCAGAGACTGTGCTGTTGGACCAGATCTGACTGCCACACAGAGACAGGACTTGGGGAGCTCTGGGGTGCACCTCTCAGGGTTCTCTCTTCACTTCACTGGCCTTGGTTTTAGCTGGCTGTTGGCCAACGCTGTTTTTCCATCACCATGTACCACTGAGAGAAATGATCATCCTTTCGTGTAATGCAGCTATGTTGCGGGAAGTGTAGCTGAGACGAATGTCTGCTAGATTTTCCCATTCCATCATCCCTGCCAGTGCGCACGTGTCCAAACCCTGGCTGTGGCTCACATTGGCCTTCGTGTGATGGAGACTGGAAGGCTCCCACTGTGTGCTAGCTGTGGTGTGGCCTCACCTGCACCTGGAGTAGTACCTAGCCAAAAGCCAGAGGATCCCAGCCTCCTCCACCCTTCTGAAGTAAACCTCGGAAAGGGCTGATGGAGAGGATTTGTAAAACAGATGGTTTAGGGATTGGACCGAGCAAGTGTCAGAATCCATTGCCTTGGAGAAGCTGCCCAACTCTACCTTTACGTTATAGACTAAATGATCTGCACCTCAGGAATCCTGTACTCCGGGATACCCCATGTGCCTCTTGTCCATCATGAGCACTTTGCCCTGCCCTGGGCTCCCTTTGCCCCCACCCAGGCTTCTTCCTCCCCGTGTCTATCTCAGACCCAGGCTCACATCCTTGCCTTAGCGAGATCCAGCTTTCTTGTGCTTGCAGGACTCATGGGCCTTCTAAAGCATTTTTCTCAACCCTGGTGCAACAAAGCTGACAACATCTCAGAACTATCAAAACCACTCATGTAACACTCTCAGAACATTCTTCCCCATATCGGGCTTTCTAAGGTGCCCTCAAATGACCATCCTGTCCCTGGGTGCTGATGACAGCAAGGAGTGGTTGCTTACTCTCGCCACCTTCCCTGCCAGCAGACCAGGTGAGTTAAAAGGAAAGAACTGAAATATATGTCCCACCCACCTTCCTCCATACTTTGACCCTCTCCACCCTAATCTGAGGCCCACATGGCCATATATCCTTCTCAATTATGTAAATAATATGAAAATAAAATTAAAAATGAAAAATTTTGAAAAGGGAGGGGAGATGCCTCTGGGCCTGCTGGTTTGCAGAAGAGGAACAAAGGAAGAGCAGGACAATTTGGGTTAGAGTAGCTCAGGGCAGGCAGGAGAGCATGTGGCTGCCAGATGGGCAGATGCTGTGTGGAGTCGGGAGGCGCAGAGCCTCAAGAGAGCTGTGAGGATGTCAGCGCGGAGCGAACCTGCGGCTGGGGGAGACTGTCCAGGCAGTTTCTTGGGATGACAAGCGTACCAAGGAAGCCAGCATGTAGCAGGTGTCTAAGGAGACTGTCAGAGGCCAGGGGTGGGTCAAAGTGTGGTGTCCTAAAGGGACAGTTGCAGTCTGCTACTGCGAGAAAGCCAAGACCCCCAGGCATGCATCCCACCCACCCATGTCCCTGCTTAGCCCTTCCTATTGCCTCAGGAGTCTGCTGCCTGGCAGCTGGCATGTCAACATGCAAAAAGCCACAGTTGCCCTCTGGGGCCTTCCCCATGGCAGGGTCTCCTTGACACAGCACTGGGCGGGGGGGGTGGGGTGGGCAGGGACACAAAGACGCCACTGTTTCCTAAACCCCCATGAATTGTACCTGCTCCTTCTGGCTGCCTCAGCTCCCGTCCCCACATTTGTGTGAAGGATAAAGGCACCGGGAGAGAAATGGAAGCAGGCAACTGTCTTATGAGAGCAGGATGTGGCAAGAGTGAGGGGGATGGAGAATAGCTGACAGGAAACACCACAGCTGGAGCGGGCTCTTTATTCTGCAGACCCCTGGTGGGGCTGCATTCCGGGGACTTTTTTTTTTTAAGACCAAGTTAATACACATCGAGAAGATCTTCCATTTGCTGATTCTCTCCCCAGATTGCTCCAGTGGCCAGAGCTGAGCCAATTCGAAACTGGGCACCATGTCTTCCATATGAGTGCAGGGGCCCAAGCACTCGGACCATCTTCTGCTGCTTTCCCAGGCCATGAACAGGGAGCTGGATCAGAAATGAAGTAGTTGGGACTCCAGCCAGTGCTCATATAGGATGCTGGCATTGCAAGTGAAGGATTAGCCTGTTTGCCATCCTGACTGCCCCTTTCCAGGGGCTTTGTACGCAGAAGAGGAATCAGAAGGGTGACCTTGTGAGGCCTCAGATTTGGGGAGGGGATGATAAAGGTGAAACAGGCCTGACCACTCCCCCTTCCCCTCCCTGGGGCCACACCCATTTTGCCTTGCATCAGAAAATACAAAGCTTCCAGCCTCAGCTTGCCAGCACCCATGCAATCACCTAGGACTCCTAGGGCCCCAGACCCTTGATGGACACAGTGACTCGCACGGAACCACAGCCTGACCTCAAGTCCCACTCCTGACTGGCATTGTATGCCAGTCCTGGGGAGCCCTGCCTGGGGGACAGCTGCACCTGCAGCCAGCGGCAGTGGTCCTTGTCACAGGCCAGCACTACGGTGCCATCAGGGTTGCTGTAAGTGCACCTGTTCTGCACATCCTTTCCCTCCAGAGTCAGATCCCAGCCACCCCTTGGATCTCTGTCATCCTGCCCTGGAGCCAGCAAGCTCAAGCGGTCCCAGGAGACGGGGCACACCAGCTGCTCCTCTTTCAGGGTGAGCACTATCTGGCCTTGGAGATAGGCAGGGCCTGCACAGTAAGTGCGGATGTTGAAGAACTGGTAGCTGTACTGGCGCAGCCACTGGAAGAGGTAAGCCAGATGGCAGTCGCACTGCCATGGATTACCATCCAGGGCTAAATGGAAAAGATTGTAGTTGGTGTCAAAGATGCCCTTAGGAAGGGTGGTTAGTTGGTTCTTGGAGAGGCTGAGCAGCTCCATATTAGACAGGTTCTGGAAGAGGCCCGGGTGCAAGGTTGTTAAATTGTTGCTGTCCAGATAGAGCTTGTTCAGCTTCTGCAAATCCCTGAAGATGCTGGCGGGAAGGTGGGTGATGATGTTGTGGGACAGCTTGAGGGAAGTGAGGCTCGACAGGTTAGCAAAAGTGTCTTCTGCAACAGCTTCCAGTTGGTTGTGGGACAGGAACAGGCTGACCAGGTGTGGGGTGTGGGCAAAGAGGCCAGGGGGCAGCATCCGAAGGGCATTGTATTGCAGGTCCAGGAAGGTCAGGTTGACCTGGGCAGAGAAGAGGGCTGGTGGCAGGTGCCTGAGAGCGTTGTGCTGTAACAACAGTGTCTCCAGTCTGAAGAGCCGTGAGAACACGGCCGGGGCCAGCTCAGAGATGGCATTGCCATCCAGGAAGAGCTCCTGCAGGTTGCCCAGGCCATCAAATAAAGCTGGTGGCAGATGCAAGAGGGCATTGTTGCTCAGCCTCAGGCTCCTCAGGCTGACCAGTGGATGGAACAGCCCCTCAGGGAGCCGCATCAGCAGGTTCTGGTCCAGGTTGAGACTCTTCAAGTGTCTCAGTGGCTGGAAGAGCCTCTCGGGTAGGGTCTGCAGCTGGTTGCCCTCTAGTTGCAAGGTCTCCAGGGCACTCATGTGGCAGAAGAGGTCATCGGGCAGGGCCTTCAGCTTGTTGAAGTTGAAGGTGAACTTGCCCAGTGAGCCCAAGTGGGAGAACATGCGGGCATTGAGGCTAGAGAAGGCACTGCCGGTGATCTCCAGGTCTTCCAGCTTGGACAGCCCCTCGAAGGTCTCTGGCTCCAAGTGATGTAGCTGCGTGTTGAGGAAGACTACCTTGGTCAGGTTGGGGCTGCCACTGAAGGTCCTGGTGCCCAGCGTAGTGAATGCTGACTCCACAAAGACAATATTGGTGACATATGGTGGGATGTCTGACGGGATGGCAGTCAGTTTTGTGTCTGAGCAGAACACCTCATGGCTGAAACAGTCACAGCCCACAGGACAGGGCTGGGAAGGCCTGGCAAGGAGTAGGAGGAGCAAGGCCCAATGTAGACAGGCTCCCAGGAGCATCTGCTGGATCCCAGGAGGGAGAGAAAACAGACCATGTCATGGCTTAGCCCACTACGTTGCAAAACTGAAAGTAAGTGAACTACATTCCCAGCTCAAAAAGCTAACAAAAGAAACAGAGTAATGCAAAAGCAACACAAGGAAGAAAATAATAAAGATGAAAGGAAATAAGGTAGAGATACCAGATTCACATGAGCAGCAGATAGAGAGGATTGAGGAAGTCACTATGAAGTGGCCCCTTCCACCACCCAGGTCTCCACCATCTTGAGCTCAGCTTGTCCCACCACCAGAACCACCCATGGGGGATGATGGATCAGGCCTGGATTCTCTTTCATTCCCCTCTAGGCCAACACCTCCACCTTGTGACCCAACCTGCTTGCTTCTGCCAGAGAAAGCCAAGCAGGAGTCACTTGCTATGGAGACTGCTACCACCCCATCCAGGACAAGTAGGTTTTCTCTTGAGAGACGTGGCTGATAAAGATACTAAGACGAGTAGATGAATGTCCCTTTTTTCCCATGGCTGACTTAAGTCAATGTAAACCAAAGCTATGAGAGGTTTGTGGAAAGCCTTACCAAATTCACAGAGGAATTCAGGCCCTAGCACTGACCTCCAAACTGGCCTGGGGGAACCTACACTTTCTCCAAGTCACTTGTTGCACCCCTCAAGAAACGCAGTCTATTTGGACCCGCTGAAACCCAAACCTGTGCAAACTCCCTGGAGGCTCAGCAGCCCTGCCATTAAGCTGTGGGAGCCCAGGAGTCCCACAGACATACCCTAACTGGAGCTATCTGAGGTATCAGGAAGATTCAGAGCCCTGCAAGCTTGTGGTAACCTGCTTGGCAGCTGAAATGAAAAAGTATGTGATCCTGGGTAGCCTAGTGGCTAAAGTCCTCACCTCACATACACCAAGATTCCATATGGGCACTGGCTCATGTCCCAGCTGCTCCACTTCCCACCCAGGTCCCTGTCTGTGGCCTGGGAAAGCAGTAGAGGATGGCCCAAAGCCTTGGGACCCTGTACCTGCGTGGGAGACCTGGAAGAAGCTTCTGGCTCCTGGCTTCAGATTGGCTCAGTTCTGGCCTTTGCAGCCACTTGAGGAGTTCTGTCATCAAGCCAGCCCTCCACCTCCAAAAGTGATAGGTACTTAAAAGGATATACTAACACAGACTCCCACTCCTACACCGAAGGACATGTTTACTCAGTACACATTTCATCAATCAGCCCTAGATATCCAGAGAAAATAGAAATTAGTCACAATCCACATTCTGCCACCTTAGGATCAACCCAGGGGAACAGCAACCATGCACAAGAAGCCCAAGATAGGATGTTTCAGGAATGGAAATCGTGATGTTGGCACAGGGAATGTCCCAACCATAAAAGCCAACCCAGGCCCTGACCCCAGTGTAAACAATAGGGGCCCTGGAAAGTGTGTGGTCCTGGGCCCTGAAGGGAGAGGAGGACTTCTATCCGCTAGGCCCTTAGCTGAGTTTGGAGGGGGTCCAGGAGCTTAGGCAGCTGTCACAACCCCTGTGATTGTCACTCCTGGAGTCCCAAGGGACTCTGGTGTCTCGGGTAAGAATCTCGATTTTCTGCTGCTATGGGATCTGCTTGCTGTGTTCTAAATTTTCAGGTGAGACCCCTGTCCTCAGACTTGATCATTACCAGAGTTGATGACAAGTCCCACCTCTGACAATACACTTTACTTCTAGTTTGCTGGTCAGAAAATGTCTTCACCTCCTATCAGGTTGTGGTGATGCCAGCATATCTGACCCCTTTACTCAGTGGGGATTTGCAATCCTCCCTGGGCACCTGTCTCTGTTTAATCACCTCTACATCTAAACCTTTCATCATCATGCTAAAGAGTACAAGGAGGACAAGACCCAACTTGCATGATCTTCCTGTTGATACCCAAAAGCTAGAAGAGCTTCGGGTCTGGGATCAGGCAAACCTGGGTACACTATGTACACTGTCTCCATCCGTCCTCCTGAGTGACAAGGCACAGCTTCCTCACCAACACCACTGAAAACCAAAAGGCAGCCAGGAACTCCAACCTTTGGTTGATGAATTTCTCAATTATAGAATCCTGGTTTCATGTCACTCCTTCTGTAATACCTCTATTCTGCCAGTTTGGGAACCAAGTAGAGCGCATAGGGTGGTCAGGATCCAGAGTCATGAATGAGGCTATCATTCCACTTCATCCTACTGTATCGAATCCCTATGCTATTCTAGCCAAGATCCCTAAAGGCATGTCTTGGTTCACAGTCCCGGAGCTGCAGAATGCCTTCTTCTATATACCCTTATACTCAACTCCTAGTATCTGTTTATCTTTGAGTAGAATGGTCTGTCATGAAATATGACTCAACTGCACAAGCTGGACAGTTCTGCCTCAATGCCTTTCTGATATTCCTCATTATCTTAGAGAGCTTCCATTAAAAATGGCCTGTTTTGCAATATCCTCACCTGCAACCTTTCTTAGGAGGACTCAAATGAAAACACCATTTGTGTCTTAGGCTTTTTTAGGGAGAGAAGAATTTGAAGTTGTTCCAGCTGAAACCCATATCTCTGAACAAGAGGTGGACTACCTAGCATAAATGCTGGCCTGAGAAATCACACACTCCTATTTAAATGAAAGGAATGTACACTGTGTATAAGCCCATTACAGACAAAAAACGATATTAATGGGCATGGTAGGCTTCTGCAGGATCTGGATTCCAGGGTTTGGGTTGTCAACCAAATCCCTATATGAGGCCTTAAAGGGTCCTGATACTGATTGACTTGAATGCACAGGAAAACAACCTGAGGCCTTTCAAAATATGAAGGGTAGTGTTTTTTGTTTGTTTGCTTGTTTGTTTTATTTTTTTCTTGTTACTGTTTTTTTTTTTTAACCATGTTCCCTGTACAAGGGACTCCTAACCTAGAAAAACCCTTCATCCTGTATATAGTTAAAAGTCAAAAGAATGTCCCTGTGTGTACCCACCCAAAAACTGAGCCCATTCCTGCCACAATGGCCTATTTTTCTAAAGAGCTGGACTCGGTGGCCACAGGATGGCCTGGATGCTTGGGAGCCAAGAGCAGCTACTGCTACTACAATTTGGGGAGAGGACATTAGGCCATTCTCTTAAGTTCAAACTCCATATCAAGTTCAAGGGGTTTAAGATCAAAGGAGACCAATGGCCAACAAGAGAAGGCCCTACTCAACTACTAGGTTCTCCTTTTAGATGAGCCATACTAACTCTCAAAGTCTGCTGAGTTCTCAGTCCATCGGAAATACTCAAAAGCCGGCTCACTGTAGAAGACACGATCTACAGAGTGAATATCTGGAGATTCCAGATATTGAATGGCTCCTTGATGACAGTAGTTTCAGGGAAAGAGTAGAAAGACAGAAATTGTCATGAGAGATCTTATTGAAGTTATGGAGGCACAGGAATTACCACCCAACACCTCAGCTCAAGGGGCTGAGTATTTAGCCTTGTCTACTGTTTTAAAACTGGAGAAAGGCCCTTGAGTCAACATCTAAACAGATTCCATGTATGCTTTCCTCATGCAACATACACATGAGGCAAAGAGCTTACCAATGAAAAAAAAAAACAACTCCCCAGTTAAAAACGGCCAAGAGCGGGGCTTGATGTGGTGTTCAACAAGCTATCATATCTGTAGGCAGTTCTATATAGGCCTGGGTTCATGTCCTGGCCTGGATTCATGTCCCAGCTCCTCTACTTCTGAGCTCTCTATTTATGGCCTGAGGAGACAGTGAAGGATGGCCCAGGTTCCTTGGGATCCTGTACCTACATGGGGGACTCAGAAGAAGATCCTGGTTTCAGATCAGTTCAACTGTGCTGTTGCAGCCATGTAAAGAATAAACCAGCTGATGGAAATCTTTCTCTCTGTCTTTCCTTCTCTCTGTAAGCCTGCCTTTCCAATAGAAACAAATAAAACCTTTTCTTGAAAAAAAAAAAAAAATTCTGGGTCCCTGCCGCAGTAGCATAGTGGCTAATGTCCTCACCTTGCAACTGCCAAGATCCTGTAAGGGCACTGGTTTGTGTCCTGGTGACCCCACTTCCCATCCAGCTCCCTGCTTGTGGCCTGGGAAAGCAGTCAAGGACGGCCCAAAGCCTGGAACCCTGCACCCACATGGGAGACCTGGAAGAGGCTCCTGGCTTCAGATTGGCTCAGCTCCGGCCATTGCAGCCACTTGGGGAGTGAACCAGTGGATAGAATATCTTTCCCTCTGTCTTCCTCCTCTCTGTATGTCTAACTTTGTGATAAAAATAAATAAATCTTTTTTAAAAATCTGGTTAAAAAAAAAAAAAAAAAAGAAGTGGCCAAGAGACGTTGCCCCTCCTCCAAGCAGCTTTGGAGCCTCTGAAAGTGGCTGTTTTTTATTCCAAGGACATCAAAAGCAGAAGAACCCTATGGCCGGGGGAAGGACACCAGCAGAGAGAGTGGCAAGGAAGGCTGTCCCTCAGAGTTCAGGCAATGGCTCCAGCACCCTGGCCCCCAGAGAGACCTGGAGGTCCCTGCTCCCATGCCCGAGGCCGATGGTTCCACACCTCGTTTTTGACGGTCTCTCTGCTGCCCTCTGTCGACTACATCCTCCATCTGAAAACCTGCTTTCTGCTATCCATGCTACAAAACAGTGCAAGAGTCATCTCACATCCTCCCAGGCTTTGTTCCAAGACCCCTAGTGGATGTGTGAAAACATGGATAGGAACAAATACCATCAATACCACAGTTCACCTTTCCACTAATTCTTCTTAGCATATGCAAACAACCACCATTATTACTCACACATTGTGGGGCTACTATTAAGCCAAATAGGGGTTACTTGCACACAAACACTAAAATATTGTGCCGTTGTCTGAGTTGAGGCAGGTCCTGATCAACTGACAGGTGGAGAGTGCTTACCACCCAGACACACTGCAGGGAGGATGATTCACAGCCAGAGAGCATGAGGTTTCATTATGCTAGTCAGAATAGCAAGTAATTTAAAACCCGTAAGTGAATTACTTCTGGAATATTCTATTTAGTATTTTCAGACTATGAGTGACCTCCTGTAAGTGAAAACAATGGAAACAGAAGTGCCAGAGAAGGGGAGACTACTGCACTTCTAAAAGCCCCCTCCCATCTGCCCATGGAGACCCTCAAGGGCTCATGGCTTCCCCAGGGTTCCTCTGCCTAGCTAGGAGAGGAGGAACATTCTGTCTGAGATGATGCACGCCTCCCGTCAGCTCCTCGGCAGGGCACCTGGGTGCTGGAAAGGAAACACTGTCACAACAAGAGCCACCAGACTGGGGTTAGATTGGCCAGGCTCTCATCTCCAATGCAAGACGAAATTTGAAGACAACCTGTAGGTAAAAGTCAACAGAGACGTGAGACTTATTTGCCTGCCAAGTGAAGATGTGCGCTCAAGAAGGAGGGCAGGCATGCTCAAGAGACAGCTGCCCTCAGTGAGGTTCAAGACCACCCCGCCTTAGGATCTGGAGGCAGAGGGAGTGGTGTCTGAGGTGGGTTTTCACTGAATAACCATAAGGGTCTGGGCTTGAGGACTCTCCTTTTCTGCTCTGTTTTCTTGAAGTCTCAGAAGTCTCATGGTGTGGGTGCATGATGCAAGCAGGCGTGTCAGCCACGATACTTTTATTATAATGACATGATCATCAGCTAAAGATCACCCTGCGGATGCAGCTGATACCTACTTGGGTTATTGCCTGGCTCTGATTTTAAGTTGCTAAACAGGGGAAGCTGTAGTTTTCTGCTGCATGAAGAGTGGAGTGGGAGGAGGGGAAGGTGGCACAGGTGAGTGGCACTGCATCGCAGGTGAAGCTGCAGGGACGGGCTGCAGACTTCAGCTCTTTGCTAGCTACTTCCCTGCCTTCATCTAGAAAAAGATGCATGAGGGAAAGGAATAAGCTGCAGCCAAGTGTGGGTCCCCTGGCCCAGCAGTCAGGGACGGGAGCATTAGCTTGACCCTGTATATGCTGTTTATGCAACAGAAAGAAAGCTGATGACAAGCAGTAGCTTCTGGTTGAAGTGGGATGGGGTAACCCACTGTCGTACTTGCACCTGCCACGCCCAACTGCATCAGCACCTTATTGCCCCCGAGGCAAATAACACCAAGCTTCATACGGGATGTTGGTGTCATAGTCGACAACGTTACCCACATAATGTCTGCCTGTTTCCTATGTTTAACGGATCACAGTATCAGTGATCTAATCCACCATCCTTTGGATGCACTGTGGCAACATTCAGGTTTGGCATCCTGACCGTGGCACTGGTGGCACACAAAGTCCAGGGCAGACAAATCCATGTAGATGTAGGTGTTTATGATTGATGGAAGGGGTCTCTCTGACTAGTAGCTGAGCAGAGAGGTTGCTCTGTCCTCACCTGCCAGATCCCAAAGCTCATGCACACACACCTTCCCAGGCTGCAGTTGACCGACCCATAGGCACACAAATCAGAAGGCAGAAGCCAGGATCAGTCCTGATGAGCTCAACCGACAGTAGGATGCTCACTGTCACACCCTAATGCTGCCTGCCTAGGCAGAGGAAAGGTGGGATGGTACATCCATGCCCCACCTTTACAGAGCTCGGAGTGAGAGCTGCCCTGGGACACCCAGACGTGGCATGGTCAGCTCAGGAAGACAGACCATGGAAGGCCCCCATACAGGCTGGGGTTTCAGAGAGGTGGGCATGTACCCTTGGCCTTGGCCACTTCTCACACTCAAAGCTTGAGGTACAGTGCAAGCCCCTTCTTGTCCTGATCTGTAAGGGCAGGGGATGGTATGAACTATGAGAGAGTGAACACAGCTGATTGTCCAATGGCCCACTCCCAGCCCTGAGCTCAATCCAGCACTACTCTGTGGCTAAGGGTCAGACAGTCTGGGGACTTCAATCTTGATGAGCTGTGTGGCCTTGATCAAACCACTTAGTCTCGCTCTGGTTCACTTTGCTCCTCTTCATAAAAGCAAGCACAAAACAACCCTTGGGGTGGTGGGTAGGGATTGAAGGAGGAGGTGTGGGGAACTCCAGGTCCTGAGCTTGGCACATGGAGGTGTGCTCAGCAACATCGGTGACCTTGATCTGAATCCAGCCAGCCCCAGCTCAGTTCTGAAGCAGTCAAGGGGGCTGGCAATGGAAAACATACAACATCATTCCGTGGCCCACCATAGCCCAGTTTGAGAGCACTCCACAGCACTTTTCCTGGGCCCTTCTGCCAAGGGAGAGTGTCACTCCTCTGTCCTTGGCTCAGGAGAGCACCCATCCTGAGGCCTATTGACAGTTTACACAGACGCACCCACCTGACAGCAGGTCTCTGGGGAGCTCTGGAGATGGGCCATTCCCTAGCCTGGGGACAGCAGAGACTGGCACCAGAGGCCCGGGGAGGGGCAGGAGCCAGGAGATTCCTGTTTTCCATCTGGGAACAAGACCAACTAACAGCCACAAAAACATTCCACACAGAGCAAGCCACTGGAGTCTGGCTTCATTTTTTTTTTAATGTTTTCTTTTTTAGGTTGCCTGGGTGCAAATATAATTTTTACTCCTTTCCAATTGCTCTAGGGTGGGTACATTTCTGTGTGTGCATCTCAAGCCAGCCTGCCCTCCACCACAGGGCTAAAGCTCCTTCCTTCCAAAGGGGCACAGGAGCCCAAGTCCCAGGGGACACGGTCCTGTGCTCACCGCCCTGGAATCTGCCATGCCAACATAGCTGGATTCTGCTACTTTGGATGTCAACACTTCTGGAAGCAACAAGAGTGGCAACCACAGCTTCACCACAGCCCCAGAGAAGGCTGGCTGCTCCCCAAGCCTGGTCAGCCCTGGGGAGTAGGTGAGGGTCCCAGGGGCCAATGCTTGGGCCCCATGCTTGTCTGTAAGAGGCAGGCACCCTCTGAATCTCTGCTTCTAGATCCACACACATCGAGGGCAGCCATGATTGTCACCATCTTGAGACCCAATGTATGGATGGTACTGTTCAGGCTGCTGAGTGCTGACATGAGATAACAGGTATTGGGAGACAGCAAAAGCCAAAACAACCTAAATATCTCCCACGAGGGGTTGGCTAGGTGCATGACACTGCACAGGCAGGATGGCCACCTCCCCTGCTGTTGATACAGCTATAGGATTGGTAAGCATTTATGAACAAGCAGCTTGCACTCTCTTAAATCAAGTAGACTGAGTCCCAGTCTATGAGCCAGTGCTGATTTTTTTTCCTTCCACTTTTAGAATGCACTTGAGCACAGAAAACATGAGACCTAGCACACAAAGTGCTTGGATGCATATCCTACACTTTAAAATAATGAACATGCACCCCTTTTGTAATAAGGTGGGAAGATATTTTATTACAAAAATTGAGGGCCAGGCGCGGTGGCCTAGTGGCTAAAGTCCTCGCCTTTCATGCACCAGGATCGCATATGGGCGCCGGTTCTAATTCAAGCAGCCCTGCTTCCCTTCCAGCTCCCTGCTTGCGGCCTGGGAAACCAGTCAAGGACAGCTCAAAGCCTTGGGACCCTGCACCTGTGTGGGAGACCCATAGGAGGCTTCTGGTTTCTGACTTTGGATCGGCACAGCTCTGGCCGTTGTGGCCACTTGGGGAGTGAATCAGCAGATGGAAGAACTTCCTCTCTGTCTCTCTTCCTCTCTGTATATCTGACTTTCCAATAAAAAAATAAATAAATCTTAAAAACTGATGACCATGGAAAACACGAAGCACCCAGCTGCCGTCTCCCTCTGGAAGGGAGGGGCTGGCTCCAGGGAGAGGGGACACGGGGCAGACCGGCCAAAGGAACACACAGCTCCAGCAGCAGAGCATGCCAGTTCCTTCCTTCCCGGCAGTGGCCATGCAAAGGCTGAGAGACAGCTTGCCAAGTGGCCACTTAGGTTCAAGTTCTGACACTCACCCCTACTACCTGTGTGCTTGTGGCTCAGTTCCTTCCCTGGTCCCCACCAGCCCCCTAATGAGAGCCCATTCCTTGGGGGTACCAGAGATAGGGTTGAACAATAAGCATGCTATGATGGAGTCCATGCAGTAGGTGTGAATAACACGAAGGTGTGAAGGGAACAGCTCCCTGACTGGCAGGGCCCGGGGAGCTACCAGCTGCTTAGCAGGGCTAAGTGGATTCATCTCTGACCACCTTGACGCAGTTTTCACCCCCCTTTGCATGGGCACTCAACCACCCCACTATGTAATCTATTGAGGCATTGTCTGCCCCTGTGAGATGGCTTTTACAACCAATGTGAGCTTAAGAGTTAATGTTGCTGAGGATGTCCTGGTGAGTGGGCCTTTAACTACACATAGGAGTATAATTAAGTCTGTGCTGTTTACCCATTGCCATAAAATCTGGCCCAGATATTTAGCATGCTTTCTGGGGAATGGCTTGATAAGAGGAACCCTAAAAGTTATCTAAAGGTTATCTAAAAGTTACCTAAAGGTCATTCTGCTATGACAAAGAATATAGTTACTGTGACCCTGAAGGCCATCCTGCTATGACGAAGAATATAGCTACTGTAACCCTGAAGCCTATCCTGCTAAGGCAAAAAATATAGTTACTGTGGTCTTAAAGGTTAGCCTGTCCTTGCAATTCTTTAGAATATAGAAAATGTAGTTGCTTTAGTTGTTTTCATAAATTTTTAGCTAGAGGAAATACAGGGTGATTTCACTAATATCATAAAGATATATTTTTGATTATTGTTTGATCACTAATGAAGTTGTAGAGCCTGCAGTTGTAGAGGAATATAATGTTTATAACTTTTTGTCTTAGATCTTCATGTTTTTTCTCTCTTGATGTATTTCTCCCATTTAATGATAGATAAGTTGAATAAGAATTGTATTAGGAGTGTATTACTGCATAAGATGTGTTGTCTACTGAGAAACTCTTGGTTGCAACGTTGGAATGGATAATGCCTTGTCTAATACTGAAACAATTTGTAGAATTGTCTTTGGAAACACTCACTCATCCATTGTAGAGTTGAAACTTAAATAGAGTAACTTAGCTCATTGCTAACTGCAATTCTTTCCGCCGTTATTACCCTTGCTTTAACAAACTGTGTGAGCTTACAGACCTAATGGCCAACTAATGTCAATAACCCCAATCCCCATAGACCAAGGCCCCAGACCTTTTAACTCATACAAGATAGGGGTCTGGTTGACACAGGAGGCGCCTAGGTTATAGTCCAGACCTGAGAGCAGATGAAGACTGACAAGCCAAGATAAGCAAGGAATATGGAATCCTTCCTCAATCATTTCTCAAGAAGTTATGTCAATATGCCCCTAAGAAAAAACTTTGTACTGCTTCTGTATAAATAAAGCGGACAGCTTTCTCGCTTTGTCCACTACGATCAAGGAATCTGGCGGTCCGTCTCCTTTCTTTCTCTCTTTATCCACGCACCCTTCCCGAGTTCCGGACTCAGCTGGAGCTGGACTCCGGCAATGCTAAAGTCGACCATACAAGGCAGCTAATACAATGCCTGGTGAACAATCAACCCTCAGGAAAAGGTAGCTCCCTACGCGTAGTATTCCTAGAAGAACTTACCCTGGACTGAATCCTACAACCTGAGGCACTTCCGGGAACAACTGTGCTGGCAGCATACCGGAACACAGCAGAGGGGCTCCAGACCACATGGCCGCCCTGCTTTCTCCCATTCCCCAAGAGCTCCCTGAGGGCAGGGCTGGCCTTCATCTCAGATCTCCCTACCCAACCTTGCCCCTTCCCAGCTCTTCTGCAGCTGGGGCCCCCAAGAGTTTTCTCCTGGGCCAACGTGGGGTGGGGACAGACGCTGCAGTCTACCTAGAGCTGGAAGAAAAGTTGAATGCCCCTCCTCCCCCATGCCGCCCTCACAGAACCCCCAGGCCGGACATTCTCCAAACCCCACTGCCCACAGAGCTGGGAACCAGCCCGGGCTGCCTACCATGAGTGGCTGCAGCTGGATGATCAGCGCTGGCACCCTCGCTTATCCTTGGAAACGAGGGGCTTTCTGTGTGTTATGCGGCCAGCTACATCCAGCCCCAGTGCTGATCAAAGTTCCAGGCAGTGGGTGCTCCCTTCACGTGGCCCCAGCATTCCTGGAATGTCAACAAGGTCACAGGGCCTCAGAACATTACACAATGACCCTGCACTGCTCCCATGCACAGATTTTAGTGGGGCCAAAGCCCCACAGATGTCACCCTGAGCAGACTGGGAACTTGAGGAGGCATCCACACTTCACACCCCTTGAAAGTGAGGCCCGGGAGCTGGGAGCTGCACCTCCGCTGGTTGCAGACCACAGCACAGGTACCTGCTCAGCCCCTAACCTGGCAAAGAACTCTCAGAGGGCTGTGAGTGTGTTTCTTGTCTTTTTAAACTTTGTATATGAACCAACTCTCTAAATGCTTGCTGAATTGAAAGGGAAAACGTTATGGGAAAATAAGCTTGGAACTAATACGGAGAGAAGCGCTTTAGTGCTCAGGGCTATCCCGGGATGGAGGAGGGGCTCTGGGAGGTGATGATTTCAGTCTCTTTGAAGGGATGCAACCAGCTGTTGCAGAGCAGGGAAGAGTGTGAGTGTGTGTAAGAGTGTGTATTAGAGTGTGTGTGCATGCAAGAATGTGAGTGTGTGTGTCAGTGCGTAAGAGAATGTGGGTGTGTAGGTGGGGATATGTGTGTATGTATGTGTAAGCATGTATATGTAAGTATGTACAAGCGGGCTTGGTGTGTGTGATGAGTGGGTGAACTTGGGGGGGGCATGTGCATGTGTATGTGGATGGCAGGTGGAAGTGAACTTGGTGAGTGCAGGACACATGGATCTGGTGTGTGTGGTGAGAATGGCTGGACGTGAATGTGAGCAGTGACTCAACCTGAGGAGTGTGGGGAAGTGTGAACATGTGTGTGCAGGCATGTTTTATAAGGCGTGCAGTACAAAGGGATGACTTAAACAAGCAATCCAAGATAGTTATCAACTACAGGAGCCTATCATTCGCAGTAGTCTGGTGATTTTTCATAGTATTGAAGTTCATCCTGTTCTGTCTATGGGCCAGTTAAGGTCTTCTTTGTTTTTCATTTTTGCTCATTTGTTTGTTTTTACATCAGCCACACAGGTAGCAAGGGGGCATTTAGCGTAGATATGTCATGGACCCATACTTGGCCATGGCAGGAGAGGTACCCATGATAGTGTGCCAGCCCCAAGGACAAGATGGCAGCCTGAGGAATGGCTCTGAGAAGCAGGCACCCAGAGAATCCCGGCCAGGTTAGGCAGCAGCAGCAGCAGGGCCCCATGCTCTGAGCAGGAGCTTAAGACCTGGACACAGCATATCCACCTGTCAGCCTGCCATGTACAGGCTTTTTACTGGAGCCAAGCCTCTGTATTCATGTGTGTGCAGTGAGGACCATCGAGTGACAGGGATGGGTTGTGTGCCTGTGCATGCGTGCATGCCCTTGAGCTGTACAGGTACCTTGCTGGAAAGCCCCCTGGGCACATATGCGCATGCGTTGCAGGATCTTTGTATTAGAGGTTCTGGGGACAGTCCAGGATAGAACAAGGAAGACTCGACCCGTTTCCCCATTATCCAAATCAGGTCCTCGGAGTCACCCGAGTACCAAGTGCCAGCAAGAGTCCAGAGCTGGATGTGTGCACGGTGGCACTCCTGACCTCATGCAGGGTATGCAGGCACAGGCCTGCCTGTGAGCAGGTGTGTGAGTGTGCAGGTGTTGACCGAGTGCGGAGGGAATGCCACTGCCTTTTAGGTGACATAGAAGAAACTCCGGCATAGGAGGCTGCAGGCCTGGGCCAAAGACTAGCTCAGCCACTAGCTCATTTCCTGTCTTGAGCTTACCCATTTCACCAGTGAACTGGGTTGAATCTATCTAGAAGGTGCCTTCCCTTAGCCACAGAGGCCTACAATTATCATGTTTGTTTCTTTGTAGGTTCCCACTGACTTTCCACAACCCATTCTCAGCCCAGAATATACACCCATGGGGCAAGCAAAATGCTGGTGTGTGATCCTCCAGCCAGGGCATTGGGAGACACCTCATGTCCTGCACATAGCATTTATTGTTGATTCTAGACACCCAATGTATTACAAGCAGTAGCCAGCAAAAGACAGACCCTCTCCCCAGGTCCTGCCCACCAGGGCTCACAGTCTAAACAATCCTGACAAGGCCAGAAAGCTCTAAATGTATCGCCAGGTACCTGGGAACATTTGCAATGATACTCTAAGCAAGGTGAGCGGGAGTTACATTAAAAGGCAATGAGTTGGGGACAATAAGCTCCTCCAGAAAGAAGCATCTGGAGCAAAAAGGCATTTCACTGGACTGTCCATCCATCCACACCATCACTGACCATACAAAGTCTGGACATGGTTCTGACTGTGGGATCCAGGGACTGAATCTTAGGGTGTTTTACAGCTAAAAGTGAGGAGACATCCCGCACCTGTTTACACACTCCAGCTGCCTTGTGAGGACCGGCTGTCCCAAGAGCTTCCTCAGCTAGGTGGTGGATTCGATACCAAGACAGCTGAAAGGCTATGGAAGTTCTGTGGTTATCCACGGAAAGTTCAAGCACCCTGTTGTGTCTCTAAATCCAAAAGAGTCACGGGTATACACAGTCCAACAGATGCCATGGAAGGGGCCAGTTTCTCTGTCATGGTGGATGTCCCTGAGTTCATCTCTTCCTGGATTCATAATGCTCTTCATCCACATGGTACCAAGGACATTCCAATGACGGAGGCCAATGGGAAGAGCCAGGAAGGGAGCTTGTGTTTGCTTAGGACAAATGACAAAAGCCTATGAGCCAGGAGGCCTGCAGAAGGTTCACAGAGAAGGCAGAGCCACAGCTTACCGAGTCCCAAGCAGAAGGAGCGGTTTCCTGCTCTGCTACAGGGAGAGGGCCCCTGTCACAGGACTGTTCTAAGGGCTGAGGGGGAGATGCATGTCCATATGCTGATGGCTCCCTAGGCACAGTAGGCACTTCAAAAAAGAAAAAAAACCTACTGGTTCAAATGGACTTTTGTTCTCTTTTCTCCCTCTCTTTGCTACCATGAAGGCTGCTGGTGACTGACACGGGAACCCAGATGGTTCAGCAAGGGTAGAAAGCTGTTTTTCTGCCAAGGGTTATTTGGATACTGAATAACAAACATCATTCCTGGGCCATACAAAGTTATCAACTTAAAAACTAGCCTGCCACAGAAGTATTGAATTTCGAGTTCCATGCCTGGGAAGAAGAGTCCTCCCCGCAAGGTGCTCCTAGGCAGGGTCACCTGAAGATACTTGTCCTCAAGCCAGCCTTTGGACCAGAGAGAAACATCTTCCAATGTCATGGCCAATGTCATAAAGCCCTGGGGGTTCGGGGTGCTTGGCTGAGTGCCCCGATGGAGGAGGAATCTCACCTCTCTCTAGCCTTGGCCCAGGTGGACCCATTCTGGAGCTGACTCCTAGGGGCCGCTGACAATTCTGAACATGAGGCATGTGGAGGTTAACTATGCCTGGAGACAAGCAGACCCCACTTCCCTCCAGCCCCAGGATCCCCAGGACCCCCAGGACCATCAGAGCAGGTCGCTGCCAGTGCAGTGAGACTCCTATCCATTTCCAGGCTCCTTTCCTTCTGGACACGGGCAAGCCATGTGTCATCGTCACCAGTGGCTACATGGATTCTTAAAATGCCTTGGAGACCCAGATTTGCCTGGGACAGATGATATCTTTTGACACAGACCCCCACCCCCTCTCTTTTCAGATTCCCTGGGACAGAAAGTGAAATGCTACAAGGTATATGTTAATATTTACAAACATCCCTTCCAGGCTCCTTTCTATTGGTGGGTGGGAGCAGAAACCTGGTCATCCCATCAACCTTGTGCTGCCACAACCCCACCCCCACTCTTGCTCTAGGAGACTTCTTACTTGTTCTGTGGGGCAAAGGGGACAGGAGAGGGTGCATCAGGATTGAGGGTGGGTGTCCACATCCTTGCAGAGTCAGCTAAACCCCTCCCCTGGGCAGACGCAGAGCCCTGGAATTCTCCATTTCACAGCTTTTATTTACATCTCAGCTGGCAGACCCATTATCCAGAGAAAGCAATGTGTTGCTATGAGCATAATTTCTCTAACAGTGAGCAAATACAGGTATAACAGAAGGTACAGCCCAAGTGGGTTTTGATGCGATTGTAACTCAAGCAAGAGTAACCCTGGACCAAACAACTCAATTCTTAGAATCAGGGAGGAAAAAGAGCTGTAGAGTTCACTGGCCCCGTGTCACCACTGGTTGCTGTGCCTGCCGTCTGCTGTATGGGAGCAGGCTGACTGGTAGCTGCCGGCTGACTAATGCGGATAGAGAATTTTCCACGACATCAGGGGGATCACTAGATTCCATTACATTTGGCTGTTCAATTAAAGGATCTCATCTCAGAGCTATTTTACTTTCCCCAAAAGCAGAATGAAAATTAAAAACAGATATGGGCCTAGGATGCCCATAAAAGGGCCTCCTTGTGCAGCCAACCATCTGTGGGCAGGGCAGAGGGCGTGGTGACCTGGCCAAGCCTGGGTGTCTCAGAGACTCAAGACTGAATCAAAGTTTCTACCCAGGCCAGATCTCCTGGCTGTCCACACCTGCCTTTCCTCCTCTATCCAGGGCAGCTGAGCCTTAGTGAGGGATGGTCTTGACCACAGAGGGAGCAGACGTAGAGGGAAACGAGGTTGTAGGTAGATGGGTGCCATCGCTGGAAGCCCCAATGTCCTGATGATGGGGACAAAGGTGACACTTTGTAGAAGCTGACTACACAGGTATGTGGTGTGTAGACACTCACCAGGCTACACACTGCGACACTCTGGCCTGTCACCATGTTTATTTTTCTATTACAAAACAGACAAGAAGATCCACCCTGGGCACTGGGTTGCCTTAAGCTGGTGTCATTTACCCATAAGGTGGTATCAGAAAGTCTACACGATTTTATCCCTTACAAAGCTAACACATCATGGTTCACAAACAGCATTCTCTAAAAGGTTGAACTTGCTGCCCAGGGGCCCTTCTTCCTCTCCCAGGGGCAGCTGATGACCTCCCCATCCCTAGGACCCAGAAGCAGGATTCTCCTGCTCTCTTCCCAGTGTCATCAAAGCCAGGCATTGGCAGCTGCTGGCATCAAGCTCCTGCAGAAGGCGGGGACTCTATCTGCCTTCTGCAGCTGAAAACTAATGGAGGAGCTTTCAAATGAAGGGTCAGGGTCAAGCTGTGGTACAAAGGAGAGAGGCTACAAAAGAAGATCATTGTATGAGACTCAGGAGCGGGGCTAGCCCAGAAGAGCACTGTTCATGCCCCAAGAGGGAGCAGGCTTCATAAGAACTGCATCTACAGAGGCCAAAAGGGGTGTGGGCACAGGGCAGGCTGGCCTTGGAGAAGGAGATGGTAAGGATTCAGGGGAGGGCCCCTTTACGGGAAGCCCAAGGATGGTAAGTGCTACCATGGCCAGTTGGAGTTGCCTGCTGGGAAAAGGGTCCCACACCACCTGCTTGCTCTGCAGGAAGAGCAGAAAGAGGCGGAGGCAACTTTCGGCAGGGGATGGCTCTATGGACCCAGGAGTGGAGGCAGATGGATAAGTGTACCAGGCCCCATGGCCCTGCCTAGTCCCCAGCCTTGCCTCCAGCCTGCCTCTCTAACACTCGTTGGGAGCCTTCATCTGCATCAGGACCGCCTGGCTCCTCTTCTTACAACAGCAACAGCAGATGCAGGCAGCTAGGGAGCAAGCCAAGGCAATGACACCAATCACAATGGCAGCAATGGCCAGGCCGCTCTGGGCCCGGGTCATGCCCCATGTGCCACGGTCATCAATGGCCCCAATGGTGGTCAGGTCAGTGTAGTCTTCCATAGCGCTGGTGAAATCCGTGGTGGAGGAGATGAATGTGGTATCAGAATAGCCAGGTGTGTCAGGATAGTAGCGGGGTGTGTCAGGGTACCTTGGCGTTTCTGCGTAGCTGGGTACCTCCGGGATGGCCGGGGCCTGGACACTGGGGGCAGCGGTATTGACGTTGATAATGATGATGGATTGGCCTTGGACATTAGCTGGGCTAGAGCATACCGGGAGGGTGTCCGTTCCCAACCTGGGCCGGTTGAGCAAGAGCCAGTTGCGGAGTGGCAGGATGCCCGAGTCGCACCTCCAGGGGTTATCATAGAGCCTCAGCTCACACAGTTTCCCCAGGTGATCGAAGATGCCCATGGGCAGGTTCTCCAGCTGGTTGTTCTGCAGCTGGATGGTCATGAGGCCGTTGACATTGGCAAAGATGTTGCCCGGGAGCTGGCGGAGGCGGTTGTTCTGGAGCGAGATGTTCTGCAGGTTGGCCAGCATGCGGAAGACGTTGCCATCCAGGTCCTGCAGCGCGTTGGTATGCAGGGACAGCTCCCGCAGCTCTGAGAGCCCATTGAAAGCACCCGGCGAGATGAAGCTGATCTGGTTGCGGCTGAGAACCAGGACCTGCAGCAGGCGGAGGTTGCTAAAGACATTGTCGGGGATGGAAGTGATATGGTTGTCATACAGCCAGAGCTCCCGGAGGTTGTGCATGGGCCCGAAGATGCCTGGGGACAGCTCCTTCAGTGAATTCCCAAAGAGCGTGAGGCGGTTGAGCTGGGGCAGCTGCATGAAGATGCCCGGGGGCAGCTGGGAGATGTGGTTGTTGGACAGGTAGAGCCGCTGCAGGTTGTGGTTGTTGTGGAAGAGGCCAGGGGACAGCGTTGCGATCTGGTTCTGTTGCAGGGCCAGCTCCTGCAGGTTGCCGAGGCTGTCAAATGTGCCCATGGGGATGTCCGAGAGCCTGTTCTCATACAGCCGGAGCACCTGAAGGTTGCCCAAGTGCTGGAAGACCCTGGGTGAGAGGTGGGTGAGGCTGTTCTTGCCCAGGTTGAGCTTGGTGAGCCCCACCAAATGGTCAAAGACGCCATCCGGGACGTATTCCAGGTGGTTCCCATGCAGCTGCAGCTCCTTCAGGTTGCTGAACTGGGAGAAGTGGGCAGGCTGAATCTGCACCAGCTGGTTGCTGGACAGGAGCAGAGACTCGAGGTTGTCTAGGCCCTGGAAGAGGCCGATGGGCAGAACCTGAAGCTTGTTGTTGGCGAGGCTGAGGTAGCGCAGCGAGCCCAGGTTGCGGAAAGCCCCGGGCATGATGTGCGACAGCTCATTCTTCTCAATCCTCAGGGCAATGAGGGCCGAGATGTTGATGAACGGGGACTCAGTGAGTTCCGTGATGTGTGTGTTGAGGATCTGCAGGCTCATGGCATTCCAGGGAAGAGGGGTGGGCACCGCCACGATGCGAGCCCCTGTGCACTCCACCTGAGAGGCCCTGGAGCAGGTGCACTCACTAGGACAGCCATAGTAGCCCAGTACTGCAGTCCAGGCTTGGCAGCCCACCAGCAAAAGGAGGTACTGTTTCAGCGGCATGGCCTCTGCAAGGGGAGACAAGTGCACGTTAGTCAAGGTCACAGCACTGACCCCACCACTGGCCTGATGCCAGTGCCAACATTTCTGCCAACCTTGACTTGGCTTCAAGTCGCATCATCACATACGCAACTCATGTTCCTTCTGCCATGGCCAGCGAGCCTCTTTGCCTGCCCCGCATCCCATGCCTTCCCATGTCACAGCTATATCCAAGTAGTTTCCCTCACCTGGAGAACTCTTCCTCCCTGTGCAAATCTTTCCCATACATTTAGGTCTAGCTCAAGTGCAACAGTCTGTAGGGGGCCTTCTCAGATCCCACCAGTCAGAATTAGTTACCACACCATGTGGGTAGTCTTCCCAGCTTCTATCAGTGTCCATGCAATGAAGGGGCACCTGTCGTGTCCCTGTTTGTCGTCTTCCCTAGTCAATAAACTTTTACTTATTGCACTGCAGCAGAGCAAGTTAAACTACCCCCTGCAGTGCTGGCATCCATGTGGGTTCAAGTCCCAGCTGCTCCACTTCCAACAAGTTCTCTGCTCATGTGCCTGGGAAGGCAGCAGAGAAATGCCCAACTACTTGGACTCCTTGAACCCACATGGGAGGCTCAGAAGCAGCTCCTGGCCTAGCCCTGTCTCTCCTTCTCTCTCCGTTAAATCTGCTGCTCAAATACATTAAAAAAGAAATCTTAAAAAAGAAATAAGCTCTTTGAGAACAATGAGTTCATCCTGCATCCCTTAAGGTTCCACAAGGCAGGAAACTTGTCTTACCCATCTCAGTGTCCTTCACAGCACCTGCATACACTAGTTGAATCTGGCCTTGCCAGGTGGAACAGATAGAAAATGAGAACCAATAAATGTAACCTGAACTTGGGGAACACTTTAAGGCCGTTAACAGGGTGGCTTCCTAGGAGAGGGCTTGGGCAGGCCAGCAGAGTCAGGACTGCACTGCTCATCTGCTGAAAAGACAAGGAGAAGCAGGCTCCTCCCCACCCCCAGGTCCGCCTGCCCCACCCAGCACCACAACCAACAACCTGCCCCTGTGTTAACCCTTTCACATGCACTTCGTCCAGGCTGCCTTCAGAGCACCTTCCTCATAAAAAGATGACCTGCGGACTCCACATCCTGTCTGGGCAGTGGAAACTGCTCTGTTTCAACTGATGCCCACAGTCTGCCTTCTGGGTAAAAGTCCCCGTGTCCACAGAGAAACAATGGGGTATCCCTAAATCAACCCCAGAAACCCTAGGCTGCACTTGGAGCCCAAAGACTATGGGTCCAGATGGTCCCCAAGGCATACAGCTGATCTGGAAATGAAGCCAGACTCACTACACTGCTCATGCTGGAAGTCATAATGAGCATGAGAAGAGTCCAGAAGCGGGCAGGGTATGTGCCATACTCACATGAGACATGGCTACACACTAAGAATCAAGGACCACTATCTGACCTTGAGGTCTCGAGTTTGACTTCAGTGAAGCTGGAGGCTTCCAAGCTTCGGCTTTCTTGGCACTGTTGTAAAAAGCAGATGGGAGAATGTATGTGGGGCATTGTGAAGAGAGCCGTGCCAATAAACAAGGATGTGTCAATGTATGGGGTCATTCCAAGTGACCCACAGCACGGAGGGCAGGAGGCCTCAAGAAGCTTCAAAGTTGGCCTGCTTTGGTAAGACACTGAAGACTTCCGATTTTAATGTTGGAGCAGCTGCAACTTCTGCCCAGGGTTCAAAGGCGCCTGTAGCTCCTGAGGGTTAAGGGATCACTGCTGGCCCTACACTTCTCTCATTTTATGGGCTTTAGGAAGCAGGGCCACCCTGGTCTCCAGGCTCCCAGCTGAGCATACAGAGCATTCACGGGGTGTGTCTCCTTTGATGAGCCCAAGTTCTGAGTCACAGGCAGGAGTCTCAGATGATGCTGTGGTGGCTGTCCTAGGGCACAGTACAGAAGCTATTTCTCTGACCTCTCCTTGCGGCCGTGAACTTCTGCAGTCTGGAGCTTGAACCCTAGCCCATAACCTTCTAAACCTTCTAGACTTCCCTCTCTGGCATCAGTCCCATGTGCTCCTCCCCTGCCCCTCAGTAAGCTTTTACCCTGAGAGGAAAACTCAAGCTCATCTCCCACCCACATAGACCTTGATTTCCGTATTATTTTTTGCAGTCCACCCAAGCCCTCATCTCCTCCACTTCTGCATCGAGGACTGGACTGACCTTGCAGAACTGCAGAAAAACAGCGATTTAGCCAACAGAATCTACATAAAAGGAATTGAGCCAGAATCCCCTCTTAAAAATGTATCAACTTGGGGTCCACTGCAGTAGCCTAGCAGCTAATGTCCTTGCCTTGCATGCACCGGGATCCCATATGGGTGCCGGTTCTAATCCCAGCACCCCAGTTTCCCATCCAGCTCCCTGCTTGTGGCCTGGGAAAGCAGTCAAGGACGGCCCAACGCCTTGGTACCTTTTACCCTCATGGGAGATGCAAAAGACGCTCTGGGCTTCTGGTTTCGAATCAGCTCAGCTCCCACCACTGCGGCCATTTGGGGAGTGAACCAACAGATGGAAGATCTTCCTGTCTCTCCTCTTCTCTGTATATTTGACTTTCCAATAAAAATAAAATAAATCTTTAAAAAATATGAACTTGTACAAAAGTCAGGTCCAGAACTTGGGGGCAGAAAAGGAATCTTCTAAGCAGGGAGCACAGAAAAAGCGACTCAACAGGCCTGATGCAATGGCCTAGTAGCTAAAATCCTCGCCTTGCACACACCAGGATCCCATCTGGGCGCTGGTTCTAATCCTGGCGATCCTGCTTCCCATTTAACTCCCTGCCTGTGGCCTGGAGGACGGCCCAAAGCCTTGGGACCCTGCACCCATGTGGGCAACCCAGAAGAAGCTCTGGGCTCCTGGCTTCGGATTGGCTCAGCTCCAGTCGTTGTGGCCGCTTGGGGAGTGGACCATCGGCCAGAAGATCTTCCTCTCTGTCTCTTCTATCTATATCTGCTTTCCAATAAAAATAAATAAATCTCTTTTTTTAAAAGTGGCTCAACATCTCTCCCAGGAAAAAGATGGTACGTTCTGTAAACAATGATAAAGAAAGGAAGTCGCCCCAAAAGCGATAGTGGCCAAGTGAGCAGCACAGCATCAAAGCTGGAACTAAGCATGTGATTTCTCACTTGCCCACAGAGCTGTGCCCAGTTCCACTCTGAACTTCAAGGAGGCCAATGGCAAGCTGGGTCCTGGAAGCACTTCAAGAGGATGGCAAGGGCACCCAGAGGGGCACTATGGGCGAACAGCCAGATGGAGAAAAGATTTGAGGAGCACCTGAAGGGGTGCTCTCAATGGGGCTGCAGGATCCATAACTGGTGTGGAGGAGGGATGCAGCACCCAATCTTAGTTTAGAGAGCTTGTCCAAAATCAGAGTGGACAACTGCAGGAAGATAGCAGGCTCCTGTTGCTGAACATGGGAAACCTCTCCATAAGGAAGCGTGAGTGAAGACCTGTGCCTCATAGGTGCTGCACTAGGAGATAGCCAATGATAAGAGATCTACCTACCAGGCCAAGTATGCCTGTGCTACCAGGGCTCTGTGTGGACAGGTGCAGGGGGCTGGTTGTGCCTCATTATACATATGTAGACTTATCCCAAAATGGGCTTACAAAATATAAAGGTCTAACTATGCCTTCTGATGGGCTTACTAGCACTTCAAAAAGAAATCTGAGAGACAGATGGATGAGAAAGTTCCTATTCACTGGTTAATTCCCCCGTTTGCCCACAATGACTGGGGTTGGGCCAGTGCCAGGAGCTAGTAATTCCATCCAGATCTCCTATGTGGGTGGCGGGAACCCAGCCACATGAGCCATCACCTATTGCCCCCTAGAGCACACAGCGGCAGGAGGCTGGAATTGGGAATGGAGCCAGAACGCAAATGAACCCAGTCTGTCGTGGGGTGTAGGTGTTTTAGCTCAAGCATCAGCCCGACCTGTAAACTGTGCATTCCTATGCCCAGAATACTTTCAAAAGGGTGTCAGATAAAGCATTGGAAATTTGATTAAGTGCCCATTCCCTGACAAGCCCAGGGCAGTCTCTGCTGTGCTCCCTGCCTATGAGTAAGGGCATAGGATGGTGGTGCCTCCTGCGGAGGGCCCCTCACAGCCTTGATGGAGGAGAGAAGCCATGCCTCCCCAGCTGTGGTGTGTTGGAAGGGAGTGGCGACACTCCACAGCAAACATGACAAGAATTTGCAGATGGTCTTTGTTATCCATCCTCAGCCTGCAGCACCGACGGCAGCACCACATGCCATCATTTTCCTGTCTTCAGCGCTGGCTCAGGTGCAGCTGGCACCGAATGTCAAGCAGGACCTCCACTGTGCAGGGCCCAGGGTGACGGCAGTGGCAGTAGTGAGAGGCTACAGCATGTTGAGCCCCTGGATTCCCACCACATGCTGCAGGTGTGTGCACAGCCCATGGCCTCAGGGAGCCTCCTTGCACAGTGACCTAATAGCCCACGCTGCACCATGCTGCTGGCCAGCTGTGGCCCATGCACTTACAGGTGCACAAAGCCGCCCTCATTACCCTTCCCTCCCTCAGGCAGCGGGTGTGTCCTCAGGCACAGCAGTGACTCGTACCAGCCTTGGTCAGCCCCTGGGGATGGGGAACAGCCTGGCGTCCATGGCTGACCCATGAAGTCAGCGAGTCGGGCAGACAGAGGGACAGCCAGCTCACCTGGACACTGACGCGGCCCCTCCCCTGGAGTGGAAGCGCCTGCAGCAGGGCAGCAGAAACACCTTGTGACTCAGTGGCAAACACACAATTAGCCCTGGAGTCCCGCAGGGGAGGGGAGCCCCTTTTGATGGGCAAGTCAGGACTTCGAGTCTCTCTGTTCTCTGGAACCTGGAAGGAGACCCCCTTTGCACTTCAACACCCTGCTCCCTGCACCACCGAGAACATTGCAACATGGGACATGCTACTGGCCATCACAACCAGCTGCAGAATTGAGTTTGTAACTGCCCAGCTCTCAGTTCCCCAGCCATAGACTCAGACTGAGGCTCCTTCGCAGCCTGAGTGGAAGCAGACTGGTAGGTCTGACCTGGAGGTGTTTTCTTTCTCTCCCTTCGCTACAGTCCACATTGAGCCACTGCAGGGCCACCTATGCCAGGCTATCAGGAACTTGCACCCATCGGTTCAGGCCTACATTGTTTTCGAGAGCTGCCAGGCAGGGTCATCCCACCACAGAGCCAGCAGTCACTTCCTGGGACCCAGGATCTGTCCCAGCGCACCCAGGGAAGCTGAGGTTCAGAGATGGAATTTCACACCCTCACTGTGCCCGCCCTTACAGAGGGCTCCTTAATCCCAGTCTGATATGCAGCGAGGGGTCACCCAGCCAGGCTTCCAAGGGTCACAGGCCAGATGTGGAGCTGCTGAAGCTGGTGCCAATGCTGTGTCCAGTCTCGCCTTTCATGCATGCTGCTCTAGTGGGTCTGAAGCCACAGCCTGGCTGAGGCTTGTGTCTCTGGTCCCCCAATCTCCCATCTTTCTACCCACCATTCCCTAACAGCACATGAGCATTGCCCAGGAAGCCTGGCTAATTGAACCAACCTCACAGCAGCACTGCTGGAGCCTTCAGTGAGCTACAACACTAGGTGCACTGCTGGCTTTACAAAGCAAGCACTCCATCAGTGTTAGGGACAAACCTTTGTTATTGTTGGTGTCAAGTAAAATCAGAAGATTCTACCCCTAGGTCTGGGTGGGACCCAGGACTCTGCATGTTCAGCAACCCCCTTCCCAACCATCCCCTCTCCCCTGTGACTGTGAGACAAACAGCTCCAGCTTGCACCTGTAGCCACGACCAGCTAGGAATTGCACCCCTTGCCACCCAGAACACAGACAGGGGACTTGGGATTGGGGCAGTGCCACGCAGCCCACTTTATCAGCTTTTCCTTCATTGGCCCTTGCTGCACTCTCATCAGAAGTCTGAGCCCCATGCCAATTTGAAGTTAGCAGCAAAAGGTGCTGCCAGAAGCAGAACTTAAAGTCTTCAGCATCAGAGGGGCAAGGCTTCTTTGGAGCATCTGGTCTACCACCTCATCCTGCCCTAGCTAGAACTGAGGGATCCCTAGGGAGGTGAGGACTTGCCCAGTGATTCCCAGCTGGTCAACCACGGCTGACAGCCTCATCACTCCTTGAGGCTCTTGTCAGCCACACGTCTGGCAGGGCCTGAGAGCGGGGAGGAGATGGCTTTGCCATCCTCGCCAGCCCCTCATGATTGGTGGGGGTCAAGGGCCCTCTCCTGACTCCCAGACTGCATGGCTTTGGGGATTCTCTTCCTTAAGGCTGCTGTGCCACTGCTGTCACCTGAATTCATGTGATTTGCCCGGAGGAGTTGAGGGCAGGGATAGAAGCGACCAGCAGAAGGAGCTGGCCCGAGTCATCTTAACAACTCATATACCTGCTTACCAGCTCCTGACTTAGGAACACTCTGCCCAAACATGGAGCGCCTCAAGGCAAGACTGGCCACACCTTCCTCTTCCACCTTACTCAACAGTAGACTCCTCCCCTCTCACAGCCCTTCAAAGTCACGGTGATGTTCACTGTTCCCAAAACAAAAATGAGTAAGATGGATTGATTCTCCTCCTGTGCCTCTGCTGGGGCTCCTCCCAGCGTTGGGGAGGGTCCAGCTTGGCTTCGTGCAGCAGCCACAGCAGGGCTGTAATTAGGGTGGCAAGAGCAGCAGGAGTTGCTGACAAACTGCCTGGAACATGGGGGACCCTGCCTAAAGGAGCTTCTGTGGAAGGAGCCACTCTCTCACCCTCTCGCAGTAACTCCTGGTCAGGGGGCAGCAGTAGCTCCTGGTCAGGGGGCAGGGGGATCGGCTGGGGAGACAGAAGTGGACCCACTGCTGAGCTAAGCCTCCTGGAAAGCAGTTTCTGAATTCTGTATCCCAGTGCCAAGAAGGGCCACGGAAGCCCAAAGCTGCAGCCACACTCTCGTGGCTGGCATCTAGGGCAGCAAACTGCCATGTGAAACCCCAGCCTTAGCAGTGTCGATGGGCGGCAGGCCAAGCCCCAAACAGTCCTTGCTTCCACCTCTGCATGCACAGCCCCACCACCCAGTCCACCAACCAAGCAAGGCTAGGGTGCACTGACTTTCTTTGGGGGATGTGGGAATCTATCCAGACCCCCTCCCACAGGCCCCTCACTGCTGTGCCACACCCCATCCCTCCACTCCCTCCACCCCCAACCCCATCCTGACTCAATACCACAGACAAATTGGATTGTCTGGTCCTGAATTTAGCCCAGATGTTCAGCTGCTGCCACAGGGCAGAGCCAGCCATCGGGGGTGTCTGACTTATAGGGCTGGGGGGCATCAGCAAGAATCCCAAGTGGGACCCCAAAATGGAATCTGGGCCATGTCCTGCCAGAGACCACACAGGTGGCCCTCAAAGGCCAGTGGCTCTCTCTCCTGCTTCGGTCCAAATGGGAAGGTGCAGAAAGTTCTGGTTTTCTACCCTTGTTTCCTTGGCTCTGGGTCCAACCTCCCCATCTGAGCAAAGATTTAACAAAGCCTACCCCCCCCCAAAAAAAAACTTCATTAATTTAAAATCCACACTGGCCCCCACTACAGAATCATCTCGGCTCCAAGCCCATCAGCCTGACCCAGGCAGGCTAAGAAACTGCTAGAACCCAAGAGGCCCACGCCATACACAGAACCGGACATATTCTGGGCCAGTAAGTAACTGATTCCCACTGGAGTTGTGAACCAGCATCTGTGTGAAGCCACATCTGCAACAACTCTGAGTCTGTGCAATGGGACAGACCTCCCTCTCTCCCTCCTTTCTGGGAGACCCCTCCATGCACAGGGTCTCCCAGTCCCCCTCCCTCTCCCAACAACAACAGACCAGTAGACCCCGAGTGGGGCCACCTGCCCCCCAAGCTCCAGGGTCGGAAGATGGAAGCTGAATGGAGTCACCTCTCAAACAATCCTACCGCAGGCGAGGCCAACTTGTCAGCACCCCTGGAGGACTTCACGGGAGCAAGGAGGACCCCAGGGAAGTGGGGGTCGCACACGCCCCGCCGGCGCAGCTCCACCAGGCGTTTTCTGAGAGACCATCCCACCCATGGCGCCACACCAGCGCTTTTGGTAGTCTGGAGTCTCTCCTCGGGCGGAGCAGTGGAGTCCACGCAAGTGGAGCGGTGCTAGGCGGGGGCGGACGCGGGACCGGTTCGTACTTACCCGCAGCTCGGCGCCTCCCGCACGCCAGCAGTCAACTAGAGGGAGCCCGGAAACCAGGACACGGGGCGGCTCAAGGCTGCAGCATGAGTGCGGCTGGCAGGGCCCTCCCGCTATTTAAATGATCCCAAGGCGTGAGTCACGGGAGGGGGCAGTGTCCGCGCGGGGCTGGGGGCGGGGTGGGCGGGCGCCATGGCCACCGCCGCGCTGCGCCTGACTCCTGGGACAGCCCCACCAAGGGACGCACAGCCTGCGGGATGCTCTTCCACCGCACTTGAGGCAGAAGAAAGAATGTGTTTCCTGGTAGAGCTCTGAGGAGGCAGGTGAACCCTGCACTTGCCCAGAAACCTGCTGAGGGGTGGACTGTACGTGCTGGCAGTGCTGTCTCAGGGATGCGTTCCTGCACTTGTTTTCTTACACTTTTTTATTTGCAAAGAGCTTCACCTTTAAATTTTGCAGGAAGAATGCAAGGAAGACAATACAAGGATGTTGCCTCCTGTTCCCCTGTTGTATGCAGTTTGGGAAAGACAATTCATTTTAGATTCCAAGGCAGAAAAAAATCACCACAATGTGCACCTCCCAAGAACGGGTTTTTTTGCTTCCCTCCAGTGGTTGCCCCCAGGGTGCACGCATATGGTCCCCCATCACGGTGCTGCCAGTCAGTGTCCTGCCTGAGAACCAGGGGAGCTCCTCTGTACACTTGACCTCTACATTTATTTTGGCCCAGTGCGGGACCAGGAAGCCATTTCCATCCCTGGTGTCATCCAGGGGGCCTGGGGATGCGGGCCTCAGGGACCACTGCTGCAAGGATGGGGAACCCCCAGAAGGGCTGAGCTGCTCTGAGCTGAAGCCACTCTGTCTTCCCCTGGATGGGCTGACCCTCTCAGCCAAGTGGGGAGAGTGAGATGCACACACAGTGCCTCGTAGAATGTCCAAGCCTTAATTAATGTTTGCATTGTGCTTTGAGGTCTGCGATGAAAGGAAGATATAAAAATGCATAGTGTTATTACTCAAATAGTCACCTGGTAGTTTGCTGTACTCAAGCCCTATAGCCTGAATCATGCCGAATTCCTCCTGCCTGGGCCCTGTGATTCACGGCCCAGAAGGAGAGGTCCCTTGACAGTCAGGACAGGAGCCCAGGAGGGGCAGCCCCCTGCATCCCCTCCAACTACACTCCTGTCTCCCAGGCTCTTTGCAGCCCAAACCAGGATCTTCCACTTCCCTTCTGCTAAACAGAAAGAATATGCCTGCTTTGCTTCTGCCTTCCTCCCTAATGCTAGTTTCTGACCACTGTGCACCAGGCACTGAGCTGGGCATTGTGCATACGCAGGGATGAATCAGGTGTATGGACAGGGGTATGCTCCATTCAGGAGGCACCTGCTGTGCACCAGAGCCCCAGCAGCTGAGCTACAGGACCCATGAGTTCCCTCTCAGCCTCACCGCTTTGGCTAGCCATTTTTCATGTTTGGTAGAACAGCATCCCTGAGCAGCATCCCCAGCCTCTGCCACTAGGTGCCAGGAACAGCTGTGACCAGTGCTCCTTGAGAAAAGAAGGGGTACACACACACACACACACACACACACACACACACACACACACGAGAACTACTGATCACCTAAGTAACCCAGTGAGTGGGCATCATCACCCCATTTTACAGATAAGGGAAGTGAAGATGAGGCCAGTTAGCTCCTTGCCCTAAGGTTATGTGCCGAGTAGCACAGGCAGGATTCAAACCCCGTCTGGGGGCTGGTTCTGCTGAGTGCCCGTGGACACACATCACTACTCCAGCTGACAGTGTGGCCGCCCCGAGGCTGGCGGCTGCCAGGACCAAAAAGAGGGTGGTGTCTGTGACTTCCTCCAGGCAAGGTTGAACACATGGGTGCCTTCAGAGGGCTGGGGTTCAAGTCCCCTGTCACAGGTGGTTCTACAAGAGGAGCAGGTCTGGAAATGGGACTAAGGAGAAGCCCAAGTCCAAGTGGGAGGATGACCAAGCATGCAGTTGGCTGGGCCAAGGTGGGTAGCGGGGCCCCACTGAGGGCAGCTGGCATGCCTCCCTGGAATGAACCCCCAGAGGGGAGGAGGAGGAATGAGGCAGAGGGACAACCATGTACACTGTGGCAGGGTTTCCGACTGTCCCTGGGGACCCTAAAAGCACCAGTGCCAGTCTCTGCAGACTCGAGGTAGTAGATGGGTTCAGTGTAGCAACCAGGCCAGGCAGGAAGAACGGGATCCCCCTACACAGATGCTGTAGAGATCCAGCCACGGGACCTCTGATTGGTGGCCAAGGAATCACTATCGACAGCGCCCCCTGGAGTGAATCCTGTTATTGGTAGATGCCAGCCTTACTTTCTGTGACCTCCAGGCTGACTGAGTGCCCCCTGCCCCTGCCACCTGGGAAAACCAGGAGAGCCTCAGGGCTCTGAACTCTCAGCCTCCCACCCAGGCAAGTGTCTTTTTCCTGAATCCAAGGCACTGACAGTGGTGGGATGTAGCTCCCCTGCCCTCCATAGTTTGTCGACAGAGGGAGTGGCAGCCCATGCCTCATCCTCTGCTGGGTGGGAATGCTATGTCTTCACCAGGAAGCCCCCAGTGGAGTGGCAAAGCACAGAACGGTTGGGGAAGGGTGGGAGTTTGTCAGGGCTGTGAGGCTGATGCTGGAGACACCCACACATGTCCTGTTGGAGTGCTTAGGTACAAGTCCTGATCCACTTCTGACCCAGCCTCCTGCTGGTGTGCACCCCAGGAGGCAGCAGGCGGCAGTACAGTACTTGACTCCCAGCATGAGAGGCTCAGATTCAAGTTCAGGTTCCTGAGCATTTGGGGAGCGAACTAACAGTTGGCACATCCCTTTGTGTCCCACCCCTCTCTGTCTCCCTCTCTTTTCCTCTGCCTCTCAAATAGATAAAAAAAAATAATAATAATTTGTAAGAGAGGGAGAAGGAGATGGGGAAATGGTTGGTCTCCCACACCACTGATGGGCATATCACTAGTAAAGCAGCAGCTATCAATATCCAAATTGTGTCAGCCCATTTATGGCAGGCAGGCCCTGCCTAGCCAAGTGGTGTGTATGTGCACAGCCACACATTTGCCAACGCTCAGTGCAGTCCTCACTAGACAATGATTCTGAACTCTGAAAAATCCACATCAAAGGGCAGGCATGTGCGCAGCGGTAAAGAGGCTGCTTGGGATATCCAGTGCGTCGCAGAGTGCCTGCTCCACTTTCCATGCCAGCTCCCTGCTCGTGCGCACCCTGCGGGGCGGAGGTGATGGCTCAAGCGTTAGGTCCCTGCCACCCACAGGGAAGACCTGGATTGAGTTTCCAGCTCCTGTCTCCAACCTGGCCCCAGCGTGGCTGTTTCAGGCATTTGGGGAGTAAAGCAGCAGGTGAGAGGTTGCTGCTTCTCTCTGCTCTCTTCCCCTTTTCTCTGTGCTCTTTCAGATAAATATATTTTGAAAAAGTCTTGAATGTTCACGGAAGAACGGCATTGAAAAGATGAGTTTATTTTGGTGCAAGAAACTGAAATCCATGCAAAATTATTTTATTACAAACAATTTGCATGAACTCTGAAGACTCCCATGTACAGGCATGATCGTCTTTTTTCTATCTATATGTAAATACCCAGAGAAAGTTCTGGAATAGTACACACAAAACTTCTGCAGCAGTGCAGGAGGGGGGATGGAGAACAAGTGAGGGACAAAGGATTTTGATGAGTAAGTGTTGCTTTATGTTTCATTCATTGTTGCTCTAATTATCTATTAGATGCAATTCACACATTCAGGTATATTTGAATGAAACAGTGACTGCTCCACTTCCAATCCAGCTCCCTGATTATGGCCTGGGAAAAGCAGCAGAAGAGACCCAAGTCCTTGGGGTTTTTGTCGCTCACGTGGAAGGCCCAGATGAATCCCCAGCTTCTGATTGTCCTGGTGCCGACCACAGTAGCCATCTGGGGAGTGACAGCAATGGTGAAGATTTCTCTCTCAGTCTCTCCCATCGCTCTGTAACTCTGCCTTTCGATATACCTAAATCCTTTTTTTTTTTTAAATAGCAATGGCACAACCCAAAATCCACTGCACTACCTGTTACAGCAACCTCTGAACCTGTAATTCCCAGGTCAAAATGTATGTGAGTGTGCTACAGCGCCCCCTATTGGGGAGACAGCTTCAGCCCTGGCAGGTTCTCCAGGGACCTGTGTGCAGACTTTGAGCAGTTAGGAACAGCAGCTGGTGCCTGAGGTAGAGGGAAGAAGAGACCATGTAGCAGCAGAGAATGGAGCTGCTGGAGCCCTGGGAGGAATGTTTGAGGGTGGGGGTGGGACAGGTTGAAGCAAAATGTGGTGTCCCCAGGGTAGATGGTGAGTCCCCAGAATTCCTGGAGGGCAGACAGGGTGTTGGGGCACTCCTATGGCACATGAAGGGAGAGGTCATTTGTTGTTGTTGTGAAAGATTAATTTTATTTGAAAGGCAGCTTTACATAGAGAAGGAGAGACAAAGATCTTTCATACGCTGGTTCACTCCCCAAATGGGCAAAGCAGTCAGAGTTAAGCCAATCCAAACCCAGGAGTCAGAAACTTCTTCCAGGTCTCCCACACAGGTGCAGGGTCCCAAGGCATTGGGCTGTCCTCTACTGCTTTCCCAGGCCACAAGCAGGGAGCTGGATGGGAAGTGGAACAGCCAGGACACTAAGCAGCACCCACATGGGATGCCACTGCTACAGGAGAATCACCCTGATATGCCACCACACTAGCCCCATATAATTTTTCTTTGGTAACAGGCTTTAGTTGTCAGAGCAGTTGTAGGCTCACAGCAAATTGAGTGAAAAGTGTGGAGATGTGTCCCCATGTGTCCCATGCTGTGACCCTCACAAGGCTCCCATGGACCACTTTCCCCATCACAGTGGCACCTCTGTGGCCACCACAGTCCTACTGTGACTCACTGTTGGCCACGGAGTCTCCAGGGAACATCCAGGCTCACACTCAGGGATGGACACTGGGGGTTTGGGCAGATGAGTACCACACGCGTCTACCACTGTAGGCTCATCCAGGGGGCTTTCTCAGCACATTGCTCTTTCATCTTTCTGCATGCATTTCTTCTCTTCATTTATTTGGACTGCAGAGTGATGGAGAGATACAGATGCAGAGATCTTCCATCTGCTGGTTTACTCTCCAAATGTCCCAACAAGGATGGGCTGGCCCACGCCTAAACCAGTAGTCAAGAACTCACACCAGCTCTCCTATGGAGTGGCAGGGACCCAAGTACTTGAGCCATCACCTGCTACCTCCCAGGGTATGCATTAGCAGGAAGCTAGAATTGGAAGCAGAGCAAGGACTCGAACCCAGGGACTCTGATGTCTTACTTGCTATACCAGGTGCCTGCACTTGGCTGTGCTTTTTCACCTCAGAGATTCAAGCATACCTGTAGACTGAGCACACTTGTGCCATGGAGAGGAAGGGTTTGAGAAGAGCGAGAGGAAATGGCACTTCCTTCCTGAAGCAGGCTTCAAATGCCAATGTGCCCATGGGGTGTGCTCCCAGTGGCAGGGAGCAGGGCTGCTCTCTGTCATGGCAAGAGCTCAGACCTCCTAGGGGCCTCCAGATCCCAGCCCTGCCTGCCGATGAGCCGAGATACTGAGTTCTCTTGGCCTCACCTGCAAACCCAGGTAACAACCTGTCCCTCCTGACAAAGAAAAGGGGAAGAAAAATGTGTGAGGGGCCACACTGTGGCTCAAAAGGTGAATCCTCCACTTTCAAGTGCTGGCATCCCATGTGGGTGGCGGTTCATGTCCTGGCTGCTCCACTTCCCATCCGGCTCTCTGCTTGGGCCTGGGAAAGCAGTAGAGGATGGCCCAAAGCCTTGGGATCTTGCACCTGTGTGGGAGACCCAGAAGAATCTCCTGGCTCATGACTTTGGATTGGCTCAGCTCTGACCACTGTGGCTATTTGGGGAGTGAACCAGCAGATAGAAGACCTTCTCTCAACGTCTCTCCTTTTCTATGTAGATCTGCCTTTCCAATAAGAATAAAAAAAATCTTTAAAAAAGAAAAATCCTGTGTGAAACCCCCAGCCTGCAGCCTGGCTACAGCAGATGACCAATAAGAATAATGCCTCCTACCTCCCAGCCCTTCCCCTTTAGGGATTGCTATTTTTTTAACAAGCTTGGGAAAAAAAACTAGTGCTTGAGGAGACAACTTTATTCTCTCCTCTTTATCCTCAAGGGACAGATCTGATGGTCAACAGGTGCAATCCCGCGCACCTCCACATTGCAAGCAACGCAAGCTGAGGCCACCAGGGCTACCAACGCAGACCGCTGGCGTGCATGCTGTCCATCAGTGACCACATTGCTGTGCAGCGCGTGGCTAGACCAGGCAGCATTGTCATGTGGGAAGAATGAAGCTGAACGCACTAAAAATATACAGAATCATAACAATGGCACACACACACACACAGTCACCTTCCTGAATCCCCAGTGACAACTCCCAGACTTGTCTCCATTCACACCTGGTCATTAGTGGTGTGGCTCCAGAGGCGTTTCATAAGCCTGCCCGCAGCTCCTGGCTTCCGTCACTACTGCCACCGCCACTACCATTGTGCTTAGAGTCATGAGTTTTCCAGGGAGGCTGCTTGGCCAGCATGGGTCAGGCCTGGAGGCAGAGGGTGGGAGGGAGTGTTTCCCACGTGAGAAAGCAAACAACCAACCAATTACAACCTGGGCAAGCCATATGAGCCAGCGATTCTCCTACAGAAATACACAAATCATCCAACAAGCCCATGCACAGATGCTTGTAAATCAGAAGTGCAAGACCCCATCTCATTAGGGTGGTTGCCACAGAAACCATCAGCAGGGCCCAGCGTGATGGCTCAGTGAGCTAATCCTTCACCTTCAAATGCTAGAGGGATCCCAAATGGATGCCAGTTCATGTCCATGCTGCTCCACTTCCCATCCAGCTTCCTGCTTGTGGCCTGGGAAGGCAGTAGAGGACAGCCCAAAGCCTTGGGACCCTGCACCTGTGTGGGAGACCTAGAAGAAGCTTCCGGCTCCTGGCTTTAAATCAGCTCAGCTCTGGTCATTGCACCCATTTGAGGAGTGAACCAGCAGATGGAAGATCTTTGTCTCTCTGGTTCCCCTTTTTCCACAAATCTGCCTTTCCAATAAAAATAAATCTTTAAAAAAAAAGAAAGAAAAGAAAGGAAGCCATCAACAACTGCATGCGCTGGCAAGGAAATGGAAGGCTAGGATTCTTGTGCACCCTAGATGGGTGTATGTCATAGTACTGCAGAAACAGAATGGTAGTTCCTGGAATAAAGCAAACGGAATTCCAGTACACCAATCCCACTTCTGGGTATGAGCTCAGAAGGATGGAAAGCAGGATGTCCACTCTTGCCCACAGCAGCATGCTGCACAATAGCTCAGAAGCGGAACAGCCCCAGTCCACGGAGGATGAAGGGGTCAACTGAATGTGGCAGGTACCTGCCATGAGCTGTAGCCCTCAGCCTTCAAAAGGGAGGGGCTCCTTGAAGACATCTCTAAATGAAATGAGCCAGTCTCCAAAGGCAAAACTTTAGGATGATCTCATTTGTACAAATAATGTAGAACAGTCAAATCCATACAGCTAAACAGTAGATGGGGGCTGGTGCTGTGGTGGAGTAGGCTAAGCTTCTGACTGTGGTGCCAGTTGGAGTCCCTGCTGTACCACTTCAGATCCAGCTGCCTGCTAAAGTGTGAGGAAGGCAGCAGAAGATGGCTCAGGTCCTTGGGCCCTTGCACCCATGTGGGAGACTCAGAGGAAGCTCCTGGATTCAGATTGTCTCAGCTCCAGCCATTTAGGGAGTGAACCAGGGGATGGAAGTTCTCTCTGTGTGTCTCTTCTCTCTGTGGCTCTGCCTTTCAAATAAAAACAAAGTACATCTTTAAAAAACTTTTTTAAAGGAAAGCAGAATGGCGGCTGCCAGGGTCTGGGGGAAGAGAATGGGAGCTTAATGTTTAAGAAGTATAGAGTTGGCCCAAGCACAGTAGCATAGCGGCTCAAGCCTTCGTCTTGCACATGCTGGCATCCTATATGGGCGCCGGTTTTAATCCCAGCGGTCCACTTCCCATCCAGCTCCCTGCTTGTGACCTGGGAAAGTAGTTGAGGATGGCCCAAAGCCTTGGGACCCTGAACCCATGTGGGAGACCTGGAAGAAGTTCTGGCTTTAGATTGGCGCAGCACCGGCCGTAGCGCTCACTTGGGGAGTGAATCATCGGACAGAAGATCTTTCTCATTGTCTCTCCTCCTCTCTGTGTATCTGAATTTCCAATAAAAATAAATCTTAAAAAAAAAAAAAGGAAACAATGATTTCACCCACTTATCCTTATCCTCAATCCTTCCCACCCTGGTCAACCCTGTAATCACCACCAAATATATATATATGTGCCAACAATCCTGGAGGTGGAGGATGGGGTGGGCTCCACAATGATGTGAATGTGCCTTATTACAGCTGAGCGTGGCAATTCAGATGGGACTCAGGGGAAAATGGGGAATGTTGAGCAACTCTCCAGTCAAACTCTGCTGGAGAGAATTGAGGTGAAATGCTAACCTATGGAACTAAAAACAAATCCTTTCAGAAAGCATCCAAGACATAAAGACCACAGAGATCCAGTCTAAGTGAGCTATGCCCTGGCCGTCAGCGGACCCAGGCGACCATGGCCCCTGGTCCTCCTGCCTTGAATTTGCTGGGTCCCCTAGTGGGCGGTGCTTGACCTGTCTGAGTGAGGGAACTGATCTTTGGTATGTGTTTCATCTTCCAGAGGAGTGGGGGGACTTGCTGGTTTTCCTAACAGCGAGCACAGCCCTGAAGTTCTACCTTAAACACCCCCACCCTTCGCACCACCCCCCCGCCGTCGGCGTTTCTCAAGAGAAGCGTCCACTGCTTGGACTTGGCCCAGCCACGTGCTCTTCTCCCGGGTGACTCACATCACAGGACCTTGGATGGACTAACCTCACCAGCTCCCAGAGCCACAGGCCAGGCAAACCTTGGTGGACTCAGCCGGGCTTCAGGCAGGCTCTGTGCCAAGAGTCAACAGGGCTCAGCTGGGAGGAGCGTCAGGCTCCAGCCCAGGGAGGAGGGGTACGGGGGAGCGGAGATGCAGAAAGAATGGACAGAGAGCAACCAAAACAGAAACCAGTGCTGGCCTCAGTGCAGGTGCCATGAGCTGAACATACAGACGAGAGAAAGGCTTGTCCAGTACAGAGAGACGAAGGAAGTCAGGGCAGGAAGAGGGTGCTCAAGGGAAGTGGGGAGGGCGTCAGTAAGGGTTGGGGGAGGCATGCACTCTGGAGGAGGAGCCCCGGGGTGAGCAGGTCTCAAAGGCAGGAACAGTGTTAGAGGGGTGCATCCGCCCAGGCAGCTGGGGGCCCCATGAGGCCCTTGTGTGCTGGAAGGAGCAACTTGAGCTTGTATCCCAGGATTCCAGAGTTAACCCAGATGCTCTGGCTGCTGTATTGTTTTCCACGTCCTCCCCTAGTCCTGCCCGAGTCCACAGATACGCCAAGTTGGCCTCCTGGCTTTCTCTCCCAGCAGCCCCACTGCCAAGCTTTGCTAAAGAAGCTCCCCTATTCCTGAAAGCAGTTAGGAGAGTTTGAAGCAAGACAGTTAACAGGGATGGGAAGGGGATGGAGCTGGTGCGGGGAAGTAGAGAAAGGTTTTCTGGCCTGGAGCAGTTTATCCAAGTGACACCTCACTGTACATTGTCATAGGGTCCCTCCCAATTTTAATGCCTCCATAAAACAGCGCAAGCCTTTGAAATGACGGAACCCACACCGTGGCAGTCCCCACTGCTGGAGCGGCTCATGGCGCGTCACCGCACCTGATTACAGGCCAGGGCAGGCAGCTCCACGTAATTAGCGCATGAAGAGACAGGTCTGTTTGGGACGCCTTGTGCAGCGGGAGGGGACACAGACACACAGGGGAGCTGAGATTAGTGCCGGGAACCCATTCCTCTCCAGCTTCCCAGTTAGGGAAATGTGCTTCATTCCTCAGTGAGTGACCCAGAGGGACCTAGGGAAAGCCATTGGCCAGGCCCCCAGGTACACCAGAGACCTGGAAGGCTCGGGCCAGATCATGCTCCTCGGTCCTCTTGGGGTGTCAGCTTTCCCGTCCCTAAAGTGGAAACATCATATGAAACAGCCATTACAACATTTCTCATAAGTTATGGGAGAAAAATCATATGTTTGTGGCCCATGGTCCTCCTGTTGCTGTAACCCACTTCCTGAGAGATAGGGTCACTGATGAAGATGGGGGTTTGTGTTGGAGAACATTGTGCAGGCACCTGCTTGGCTTCCTTTGAATGTTTATGTGCTTTAAAATGCACTTATTTATTTATTTGAAAGGCAGAGGGCCGGGGGGAGGGGGAGCAGGGGTCCAGAAAAGAAAGAGAGAGAGAGACTGTAAGAGCCAGGCTGGACCAGGCAGGAGCCAGGCTAGACCAGGCTGAAGCCAGGAGCCTAGAACTCTGTCAGGGTCTTCCACACAAGTGCATGGGCCTGAATGCTTGAGCCATCCTCTGCTGCTTTCCCAGGTGCATTAGCATGGATTGGAAGTGGAGCAGCCAGGGCTCAACCTCTGGGCTCTGGTTTGGTGTGGCAGGCTGTGGGTTACCACTGAGTCACCATGCTGGACCCTCTGCTCAGCTTCCTGTGAAGGCCTCATGCTGCTTTAACTCATGGTAGAAAACAGAAGGGAGTGTGGGCAGAAGGCGGAAGGTCAGTGGGTGAAGCCAACTTCAGCAATGCTAGCCTTCCATATGAGTGACCGGCTGCTCCACTTCCCATCCACCTCCTGGCTAATGCACCTGTGAAAGCAGCAGATGCTGACTTAAGTGCTTCAGTTTCTGCCACCCATGTGGGAGACCCAGATGGAGTTCCAGGCTCCTGGCTGTGGCTTGGCCCAGCTTGTAACCATTTGGGGAGTGAGCCAGTGGATAGAAGATCTCTCTGTCTCTTTCTCTTTCTTTCTCTCTCGCTGTAATTCCGCCTTTCTAATAAATCTTTTTTTTTTTTTAAAGCGAGATGTAGAAACTGATCAGGTGGGCATTGGAATGACGTCCTCTGACTCAGACCAAGGCCAGAGGCTGGATCCTATGTAAGAAATGTCACTGACCCTTTGGAAAGCTGTTCCCATGCTGGGAGCACTCCCGGTCCCTGTGATCAGCCCTGAGCCCCTCCTCTGCAAGGGAGGTCTGAGGTGCAGCCCGGTCCCTAAACCAGCCATGATCTTCCAGACCACTCCAGGCGTGGGAGTCTTAGTGTGGGAGCAAACTTCTTACTTTCTAGCTGAGACTATTGAGACCAAAAGGAAGAAAAACAAGCCCAGGGAGCCCACCAGCTCTCTCTCCCAACCCCTCTCTCCAGGAAGAGACACATCCCAGATGGCCTCAATGGCTGGAGCTGAGCCAGGAGCCTCCTCCGGGTCTCCCATGCAAGTGCAGGGTCCCAAGGCTCTGGGCCATCCTCTGCTGCTTTCCCAGGCCACAAGCAGGGAGCTGGATGAGAAGTGGAGCAGCCAAGACATGAACCGGCACCCATATGGGATCCTGGCAACAGCAGCACCTGTTGACCTAACGTGCCCTTCCCTCTCAGTGCTCCCAGGGAGAGACCCAACCCCAGAGGGAGCCTGCCTCACTCCACAGGGATCCTCCCTGAACCTCCTGAGTGCGGCTGTTCCCTGCATGAGGTGTGCCGCTCACCGCACTCTCACCCAGACAGTGTTGGCAGTGCCTAGTCCCAGCTATCAGCAGTGTAGCCACAGAGTGCCCAGAACCCAGGAGAGCTCCCACTGATGTGCTGGGGAGAAGCAGATTCGGTGCCAATTGGGCAATGCTTGTGGGCAGGGACAGAGTACGAGGGAGGGTCCCCAGGCGCAGCACACGTGGAAGCAGGGACCCCAGCAGGATCTCATGGGCCTCCTCTGCCCAGGAGCCACCAGAATGCCCAGGCCAGGTGTGTTCCTGTCGGGTATGAGGAGGCCCTGGCAGCGGCCATGGAGGCGGGGACAGCACGACGGACACATGGGACAATTTTCTACCTTTCTGCAGCTGCCCGAGTGTAAGGAGGGAAGTGAGCAGGGCAAGCCCTTCAGGTGCAGCTCAGGGTTGTGGGAAGGACAGGGGACAAGAAATATGTGTCCCTAAAAGAACAGAATTTGGGGCCCAGGGCAATGACTCAATTGGCTAATCCTCCAACTCCAAGTGCCAATATCCCATATGGGCACTAGTTCGTGTCCTGACTGCTCCACTGCTTGTGGCCTGGAAAAGCAGTGGAGGATGGTCCAGTGCCTTGGGCCCCTGCACCCATGTGGGAGACCTGGAAGAGGCTCCTGGCTTCAGATTGGTTCAGCCCTAGCCATTGTGACCATCTGAGAGCCAGCATATGGAATTTTCTCTCTGTCTCTCCTTCTCTCTGAAAATCTGCCTTTCCAATAAAAATAAATCTTTAAAGAAAAAAAAGAGGACAGAATTTGGGAGTAGTCTTGTAATGCAGCAGCTAAGGCTGCCGCCTGAGATGTTGGCAGCCCATTTGAGCACTGGTTCAAGTCCCAGCTGCTGTACTTCCAATCAAACTCCCTGCTAATACATCTTGGAAAGCAGCAGAGGAGGTCCCAAGTTTTGGGCCTCTGCTACCCATGTGCGAGACCTGGAAGAAGCTCCAGACTCCTGGCTTCAGGCTGGCCCAGCCCTGGTCATTGTGGCCATCTGGGAAGTGAACCAGTGGGGGAAGATCAATTATCTGTCTTTCTGTCTCTCTGTAATTCTACCTTTCAAATAAATGACTCTGGAGAGTCCTTGCCTGCCTCCAATTTTGGGTCTCCACCCTCTCTTGTAATAACCATCAGGAACGCTCCAGAAACCCCTCAAAACAAACAAACAAACAAAACTAGAATAGATAGACAGAGAACAACAAGGAAAGCTTAGAAACAGACAGGAAACGGTCAGCGGGGATGCACTTATAACTCACTGGTGGGACACAAAGATTAGTTACTCCTCACTGGGGTATGAAAGATTTCTCTGCACACCCCTCCTAAACATGCTCACCTAAACTGTTGACATATATCCTGTTAGAATTATAGAGTTAGACCACCTGAAAAACAGCCAGGTTCAGCGAAAACATGCTTCAATGCTATAAACTGCTAAATACTAAAATCAAAATAGGCATGAGACAGCTGAATAACAATCTATAGCCATTTTAAGGTGTATAGAACATGGTTGAATATAAACCAAAATTGAAATGTCTATGAAGAAGTCACAGGTTGTGGTTGAGAACCTGCATTTTCCTATTAACATATTGGTTAATCAATACCATGTCAATTAATGCCACAATGTTGTAAATGGTTGGAAATACTATGTTGGGGCTTTTAATTAATTGGGATGATACTCTGCCGGCTCTACCTTCAGACCAGAGATGGTCTCACCAAGAAACCATTGAACTTACCAGGACAATAAGATGCTGGACTTTATGCTTGGTAAATACCTCCAATGAAAGAATGTCAACTGAATTTGAACTATGGAAATGCAACAAGGTGGAGCAATCCGCCGTGGGGGGGGGGGAGGGTGAGGGGAGGGGTGGGGGGAATCCCAATGCATAAAAAATGTATCACATAATGCTGTAATTAATTAAAAAAAATGAAATGCAATAAAAATATGTTTTAAAAAATGACTCTTAAGAGAGGACAGAAGTGGGTAAGCAAGGGCAGGGTAGAGAGGGCAAGAGGAAAGTGGATTCAGAGCTGGACTCTGATCTTCAGAACATCAAGGTTAAAAGGGTCCTGTACTCCAGATTGCCATGACCCCCATCTTACAGATGGCAGTACTGCAGCCTGGAGAAGGGAGGGCTCTCACAGTCACACAGAGCAGTGCTTCGGAGCCTGCTGGCATATGCAGCAATATTTGCACCTAACGACACTGCCCCACTCCTGTAGCCTGCCTCATCTGCTAAGGGAAGCCGGACTAAACCTGTGTGATTTGTGGGAGTCCCCATTTTCGTCTCCCCGTCTCAGCATTGTCAACCATCACTTTCCCCAGGAGCTAACATGCAGACTCACAATGCATGGCCCAGCAGGAAAAGAACTGGACAGGGCAGAGCTGAGCTGGGATGAAGGCTCCATGGGAGCATGAGGCCTGGCTGGGGATGCCTGGGGGAGGGGAGAGCTCGTGGTGTCCCAGCGAGCAGGGAGCAGAGCAGATATGCACCTTGACTTCTGCATTGGGCCAGGGCTTAGCTCTGCAGTGATTTGGGGGGAAGCGGAAATTGAGCTTTTGTAAACTTGAGCAGGCCCCTTTCTTCCCCTCCCCTGCACATGGGACAGCTGGTTTTACACGTTCGTCTGAGGATGCGGACAGGCCCCCGGGGCGTTTGACACCCAAGCCAACGCCAGGCCTGCAAATTGTCCTTCCACTCACGGTGTCTCAAGTGACCAGTGCCTGGACAGCAGGCTACACCCAAGTCCCACCCACTTCAGCCCAGGGCTGGGCTACTAATCACAGGCTGTGCAAGGTGGGAGAGATCTTAAAGAGCATTTTCCGGCCCCACACCCACCTCCACCAAATATACTACCTTCTCTGGAGAGCCTTGACCAAATTCCCCCCCTTGGACCCAGCCCAAATGTCCCCCCTACATCCTCATTCAGACCCACAAAGCTGTGTACAGCAAATTTTGGCCCTGTCTCTCTTGTCAGTTCTTTATTTTTTTTTAAAGGTTTATTTATTTTTATTGGAAAGGCAGATTTACAGAGAGAAACAGAGACTAAGATTTTCCATCCACGGGTTAACTCTCCAAGTAGCCACAACTGCCAGAGCTGAGCCAATCCAAAGCCAAAAGCCAGGAGCTTCTTCTGGGTCTCCAACAAGGGTACAAGGTCCCAAGGCTTTGGACCAGTCTCTACTGCCTTCCCAGGCCACAAACAGGGAGCTGGATGGGAAGTGGAGCAGCCGGGACATAAAGCAGCATGCATATGGGATGCCAGCACTTGAAGGTGGAGGATTAGTTAGGTGAGCTATTGCACCAGGCCCAGACCAGTTCTTTAACTGGTTAAACACAGTAACCAGCACTCTGAACCCCCTCCTACAGGCTGAGCACCCCAGCTCTTCCAACCAGTATCTATCCATATGATGGGGTTCCAGTTCTTCACCCTGGGTCCCCCTCCCTCTCCATCCTCCTCCCCAATCATTTTTTTCATTTTACTTAAGCATATTTCCTGAGTACCATGTGATGTTCTCATCCATGGACACACCCCAGGCATTTCCTACTAAAAACTCACCCCTTGTGTGTGCTTCTCCGGATGGAACACAACAGTCAAGGTCAAGGCCAATTTTTCAAATCACCCTTGCTGTAGAGACCTCAGGAGGCAACTTATCCACATGGGTTTTTGCCTTTCTGTTAGCACTTGACTCTCTCTCCCTTTGTGTCTCTGAAGATTTGTTTATTTTGAAAGAGTTAGTGACAGACACACACACACACACACACACACACAGATTGGTCTTCTATCCACTGATTCATTCCCCAGATGGCCACAACAGCCAGGACTGAACCAGAATAAAGTCAGGATCCTGGAACTCCATCTGGGTCTCCCATGTGATGACAGGGGCCCAAGCACTCGGGTCATCTTCTGCTGCTTTCCCAGGCACCATAGCAGGGAACTGGATGGGAAGTGGAACAGCCAGGACTTGAATAGCTCTTCATATAGGATGCCGGTGTCTCAGGTGGCAGCTTAATTTGCTACGCCACAGTGCCAGACCCATGGCTAGCCATCTCTCCCAAGGGCAATGAAGTCAGGATGTGAACCTGCCAATGGCACAGCACATGCCAAGGTTGGTTGCTGTTAGTTCAAACGCATGACAGCTTCTGGAAATGAACCTACCACCTACTCAGCACTGGTACCAAGTCCTGCACCAGCACCATGGTAGAAAAATTAGCCTGCCGTGTTCACTGCAAGGGCAAGAAAAACGCTACATACAGGCTTTGAGCCAGACATGCTGAGTGGTGCAACTGAGATAGGAAAGAGGAATGGCTTGTCTTGTGCCGCTGCTGTGACATAGCCTCCCAGACACGAGTGTGTCTCAGAGAAAGGCACTGGATGGGGCTCTGTGCTTTCATGGAGGCTCAGGGCTTCAAAGCCAGCAGCATCCAGTCTGCAACTCTCTGTTACTCTGACCTCCACCTGCTTCTTCCTGTAGGACTCTCGCTATGGGTCTGAGCTGCCGAATGTCACAGGGTGTTAAGTCCCTTCACTAAGTACCACTACCCTGTCTTTCTCACCATCCTCAACTGTGTGGCAACAGGCTCTGACATGAGGAAGCCAAGATCTCCGGAGACACTGTTCTGCTTTGCCGGGGGACAGTTAGCTGTGCTGTGGGAATGGCTATGTGTGCACGAATTCTTCATGGTTCCTGTAGTGTGGAGACTTCATTAGGCACCAGATGCTCGTCATGCGTCTCTCTCTCTCTCTCTCTCCTTCCCTCCCTCTCTCTCTTTCTCTCAGCTTGCAGTGCCTCCATCTTCACTGTGGTAATGACAAGTCACCTTCTTGCTAAAGATGAACTCATTGAATTAAGGAAGCAGATGAGGGCCCCAACTGACCTGTACGCTTGGCCCTGCAACACTCAGAACTCAGTTCTCAGGTACATGGATGGCATTCCCATACTGGGCTCCATGCTGAGGTGTTCTGCAGGGTCTCCCAACCCTGAGTGAACAAAGGAACAACCCATGCACCAGGACCTAGATCCAGACCAACTGGAGCCCAGGTAGCCATCACAGCACCATTGGGAGAACATGCCAGCCTCCTATTGCTGACCCATCCCAGGATGGTCACAAGGGTCATAGACAAGTAGCTCCCACCCTGTCCACCTCCCACTTGTTTTTGAGGGTTCCTGCCCCAACTCCCTAGGGGAGTGCAGGAACCCAGGCAGAGCCCTCCAACTGCTTGCTCTGTACAATGCCTTTACCCCTCCCCATCCCACCTTCAGTGACTGACTTCCTACAGCTGGGCAAGCAGGTCCTTGTTTAGGGCTCCGGCAGCACTTTCCCCATTCAATGCTGGGGAGTGCTATGGCAAAAGCATGACTCATGTGCTTCTTTGAATCCTTCTCTCAGTCATTCATTTTTCCCATTTTTCTTTGCCCAAAAAGAACCAGCCTGATGGCTCCTGGTTGTAAGCAGCTAGGGGTTCTGGTCTGGAAGCTGGTGCCCCCATCCAGCCCCACTGAAAGCTCCCAGAATTAAAGGATCTGGCCGAAGTTGAGCTCTGGTGTTTGTCTTCCCTGGTACATGTACAAATGGATCCCACAGGGGTTGTTTTAGTAGAACCACAAGGGGTACCCTGCAGAGGTGGCCACGATGCACAGGAGGTATGGGGTGGCGAAGGTGCCCTCCTGAGCTCATTCCAGGCTGGCACCCATGGGAGCACCCTACAGGAAACCCTTCAGAACTGGACAGTTGACAGAACTCCACTGGTCCCAGTCTACCCCACAGCCAAAAAGAACTTGAGCTGAGCATGAATATGAACTTGAGACCCAAGAAACAAAACCCTAGAAATGCTGACATTTTCTTTCTCCTTTGATATCACCAGAAGTCTGGAACCAAGGAGCAGACCTCTTCGTTAGGGTTGTGGCAGTCTGGGTGGGCGCTGTGCAGTGGCAGCTCAGGACTGGGAGCACAAAGAGGGTTGGGGACATGAGGGGAGGCTTGCCTAGAGCAGCTCCTGCAGGTTGGCTCTCTGGAGATGCCCTCATGGCTGGGTGTCCTATGTGCAAGGTACAATTGTCCTGGGGTGTGGAGTGAGGGAGCAGACACACCAGCCTGCCCTCCTGCATGCCAGGGAGTCCCTCTCTGCAAAACAGGGCTTTAGCTCATGATGCGCTCTTACACCCAGTGCCCTGTTGGCCTCTCCTGGCACCTGACTTTAGATGGGAAATAAAGTCAGTGGCAGAGCTGAGCCCAACCCTGTGCTGCCCCCACCGCACAAGGAGACCTCCTCTGGGCTCTGGATGGGGGATAGCTCCCCGGGGCTGCTGAACCTACCAGCCTCTGCCTGTAACTAGACTTCTGCCTCATTTCTCTTCATTCCCAGCCCACCATCCACTTCTTTTCCTTTTTAAATATACATTTTAAAAGATTTTATTTATTATTTTTATTGGAAAGGCAGATTTACAGAGAGAAGGAGAGACAGAGAAAGATTTTTTATCTGTTGGTTCACTCCTCAAATGGCCACAATGGCTGGAGCTGAGCTAATCTGAAGCCAGGAGCCAAAAGCTTCCTCTAGGTCTCCCATATGGGTGCAGGGTCCCAAGGCACTGGACCATCCTCTGCTGCTTTTCCAGGCCACAAACAGTGGAGCAGCCAGGACACAAACCAGTGCCCATATGGGGTACTGGTGCTTGGAGTTGGAGGATTAGCCAGCTGAGCCAATGCTCTCCCCACCCCCATCACTTCTCTTTGATATTCCTTTCTCTTTTTCATTTTCTCTCCTTCTCAGCCAAGCCCTGGGCTCAGGTCAGCACTCAGGAGATGTCCCTGAGCTTGGACCGATGCCCATGACCACCAATGGGGCTGTCCTGCTGACCCTGGCGTCCCCCATCAGCAGGGCCCCAGGCTGGGCTGCTGGCCCAGATCACAGCAGGCAAAGCTTGGGGGTGGGGTGTCGGTGCTTAGAATAGCTTCCAGCCAGAAGCCAAGAAACTCATGTGATGGCTCCATCAGCCGCAGCCTTGGGTACGTTACTACCCCATTCTGGGCCTCCGCCTTCTCACCTGCCAAGCGGGATGATAATAGCTACCTCCCACAGTGCTTACGAGGGCTAGGAAAATTGGCCTCCTGGTGCCAGGTATGCATTAGGTGTTTAATAAAGGCTCACAGCTGTTACAGGGCTAAAACACAGACACTCTCCCAAGGGTTGGATTTGGCAATGTCAGGGTCGCTGCTGAGGGTCACAAAAGACAGGAGCACCAGAAGTGGGGGGCAGGGAGGCAGGAGGCTGCAGGCATCACTGAACAGCGAGGCTGCAGGCTGGTTTTAGGACCCAGGTGTCTCAGACTCTGGTATCCTGGCCCCAATGACTGTTTGTGTATTTCTGATGCTGATGGAATCAACTTGTAACATTCCAGGTGTCTAACAAGGGTGTGCCCAGCTCTAGGGCAGAGAGTGACGTTTCCCTACCTGCTTCCCACCTTCGTGCTAAGGATGACTCTTCAAACAGCTGGGGATTCCAGCATTGCTTCTTGGACTAGGCTACTTCCACCATTGACTGCAGGGGCACAGCCCCACCTTGTAGGGGTGTCAGCTACCAGGCATATGGGGAGGGAGGGAGGGAGGAGGCACAGTGCAGGGAAGCCAGACCAAGGAAGACCCAGTTCCCACCCAGGATGAATCAAGGAAATGTACAGAGCTGGAACTGCACAGAACAGAAATGGGTGAATTGGCAATGGAACAAGCCAAGAGATCAAAGCCAGTCACTGCTCCTTTAGGGAGCCCGCGTCCATAGTAGTGAAATGGCACAGGACCATGAGACACCAGGCAAGAGAGCTAGGCGAGGAGGAAGCCACAGCCAGCAGGAGAAGCCCAGGGGGGTGTGAACACAGCTACCACAGGTGTGAGGCTGGGCAGGCGTGACACAAGGGAATAAAAGCCAGCGAGTCATTTGAAAGCTCGTATTAAGATGGTTGCCTCTGCTTCCAGCCCTAGGAAAACAAACAAAGTCATTTGAAGAGATTAAAGATCCCAGAGAAACCACCCTCGCCAGACACACTGGCTGTGGGGCTTCAGGATAATGCTCATCCTGCTGTCCCAGGACCCTAAATGGAGCCGACCAGTCCACTGCTCTTGCCTGTACACACCAAGTTCCTAGAGTTGGTTCTGTTTATGGCCTCACTTTAAAACAAACAAACAAACAAAAGCTTAATTATTTGAATTTATTTTAAAGGGAGAGAGTGTGTGTCCATCTGTTGGTTCACTCCCCAAATGCCCACCATAGCTGGGGCTTGGTCAGGCTGCAATGAGGAGCCAGAAACTCTTTACTGGTTTGGCCATGTGGATGGTAAGGCCCTAAGCATTTGAGCTGCCCAGAGTATGCAGCAGCAGGAAGCTGCAGCTGAAGAGGAGGCAGGACTGTGACCCAGGCAGTTGGCTGTGCACTGTGGGTGTCCTAAGTGAGCTTAAAAAGTTCAGAGGGCAGGCAATCAGGGGTAGGTAGCAAAAACAGAAAGTGGGAAATAGAAGACACACACCAGCTTTATAGTGGCAACATGTCAGTACTCGCCTAAAGTCAGCGCAAACAGGTCAACTTCATTCTTAGCAGAAACACAGCTAAGAGGTCAGCACTGCAGCACAGTGGGCTAAGCCAGCGCCAGCAATGCTGTCCTCCCACATCAGAGTGCCAGTTTGCATTCCAGCTGCTGCACTTGCAATTCAGCTCCCTGCTGACACACTGGGAGAGCAGCAGCAGACAGTCCAAGTACCCAGGGTCCCTGCACCCACATAAGACACAGTTCCTGACTCCTAGCATGGCCCAGTCTCAGCTACTGCAGCCATTTGGCTAGTGAACCAGATACTGGACAATCTCTTTCTCTCCATCTTTCCTTCTGTCTAGGTCCCTCTGCCTTCTAAATAAACAAAATAAATCTTTTTTAAAAAAAGTAAAAGTGAAGAATTCAAAAACACATACAACAGAAATAATAATAAAATTAGCAAGGTTACAAAAAAGAAAAACAAAGAACGTAAACTTTTTAAAAAAACAAACAAAAAAATTCAACATAGAAGCTGATATAATTGTAAAAGGCTAAAGATCGTCTAGAAAATGATTGAAACTTTTAAAAATCTTTTATTTTTAATGTTGTTTACATAGTTGAGGAATACATGCCCATGTGGGCCTCTGATTAGGGTAGAGAGGGTTGGGGTATGGAGGAAAGTGGGTGGGACAAATGTTTCAGTTGTTTCCTTTTTATTCTCCTGGTCAGCTAGGCAGGGAGTAGAAAGGGGACCACGCATTGGTGTCAAACTACATCAGCACCCAGAGATGTAGGATGGTCATTTGAGGATGCTTCAGAGACCCTGACGTGGGGAAGAATGTTCTGAGAATGTTACTTGAGTGGTTTTGATTGTTCTGAGATACTGTCATTTTCACCAGGGTTGAGAAACTCTTCCCAAGGTCTATTGGCTGACCAAGTCCATCTCAGTACATCCAGACTCACTTTCCACAAAGCTTGGCCAGAAGAGTTGTCCAACCTCTTCTACTTTCCATCCTCTGACCAGGTGCTCTACATCCTCTAATGACCTAGATGAACTGGGTGTCATGTCCCTCAGTGTACCTTTGGGCATGGTGTCCACTGCACAGACATCAGCACCTGAGGTGGCCCAATCCCGATATGTGCGATCCAAGGTCAGACCACACATACTGTGATTTGCCCCGTAGCTAGGATTTGAATACAGTGATTTTCCCCAAGAAATCTCACCTGGGGTGACCTCAGACTTGATCTTGTATGTGCTATCGAGTGCAGCGTCAGGTTTAGTCTGCGACCTGTACCAGCCAATGCACATATCTGAAGATGCAGCTGTCTGGTCAGTCCCACCTTCAGCTCCATGTCTCATGAGAAATGACAGGTGCTGTGGCCCAGCCCAGCCAGTATACCATAGGCCCAACCTTCACACACATTAGTGGGTGCCATAGCCTAGTCAAGGTAACTCCCAGTAACTCTTGCCAGGCCTGCATTCCATATGGCTCTTGTGCACATCCATGGGTGCTGTGGTTTAACAGAGCCTGTCTTGCCCCCACTCCTGGCTCTCATGCTCATCAGCAAGAGATATAGCCCAGCAGGGAAGTACCTACAGTTTCATTGCCAGGCATGTTCCCAGCCCTGGATCTTGCTCCTGCCAGGTAATACTGTAGCCCAACCTCAAATGACTTGCACTCAGTCCTGGCACTTGCCAGCTCGTGCTACAGGTTAGCCCAGGTGGCCTGCATCCATTCTGGCTGTCTTTCATCCATTCTGGCTGTCTTTCATCCATTCTGGCTGTCTTTCATGTCTTCCTAGGCCATCTTGGCCTGCCCCTGATCCAACCCAAATGCTGATTTTTTAAAAAGATTTATTTACTTTTATTATAAAGTCAGATATACAGAGAGGAGGAGAAACAGAGAGGAAGATCTTCCATCCAATGATTCACTCCCCAAGTGAGCGCAACGGGCCGGTGCTGCGCCAATCCGAAGCCGGGAACCAGGAACCTCTTCCAGGTCTCCCACATGGGTGCAGGGTCCCAAGTCTTGGGTCATCCTCCACTGCTTTCCCAGGCTACAAGCAGGGAGCGGGATGGGAAGTGGAGCTGCCGGGATTAGAACCGGTGCCCATATGGGATCCCGGGGCGTTCAAGGCGAGGACTTTAGCTGCTAGGCCATGGTGCCAGGCCCCCAAATGCTGATTGATGAGTGCTATAGCCAGCCCACCCCTAGTTCTAGCTCTCACCTCCTCAATGGAGGGAGTGGCCCAGCAGGGGATTGTTCAAGTTTATCTAACCAAGTACACACCCAGACCTGGATCCTGCACATGCCAGCAAGTGCTGAGGACCAGCCTGAGATGGCGTCCACCCCCAAACTCGACATTTGCCAACAGGCACTGCAGCCGGGCTCAGACCGACTTATCCCCAGCCCCAGCTCTCGCCAGCAGGTGCAGCAACCTGACCCATTCCTAGCCTCAGCTCTCATGTGAACTGGTGGATTTTGTGGTCCAATGCAGACTGGCCTGCACTCCTGACTCTTGCTTATGCCAGTGTGTGCTGTGGACAAGCCCACCCAGCCTGCTCTTATGCTCACCAGCAGGAACTGCAGCCTAGCAGCGGAGTTCCCCAAGTTCTACCAGATCTGCTCCCCTAGTCCCAGGTTTTGAAACTGCTGGCAAGTACTATGGCCAAGCTTGACATAGTGGGCTCCTAGTCCTGACATTCACTAGCAGGTACTATAGCAAGCACACATTCTGGCCCTTGCTGGTAGGTACTACCACCCACCCCAGCCTTGCCCACATGGTCAAAGCCTGGCTGATCTGAAACCAAGAGCTTCTTCCAAGTCTTCCCTGCATGTGTCATTTAAATGAAGACATTGGGCCCAGCATGATAAACTAGTAGCTAAATCCTCACCTTGCAAGCGACAGCCTCCCATATGGGCACTGGTCTGTGTCCTAGCTGCTCCACTTCCCAACCAGCTCCTTGCTTGTGGCCTTGGAAAGTAGTAGAGAACAACCCAAAGACTTGGGACCCTGCACCTATGTGGAAGACCTGGAGGAAGTTCTTGGTTCCTGGTTTCAGATCAGCTCATCTCCAGCCTTTGTGGTCACTTGGAAAGTGAACCAGTGAATAGAAGATCTTCCTTTCTCTCCTGTCTCTCCTCCTCTCTGTATAAAAATCTTAAAAAAAAAAAAGGTAGAAAACATCCTGACTCCTGCTATGGCCGGGCTCAAATCCCTCATTCTGGGGAAGCAACTGCCATGTCCAATGGACAGTTCCTGCAGCCCTGTGGGGAGGAATCCCGGCCTGTCCACTTCCAATCCAGTTCCCTGCTAGTGCACATGGGAAAGCAGCTAAGGATGGCCCAAGGGCTTGGCTGTGGCTCCTGCTGAAGCTTTGTGTGCCTGGAGCTCCAGCTGCAGTGAGCAAAGGTGGGGGTACCTAGTGGGTGAGCATCAGATCCTGGAGCAGCATCCATATAGGTGACTGAAGCCTGGCAGGTGCTACTACACAAGACTATTTGGTCTCTTCCACAAGAAGCTGTTTCCTTTCTTGCTTCTCCATTCATTTGGGAAAGGGGTTGGGTGGACTCTATGCAGGACCCTAGCACCACAAGCGTGGTCCTGCAGCACAAACGTGCCGGTCCCAAGGATTCTGCAATCAAAGATGGACAAAGAGATGCAACCAGCCAGGATCTGTGTTGGTCTCCCACCACAATGCTGGGAGTATTTGGGGGGCAGCTCCTTGAGACACAGTGAAGATGACTGGTGCCACTGCCAACATCATGACAACCATCAACTAGGTTCCCAAATTACTGACTCTCACAAACTGGGCAATAAATCATGTTGTTTGCAGCCACTGTGGGTTGGGGCCTTTGTCATGTGGTAGAGGGTCACTAATGCACAAATCAAACCAGGCCACGATGGATTTCCCGAGGAGCTCCCCAACACACAATCCTGGTTTCCATAAGGCAGTGGAGAGAATACCCACCCACATGGCGAAGCTGTGGAATCCAGATAAGAAACTATTTGAGGATATTCGCTTTCAAAAATATACGACGACGTCTCACTAATGGAAAGATGCTAGAAGATGGGAGCAAACTGGATCTGCCAATCTCTTTTCTAAATGCATGGCCAGACTTGGTTTACCTCAGGGCTACAAAAAATAAATTTACTTTCTAAAATCATTTTAACACACTGAAGGAAAAAAATAATACGTAACTATTACATTTAGATAAGACATAAATTGATCAAATTTAACAAAGTTTTCATGATTTTAAGAAATATTTTGGAAATTAGGACTACAAAAGTCACATTTATTGATGAAACATTAGAGGTATTTCATGTGCAATCAGATGGTTAATTTTAGGTATTTCCATTTTCTTAGTCTGAAACTCACAGAAAGATATTCCACCCAGTGATTCAGAGATGGCTGGAACAGCCACAGCTGGGGCAGCTTGAAGCCAAGGTCTCCCATGGGATGCAGGGAGCCAAGTGTGCTTGAGCCATGACTGGATGCCACTGAGGGTGCCCATTACCTGGAAGCTGGATCAGAAATGGACTGGGACTCGAAGCAGGCACTTCAGTGTGGGATGCAGGTTTTCCAAGTGGGGTCTTTGTTTTCAGATACATTTATTTCTATTGGAAAAGCAGGTTCACACAGAGAAGGAGAGACAGAGAGAAAGATCTTCCAACAACTGATTTACTCCCCAATTGGTTACAGTGATTAGAGCTGAGCTGATCCAAAGTCAGGAGCCTCTGCCGGGTGTCCCACGTGGATGCAAAGTCCCAAGCCTTTGGGCCTTCCTCTACTGCTTTCCCATGCCACTAGCAGGGAGTCTAGGAAAAGGCTGGATGGGAAGTGGAGCAGCCAGGACACAAACCAGCAGCCATTTGGGATGTCAGTACTTGTAAACGGATTAGCCAACTGAGTCAAAGCACCTGGCCCCCCAAGTGGTAACTTAAGTTGCAACACTAAAAGCTGCCTTTTCTTTCTCTTTCATTGATTTTCTTTTTCTTTCTCTTTTTTAAAGATTTATTTATTTATTACAAAGTCAGATATACAGAGAGAAGGAGAGACAGAGAGGAAGATCTTCCATCCAATGATTCACTCCCCAAGTGAGCGCAACGGGCCGGTGCTGCGCCAATCCGAAGCCGGGAACCAGGAACCTCTTCCGGGTATCCCACACGGGTGCCCCACACGGGTGCAGGGTCCCAAGTCTTGGGTCATCCTCCACTGCTTTCCCAGGCCACGAACAGGGAGCTGGATGGGAAGTGGAGCTGCCGGGATTAGAACCGGTGCCCATATGGGATCCCGGGGCGTTCAAGGCGAGGACTTTTGCTGCTAGGCCATGCCGCCGGGCCCCTTTCATTGATTTTCAAACCAATAAAGAGTCAATCAGGGTGGTCTGAAGGATGTTCACAATCACCATTTCTATTCAGTGTCAGAAGTTGTAGTATCATATAAAATGTTATAAAATTTTCCGGTTTTTAAAACGTATTTATTTATTTCAGAGGTGAAATTACAGAGACAGAGAGAGAGAGAGAGGTCTTCCATCCACTGGCACTCCCCCAAATGGCTAGGCCTGGACCAAGAAAAGGCCAGAAGCCAAGATTTCTTCTCAATTTTCCAGGTGGGTGCCATGGCCCACGCACTTACATCATCCTAAGTTGCTTTCCCAGGTGCAATAGAAGGAGCTGGATTGGAAGCGGAGCAGCCGGGACTCAAACCGGCACCCATGGAAGGATGGCACTGCAGCCTGGAGAAGGTACAGCTCCACTACAAGCAGCTGCAAAGCCAGGAAGGTGATGTGTTAGAGGCTCTGCCTTGGCTGACGCAGGTGCTGCTGGGAAACAACTCCTGGCACTGCGACTGCAGCCTGCAACCCTTCCTGTCATGGCTGAGACGGCACCCGGACTTGGTGGGAGAGGCTGGACGTGAATGCCACCTCCAATTTGAGGACCTGACCTTTGTCCATACAGGAAAAAAAATAAAACAAAAAACCCAAACAAACAACATCTCAAAGCTCTTCCTTAGAAAACAAGATGCCAATAGCAATTGCTCATACTTTAGAAACAGTACGCAACATTTATTAAGCATCTACTGTGCGCAGGTCAGCAGGCTAAGCCATGATACACTTCATTGTCTAATTCTTACAACAACCCCATGAGGCAGGCACTATTTTATCCCTTTTCTGGGGTGAGGAAGCCCAGGCTCGGAAAATGTCAGAAGGTGTGTAGGGTGCCTTGCCCAAAGCCCTCTGCAATTAGTTAAGTGATGGTGCCATGGCTGTTACTCCCCAGATGTGTTTAAACCACTGCCTGTCACAAACAGACACCCAATTAAAGCAACAAGGGTTTTACTGCTTTCCATTGCAAGAGCAAATGAGAATGTGATGGTAGCATAATAAACTAGGCTAAGCATATCATTGCCTTCAGGAACACCTGTCACATGTTGGGCATTTCATAAATGCTTGCGAGTGAGTCGGTGCTGAGATCCAGGAAGTGAGAACAAATGACATAGTAAAGCAAGCGTGGGTTTCACAGGAGGTATGGGACAGGTGGCACAGCTACAGTAGCCTGGCCAGGCACATATGGAGTCCTCTTGCCAGCCCAAGCTCTGACCTCCTCCACTCCAGCCTCCCTCGGGGCTCTCAGTCTCCCGGGCTCCCCACCCTGACTTAGGGGCTACCAGGGTGGGGGCTGAGTTCCTGGAATTTTCCCACCCATCCCCATCCCACTCCCCACCTGGAAAGAACTCCCTGAGGACACCCAAAACCAGAGCATCCCCAAAGAGCGCCCAGCTGGGACAGCTGCCATGTGAGCAAGATGAACTGGCAGAGTTCTGGAAGTAGTTGAGGAGACCCCGCTCCCCGAGGAAAAGCCAGCACTTGGAGCACAGGGATTCGCTGTATCCACTCATCGTCTCCACAGACATTGCCCAGACACGTGCTGTGCCAGGAGACAGGCTCTGCAGGATGCTGCCGCCTCAGAGAGCAAACACAGGAGAGCCCCCTCTTCTTCCCCAGCAAGGCGGCCCGACCAGGCCACGTGGAAAGCAATCCCCTATCTGGGAATGTGCAGGCCAGGATCTACAGGCAGAGGGCCTGGCAAGGAGGTGGGGAGGGAATCAGAAGATGGAGAGGAAGGGCAGGAGGACAGGGAGAACAGAGAAAAAGGTGCAGAAAAGGAGGGGGATGGGAGGGATGTGGAGGAGGAGAAGAGGAAGGCGCAGCAGAGCCCAAGCTGCCCAGTCCCCGGGGCAGTCTCTAACAAAAGCACGCTCTCTGATGAATTTTCCAGAGTCGGCCGATTTTAATCATGGCAAACACAAGGATCCCAGTTATTATGGCCTGAGTAGCCAAAAGAATATAGAGACCCCAGAACAACCTAGGATCGGGACGTTGGCCAGCGAGCAGCAGCAGCACCCGCAGTCCAGGCTCCAAGCCATTGGGCAGCAGGGCCGGGTGCTTGGAGTCTTCCGAGGAGTTGTCGGACAGAACCAACACCCGCGCACTGAACCGGGCAAAGCAGGTAACACTCTAAGGCCACTGTGCTGTTTTCAGCACTTTGTGTATCATTTAATCCCTACAGCAGCAGCCTGGGTAGGCAGTACCATCATCAACTCTGGGATGAAGATGCTCATTTAAATTAAGTCACATGGTTAGATATTTGAGGGCAACATTTCTGACTTAGCCACAAATAAGGAACTACACATTCCAAAATATCTAATAGACATTAAATACATGTGACATCTAATTTTCCATGAAAGACACACACACACACATTTTGTGTACCCAGTGTTTCCCAAGTGAAATTTAAAACTTACTTCTCAGCAAATGTTACCGCTTTTAACACACACACACTCTGAGCCCTCTCATTCCAACACAAATTTTAAATTTGGCCTTACCTGGCATGCTGTGCACCCCAATGCATCTGAAAAGCCCAGAGTCATGTCTGTGATTTAGCACTTTTCCAAGGAAGAGGAGGATGGCCTGGTATCCTGGAGATACAAAGACTTACTGAAAGGAAAGTCAGAGAAGGGACTCTGTTCTGCACATTCAATGACAAGTATTCTCAAAAGGAAAGAAAGGTCCAGATTTAACCGGTGCCCTACTGTGGATGCTGCCAGGAAGGTGGGGAGCATCTCCACAAATGGCACACACCTACTCCCACATGCTAGAAATGCCAAATGACCGTGCGGCCCTGCAGCAGCCACAGCCCTGGCGGGGCCAACCTCCTTGAGGGTCCTGGTTTCCAGGCCACATGGCCTCAGCTGTCCACCCCAGCCTTGCCCCTCCCCCTCCTCCTAGCAATAAAGCCGGGTATGTTCTCCAGGGTTCTGCTGTGTCTTTTCAAGTTTCAAGGCTGGTACATCATCAGACGTATTCAGCAGCGTCATGGCTGAGCTGAAGGAACAGTGTTCACACATTTGCTTTACCCTGGCTGGGTCAAGCTGCTTTCCAACATGGCTGTCCCCACTACACAATGCCACCTACCCTAACTACACTTGGCATGGGCTTAAAAGCCTTTGTAATACCCTTGAAACATTGACTTCAGCTTAGTTACAGTGCTTCAGGACACATGACAGAATCTTTTCGTATGACTGAGGGCCACTTTCCCTTCCTTCAAGAAATCTGCGTTTACTTTTGCCAGCTTTTCAATATGCAAAACACATGCAATGGTATTTCAAAAAGTTTGTAGAAAATGAGATGAAAAGATTTTATTTTGGTGCAAGAAAGTTCAAATCCATACTTAAAAACTTTAAAAAGTGTATCTGTTTGAAAGCACCCATCGACGGATTTGATGCTCAGATGCCATCAGGGGTCAGGGCTAAGGTTGGGCCACAGCTGCGAGTGGGAAGTCATGCCAGGGCTCCCGTGGGGGTGGCAGGAAGCAGACAAGCAGCTGAGGCAGACCCTAGGCGCCCCCAGCCCTGGCTTGAGGGAACCAGAAGATGGAAGATCTGTCTCTGTAATTCCATCTTTTTAAAAGGATTTATTATTTGTTTTTATTGGAAAGTCATATAGACAGGAAGACAGAGGAAGATCTTCTGCCCGCAGATTCACTCCCCAAGTGGCCACAAACAGCTAGAGCTGAACTAGAGGCCAGGAGACAGGAGATTCTTCTGGGTCTCCCAAACAGGTGCAGGGTCCCAAGGCTTTGGGCCATCCTTGACTGCTTTCCCAGGCCACAAGCAGGGAACTAGATGGGAAGTGGGGCTGTTGGAACACGAACTGACACCTATATGGGATCCTGGTTGCAAGGCAAGGACTTCAGCCACTAGGCTACTGTGCCAGGACCTGCAACTCCATCTTTCAAACAAAGTAAGACAAGTCTTAAAAAAATAGATGCATCAACTGACTTAAAATCAGGGCAGTGTAAACATAGAAAAATCTTGTACATTTGATTCCATTTTGTAAGACATGCAAGGATATGGAGGTGGATATCATATGCACACAGAGCCAGACAGGGAACCAGGCCTGGCAGCCCAGGTAAGCATGCATGAAGGGAAGATCTGGAGTAAGGCTGTGGTGCTGCCTCCACAGAGGATATGCTTTGAAGAGAGCAAGACATTCTGATGGCCCAGAAAAGAAAAAGTAGGCAGAGTGCTAACTCACACGGGGCCCCTGACCGCGGCCACCTAATTCCGCCTTTCTCCATATGACACAAGCTCAGCACAAGACATTCACCTCAGGGAGCCCCACGCATGTGCTGGAGGCTTCCGTTTCCTGGAGACGCAAGGATGCCTGGAAGTGCCACACTCCCCCTCCACACAAGCCCTGCCTTCAGCGGGAATTCCACATCTCTACTTAGCGCCAGCTTCTGTCCCAAAGGTGCACCTGGCACTCACAGATGTTAGGCATGCTGTTAGCTGTGGTATGCTCCTCCCAGCTAACTGTTAAGGCTCCACATTCACTAGTCTTCTTAACACTCTTAAACATTTGATTTTATGTTGGATTGGACCAATGGCGTTCCCCAGGAAGGCCAGATAGGATGTGATACATGAAATGCCATTCATGCTTCCTTCAAAACTCCAGTGTTAAAAAAAAAAAAAAAAAAAAAAAGAGAAAGGAGGAAACACTAAGCAGAAACATAAATTCAGAGATGGCAGCTTTTAGGCAACCAAAAGCCGAACATTTGTATGCAGATGGAATAGACAACATGTCGTTGCATTCATTTAAATTTTTATTTTGAATAGCTTCAATCAAAAAAGATTTCCTAAGGTTATTTACAATGCTGGATGTACAACCATGAATGTATGCCTTCTGGACAATAGGGTACCATTCGTGAGCAGCAATACAATTTAAAAAATATAAAGATGCGGTATCATTTCTGATATAAATTTACTTAAAAAATCCAAGCTCTTAAAGGAATTAATTCACAAATCATAATAGGAAGAAATTTTATTAATTTCATGTGCACATAATTACCAAATTTTAATACATTAAAAATATGTGTAAATGCCCACACACTGTACAAAATTCAACACCCCATTTTGTTAAAGGTTTCCAAACGCCTCCCACCGTAAATATACAAAAAAACTATTTTCACTTCTGTCAACGCTGCATGCACGAAGTACCAGAACATTTCCTAAAGTCTGGGTCTTGCTCTTCTTTGGATATGGTTATCTACAGCGGTTTCCGGAACAGACTACAGACACTGAATATTATTGATCATGCATTTCAAACTGTGCAGTACTTTGACAAACATAGGAAACAAAATAAATAGAGTAAAAGCTGCAACAGTTTGCTCTAAATGCAAGTGCAATTTGGAAAGCTTTTCAAATTGAAGGATTATAAAACTACTATAAAAAGTATTTTTGTTGTTGGCTTAGCCACTTTTATTCAAGCATTATTTGCAGCATTGCTGTACAGCAGTTGGTGCTAGAAGATACAAAACATATAGTTCCCATGATTTACATTTCAGGGAGAAAAAAAAAAACTTTCAACAACCCTGAGGGAGACACCCATTAAAAATCTTGTTATTCATTTAAAAAGTTAAAAAGTTACATATATCATTATTTAACAATTACTTTCCTGGACACCTCTGTCCTTTAAGTATGTGCATAAATAAAATTTAAATCAGAAATCTTTATTAATCTTAATACATCAAAATAATATATGTACAGATTTAAAAATTTAGGTCTGTATACACTAAAATAATTTAACATAAAATTCAGAATCAGAATTTCAGTGTCATTGGTGACCAACAGAGAGAAGCTTCAGCCTGTCAATGGCACTGGGCCCACACCTGCCTTCACAGGTAACCCTGGCTACAGTCAGATCCAACCTCCTATAAGCCTCATACCTCTGGACATAATATGCACAGCCGAGACCCAAAACCCTTTGTAACTCGAAATGCTAAAAGGGGTGGGTGGGTGGGGTCAAAACAGCTTTGTATGATCATGCTCTTAAAGATGTTAGATACATTCTGATAGATTTTTTTAAGCTGCTACTTAGCAATTACTCAAATGATCTGGTATTTAAACCAGAGAATAAAATTTACAATTCTGAAAACCACCAAAGGGTAACATGAATGTGGACATTAAAAAAAAAAAAAAAAAAGAAAATGATGAACAACAGTGCTAATTCACAGCTCAAGAGGTCTAAGATGCATAGCTTCATAGAATCACTCATGGATTTGTTCTTATAATCAAGTGTGTATTAATTTCACATACATTTTAATGGAAAACTGCGATTATATTTTGTGAATCGTCAATGGCAACAGCAGTAATCCTGAGTTTAACTGACATTTTTCGTACGGTTACCAAATATCATTCAGGTCTTTGCAGCATAAAGAATGAGAAACTTCTGGTTCTACAATTCTGGGTACATTTGGTAAACTGGTAGATAATATCAGGAAGATAATGATGAGCTAGACATGGAAGGTACAAGCATGCTACTGGTTAAGGAAGAACACGGGAAAATGCCACACTGTTCTGAGAGTGTAGGGTCCATCACAGCAATCCATTTCCAGGGTTTACCTTCACTGAGACCAATGGCAAACTGCTGGATTCTACCTATAAAGGCATTTTTAAAAGTTACTTTTGCTTAGAATTGAAACATGAATTGGGTAAAACCAAAAGTTAACAACATATTCTCCATGATTCCACGATTATTCTGGCTCAATGAATATCTCCAACTTTCTTTCCTCCCAGAAACCTCCACATCAAACATGCTCATTTGGAACTATCCCAATCTGAAACAGGTATGCACAGACCTCTGGTGCCACCTAATGGCATCAAACTAACTCAACAAGTTCACACGACATGGGAGACCAGCGTTCAAATCTGATACTCATTATTTTTAAGCCTTGCTAGCAGACATACATTCAACCTTAACTAATCTTTCCTAACTCAAAAAAAAAAAAAAGAAAGAAAGAAAAGAAAAAAGAAACTTGCTGCTAGTTTACTCTTCAGGTCATTAAAAATAGAGAAGAGTATTTTAGTATTTAAAATAACACAAAGCCCAAGAGAGAAAAACAGCTAAGCAGAGATCAGATCTACTACTTACTACTGCCAAGAGAAATCATCTTTCTCCTTGTGAAAAGGGCTTGACATGTAACTGAAGCAAAGCAAATCACTGACAGCAGACATAACACAAGATCCACTGAACAGCTCTGAGCAACATCTCAAGAAGGCAGTGGAGCACCTTGCTGATTTAGAAAAATAAAACCCAGGCAGTTTGTACAGAAAATATAAAACCAGAACCAGAAATACCTGAGTTGTTCTATAAGCAATACTATGCAAACTCACTCCTGACTCTAGGCTACCCAAGGAACTGGTTAATGTTCATACAGAATTCTTTGGAAGAAATAGTGTAACCAAATCACAAAAGGCCTTCATCTGTCTGCTCTGGAGGCTCGTGAATACCCATTTAATTTTAATTATCAATCACAAAGTTAGGGCCCTTAAACGAATAGGGACAAAGCATACATTTAAAGGGGGCAAACTGGTTTTACATGCTAATGTCTAAAAACGTATTAAACATTCAATCTCTTCTGTATCCAACATAAGGACTATCACTGAAAGTGACAATCAAGAAAATTCTGGAAATGTATTATGATACTGAAGTTACTGAATACAGAACTTTACAGATTGTTAATGTAACTGCCAGGCCAATACCTTTTTCTGCTAGTCATTTATTTATTTTAATGCAAAGCTCTTGTATCAGAAGGGACATAAGCTGTAACAGTGCCACCCCGGCTCCCAACGTCCATAAATCCCGAAGCGCATTCTCCTGAATAGTGCTGTGAGCACCCCACCGAGACTGACGCCTTGCTACGTGATGGTGATGATCTGACACGATCCGTTCTCCTTGACCAGAGTCTTAGCCTCAGTTGTCGTCTGCGGTTTTGGTGGCCACTCGGGATCAACCAGGAGCTCCTGTGCCAGACACATGTACTTGGCCTTGGGTATCTTCTTCCTACAACCCATGGCCCAAGATAAGCAGCACTTCCCCCACCGGTCCACTGATTCCTAAGAAAATAAGGGAGAAAGAACACAGGAGCTGATGGGAGGCTGGCTGCGTGGAATGAGCTGGCTGAGGAAGCATACATCAGCACAGACAGTAGGAGGTGACTTTCACACACACAAGAAATAAAAACATTTCATGCTAAAACTGTTAAAAGTCAGCTTCCAATTAATCAGGAACAAATTCTTAAATCAGATTTTGGGACAATAATGTAATCTTCACTCTAGGTTTTATGTGCCTATCCTACGTTTACTGATACATTGAAAGAGCAACTTGTTGACGCGGATTCCGTATCACAAAACATCCGATATATTAAATAATAAACTCTTTAAGATTTATTTATATTTTTATTGGAAAGTCAGATATACAAAGAGGAGCAGAGACAGAGAGGAATATCTTCTGTCTGATGATTCACTCCCCAAGTAGCCACAATGGCTAGAGCTGAGCCAATCAAGCCAGGAGCCAGGAGCTTCTTCTGAGTCTCCCGTGTGGGTGCAAGGTCCCAAGGATTTTGGCTGGCCTTGACTGCTTTCCCAGGCCACAAGCAGGGAGCTGGATGGGAAGCGGGGCTGCTGGGAGTAGAACTGGCGCCCATATGGGATCCCAGCACATGCAAGGTGAGGACTTTAGCTGCTAGGCTACCACACCAGGCCAAAGAATAAACTTTTAAGGAAGAAAAAACATTTTGACATCTACTTGGGAAATTCTCATTTTATCTCAAACTAGCTTTTGTTATTATTGCTAACAACTTTGCCACTTGATCATTTCTGTCAGAAAGCAGTACAAAATATCAGTTACAGATCACCTTTCAAAAGCTGAAGTGTGAACTAAGAATTTTTAGTTCAATGAGCTCAGTTCATGTTTAATATCAACCACATCAGAACAAATACAAAAAAAAAAAAAACCCAAAACAAAAAACCACACGAATACCTTGGCTTGATCATGCTGGCTTGCCTGGGTGCCCCACACCAGGAGGGGAACACACAGAGAGGCATACCTCACAGTTACTGCACTCTCTCTGGGTATGAATAGGGTTAACGCAATGGACAGGCCAAAGGGATCCTTACAATCTGTCTCTGGCAACACTGGCAATTAATGAAATCAAACTAAGTGACTGATGAAGCCTTTATGCTCATCTTGCACAGCCAACTCTTGATAATTCTGGCTGTTGCTTTTCTGAAGTAAAACATTAATTGTAGGTTACTTTGTGCTGGCAATCAACATAAAGCCTTCAACTAGCTCCACTCTCACAGTATTTCCACACAATGGAGGCACAACATAGCTGTGATATGATCCCTAATGTTTAATATCCCAAATACTCCATCATCAAGACAGGCAAATGGGCTGTTATTCTGAATGGGATTCTGAACTGGCCAACGGAGAACAGCTTTACATGAAAGTTCTAAATCTTTTATCCTATATTCGCTTACTAAGTCTCCCTCTTACTGAAATTATTATCAAGAGCCAACTTCTTGTGCCCTCTGCTTAGGCACACCACTGAACAGGGTATAATTCAAACCCAGTGCTTCCAACATGCAAGTGGCAAACCCAGTAAGCTGCACTGCTTACCAAGGACTTAACATAACAGCTCTCTATTATGTGACCAGGACTTGAAAAGAAGTCCAGACAATGCACTGCACTAAGATGCAAAACTGAGACTTCATGTGCAAGAGTCCACAGGTGATCCAAGTAACAAGTGATTTCTTTCCAATGTAGATACCTATACCAAAAATGTGAGGTTCATTCATAATCTACGGTCATTCACTACTGAGACCTTACTTCCCCCAAGGTGTTTACATTTTTGTCTCATTGTGGGAAAGATCATTGCTCCCCCACAAATCTGAATGTTGTCACTTTTATTTTAGAGCAAGTCGCTCTGAGAAAGACTAACACTGGCTGCCAACTTTAAGAAAGCAGAAACACACAGCGGAGCTGTGGTGGAGCAGGCAGCCCCTACTTGTGACGCTCGCATGGGTATAAGTCCCAGTTGCTCCATTTCCAATCCAGCCCCCTGCTGATATGCCTGGGAAGGCAGAAGATGCCTTGGAACCCTCCGTTCCACACAGGAAATGTGATGGAATTCCAGGCTACAGGCTTTGGCCTTGCCTGGCCTTGGCAAAGTGAACCAACAGATGGAATATCACTTTCTCTCTGTAATTCTGCCTTTCAAACAATAAATAAATCTTAAGCAAAACCTCACAGGACTTCCCTGCCCACACAGTAGGCTGAGTTAAGGAAATTCAAGGATTCAAATTTGAGACACACAGTATGAGTGCAGACAATTGTGCCCACCATTCCCTACCTGTAGAAAGCGAGACAAGCAATGAAATTAAAACTTCATTTAGCTGCAAACAGAATCATAATGGAAAAGTATTCTGACATTCAGGTTGCACCCTTAATTAAACACAACGTACACTGGCACATTTGCTGGAGTCAAGAGGAACTCAATGGGCCCTGCCCCACTGCAATTAGAAACATTCTGTTGCAATACCCTCATCTTCCCAAACCAGACTGAGTTTACAAACACAAGCACACCACATCTGGCCCCAAACACAGTGTAACTCACTGGAAGGGAAAGTTAAGAGCCATGCATGCAGAGGTTGGCAGCAACGGGGCATGGGTGAGTGAGGCAAGAAAAGCAGGTGCTGCGCAACGTGAAGACAATGAGGCAGAGCCATGGGGTTTAGAACGAGCGCTCGGGGCTGTCCCGGAAGCAGGAGAATGCATGAGCTACAGTTACTAGGCTTTGGAATTCATTCATGAGAGGAAAGCTCAAGTCACTGAACACATCTGCTGAGGGCAGGAGAGGGGCTGCCACCCTGGGTGGAGAAACCGCCAAGAGCTTCTACAAGGCCTGCAGCTGGGATTCTCCTGCTTCTCAGACCACGCCGTGCTGTTCATTCTACAGCCCACACGCCTGACGACCCTTAAAGGCTGTTCAGGAAATGTTTGCATGCGGAGCATGTACGACACAAAGCCATGCTGGAAGGAAAACATGCCGCATTATTCAGTGGTTCCACCAGCATCTCCCTCCATACCAATCCTGAGCAGAAAGCAAACAGAATCAGAATCACTCTTCTATCTAAATAAACTCCAATTATATTTTAACCAGCATAAAGACTACTGTTAATCCTTGGAATTTTCACCCTGTGAAATTTGGCAGAATCAAATCACATGACAGCAGGTCTCCAGTTCCCCTTCTATGATCCCGAGGCCTTGTCCAGCAGACTCAGGGTCGGCACAAGTGCTTCTCTTACAGACACAGCATACCTCTCAGACTGGGGAGAGCCTCAGCACAAGGCACCGCCGCTGGGGCCCTGCACTGGGCACTGCCCTACAGGGCAAATCGGGAGGGAAAAGTCTTTCTGATGAGCATCGCACTTGAAAATCACTGCTATAACAGGCATCCTGTGTTTTGGTCAGGGTCTGAACACCAACATCCGGGGCTGCTGGAGGAGCAGCTGGCTTGGGAGGGTTTCAGCCTTGACTAGCTGCAGATGCTTCCCTCTACCTGATTTTCATTTTTGTTCAACAGACAGTTACTGGGGTTCCTGAGCATCAGGAAGAACGAACCACAAAGGACATGGGTTCTACTATGTAAAAACCCTACTTCCTGTCATTAACTTAGGCACACTATATAAATGTTCAGAGGGCCAGGCGGAACCCAGGGTCTAGAGCATTTGGTACAATGCTATCTTCAAGTCTATCTGGTCTTAAAGAATAGAAGAAAGCCTGTAGTGTGGGGATACTATGGCCCTGAACTTGAATTCTAATTCTGTATTGCTTGCTCACCTCTGACAGCTGGGGCAGGGAACCTAAAGATATCCTCATCTCTAAGACTGCTACAACAATGAGAGAGAATGTATACCCAGATGTCACCACAGTGTTCATCATAAAACAGATACCACAAAAAACAGCTACCATTTGCCTTCACTTTGTCATTTGATTCCTATATATGTATGAGTTTATAGCTCAATGGCCCCATGACTGCTACACAGGAAGTGGTGTGGCAAAGTGGAAAACACTTCTCTTGAAACCAGGAACCTTGATCTCAACTCCTTGCCGCACTTCACAAAAGCATTGGGGCTTACTGCTGGCAAGCTGGGCTGAATGCAAACAACACTCCACACGCTAGCTACCCTGCAAATGCCTGTAAGGACCGGGAATGCACCAGGACTGGCAGGAAGCCAGGAGCTGGGAACTCCCACCAGGAATCCCAAGTGGGTAGCAGGGATCCAAGCACTTGGGCCAACAACCTCCCAGGATTTGCATGCAGAGGAAGCTGGAGTGTGGCTTACAAATTACAAATTCTAGTGATTTTATTATGGGATGTGGGCCACAGGTGCTTGACCACTAGGCACTTAAACGCTGTTCCCTCATAAATAAAACGCAGTTAGAAATATGTTAAAATTAGAAATACTTGGGCCAGGGTTGCTAAAGATTTCCAGGTGAGGTTGTTGATTCCAAAGTCAACTGTTCAATTCCAGGCTTCCTAGCTTTCAAACTTTCAACCCAACTCACTGGTCCGTGTCTACGGGGAAAGAGGGTTTTTGTCCTTTGACATTAATACACTGCCAAACACCTGGGGGGAGGGGAAGGTGGTTTACAACACATGTTGTACTAACATGACTAACATGACAGTGAAACCACAATGCACAGAGAAGTGCCAGAAGACCGGGGCTAGTATTTTGGCACAGTGGGTTAAGCTTTTACCTGCAACATCAGCATCCCATATTTTGGAGTATCAGCTGCTCCACTTCAGAACCAGGTCCTCACTAATGATCAACGCACGTGGGCCCTTGTCCGCCACAACAGACCCAGATGGAATTTCAGGCTCCTGGTTTTAGCCTGGTCTAGCTCTGGCCATTATGGCCACGTGGGGAGTAAACCAGCTGATGGAAGATCCCTGTCTGTCTCTCCCTCTCTCTGCCATTCTCCCTTTAAAAATATATTTTTTAAAGTGTCAGAAGATGAAAGTATACCATTCTGTGCTGAAAGGTTCCATGAGTTCTCTTTTCTAAAGCCAATAATTTAAAAAAAGCTTTCTTAGTCATTCTCACAGAAATGGACAGCTCAAGTTCATGACTGCCTGGTAATTCTCAGAATAGTCAACACAGGGACCAGCAGCTTATCCACCCTGGACGACTAGAGACACAAGCTCTCAAAATAAGGAAGGCAAATACTTAAACTTCTGGAAAAGACACCTAGCAAAACGACAGGATTTTATTTGTTTTTGGTTGAAAAGTGAAGAGAGGTTTCCAAATCAACTATTTTCAAAGAGCTTTATGACACTGTTTTTGATGGAATCTGGATATAGTTCACTTTCAGAACATGTATTTTCTTTTCTTAAAAAAATCAACAGTTAGAGATCTCACTGGAGAACCTGAAAACTCAACCTAAATGTTTTCCTAGGCCTGGCTCTTGTCAACATAAACACTCCACACAAGACTGATGACATGAGTCAAAGTTAACCCTTTTAAGTAATAGACTGAGATAACTAAGCGGGCAAAAATGCATACTCTCAGGGAAGATTTAGCTAAGGGAACTGAGCTGCCAGTGGTATAGTTCTGACCATGTTCAATAAAAGGCCAACCGGTATCACACGCCTTTGAGAGGAAACAGCTGAAGGTGATGAGACTGAACGCATCATGACACAATCACTGTACCACACAGCATTAGCAAACAGAAGGGTACCCTGAAGGCCTCTTCCAAGGCCACCCTGCGGCACTAGGCTAGGCCTGCTGGACTACCACAAGGAAGCTCAGCAAGTTGCCACTGAGCTAAAAGCGGGTGGAAAATAAGTGAGCGACCCAACTCCAGGATACCAGGGCATCCTCCCAACCACTGCCAGCCTTTCCGAGGCCCGAGCCGAAGTCCAAGTTCTGCCCTCTACTGAGAGCCACCATGAGCACCCTAACACTAGGGTCCATTCCTCTTCTTTTTATTACCACCAAGTTGCCCATACACATTTTACACACACATGCCCATTCCTAAACAATGACAGACCTATGTTGGTAAAAGCCAACCAAAATTAGGCACAATAACTGACAAGAAACTTCCCCAACCTCTAGTCTTTGGTTTCTGATTCAAGAAGAAACAACTCCCACTTAAACTTCATTTACAGGAAATTCATTTAGTTTCTCGTGGAACTCATGAAAATCAAAACCATAAAACTGAAAGCAGACAGAAGCAGAAAGATTAACGCTCATCTTTGAGAACAAGACCTTGGCACACACAGATCAGGATTGGAATGGAAGAGAGAATTACGCCATTTCTGGAGCCCCGAAAAGCCCATAACAAATGCTTGTCATGAGTTTTCTAGAGCTCCGCACAGGAAACAGAACGCCAGGCATAAGGAAGAAGGTTGAAGCAACGTACAACAGGAGACTCTGGGAAAGCAGAGCACACAACTGACAGAGAGCCACAGCACGTGAAGAACTGGCAGCGAGCGCAGATTTCCAACCTGTGGAGCCTGTGTGGTGGTGAGGCGGGAGTCTCCTGGTCTGTCTCGACTGAACACAACTTTCCAAAGGACCATGTCAAGGAAGAAGCTCTGAGAGATAGTCCAGTGAGTTAGGAATCAAAAATGACTAAGCCATCCTTTATTCATGTGTACATTTCAAGATACTTACACACTGTTGAATCCTTAGTGAAAAACAGGATTTGGTTTTCATACACACAATTGCAGTTAATATCACAAAGGGATAAAGAGTAACAGGATTTTGGCAACAAATATAGATCATCATAAATTTTTGACAAAATAGGACTTTTAAATTTTCTAGAAAATACGGCTTTCAGACAAATTTGGCATAGCTTTGTTATTAAAGCAATGCTTATAATCTGAAGCCTTTTCCTTAACACGAGTTACGTTTGTTCAGTATCAACTACTAATTCTGTATCTACAAATATGTACGATTTCCTCACCATCTAATATACATACTCCTTAGATAGTAAGAATAACAAATTGTATCTGAGTGAAAAGATGAACTTATACTGTAGAAACAGAACATTTTTATATCTGACTTTCTAGCATCAATACAGAGAAAAAAGATTTCAATGTCAGTGCAACAATATTTGTGCTATCCACTACAACCCAAATTTAAATACCAAGTCATGTTTTAAACACTTGCTGAAATTGGGGCACTTTTCAGACCAGAGCAATTATCACTACTTTAATATATTTCCTGATAAAAGACTTCAATTTTCACTTAAAAGCCTACATTATAAAACTCTAAATTTAAAAATCACAGCCATATCTCTCTTCCATTTCTTATAGTGCTATAGCAGATGTGATTTATTAGTCATTCTACAAAAAACGGATTATTAAGCAGTCGGTGAGAACTGCTAGCTCCCTCTAGAGATGCTGGCCTCAAGGCAGTCCTGATGGGGGGGGAGGGGCACTTCAAGAGACAGATGGAGCAAAGCATACTCAGGACCTCTAGAGGTCATTCCGAAGTAAACATGAAGAAGGACGAGCCAGGTAAGTCCTTCACAGTCACAATTCTACATTTCCAACAAACTCACTGTTAATATTTACTTTACAAAGTCCCTGCCTTTCCCCTATACAGATGGTACGCTCCCTACTCTGATATCCAAGTCACTGGTCCATCAGTTCACACACGCTATGAGGGCAGCAAACTTCTCTCCTTTCTACTCATCATTAAGTTCTGAATTGTCACCTATTAATTTTCTCCTATCTGTATGCATGCAGCTAAGTGACATCTCTTAATATGACTACTGTCAGTTCATGAAAACGGTGAGAAGTCTAAATGAAGTCACTTAAAATGAAACCTAGACTGACTGTGTGGGCATCTGGAACATTGTTTGTCCTCTCTCCCATGTAACATTAAATCACCAAGAATCCCCAAACAAGGTACCCAAGGACCTATTTGAAATGCTTACCTCCACCATAATAGACACGAGGGCATTGACAATAACAATGATGAGCATGGTTATACGCCACTGATACGGCACACACACTATCTGCAAGACAAGCAATTTTCAAGTTTATTGCATATAATTGATATGACATGATTTCCAAATTTACTCAATTCCTGTTACGTACCACATACTGTCACATACTATCCACTTAACCACAGTGCCATAGATACCCATCTTTTCCAAATGGCAAAGCTGAACCAACCCAAGGTTTAAGAAAGGTGACTAAGCTTAGGGAGAAATTCTGGGTCTGGCGCCATAGCATAGTGGTTTAAGTCCTCGCCTTGTACACGCCGGGATCCCATGTGGGTGCTGGTTCTGGTCCCAACTGCTCCACTTCCCATCTGGCTCCCTGCTTGTGGTCTGGGAAAGCAGTTGAGGACGGCTGAAAGCCTTGGGGCCCTGCATCCACATGGGAGACCCGGAAGAAGCTCCTGGCTTCGGACTGGCTCAGCTCCGACCGTTGCGGCTCACTTGGGGAGTGAATCATCGGATGGAGGATCATCCTCTCTCTCTCTCCTCCTCTCTGTATATCTGCCTTTCCAATAAAAAAAAAAAAAATCTATTCACTCAGCCTCAAAGTCCATGCTCTCAAGCAGGTACTCCGTTTCCAATCAGTCCCACTTTTAAAATAAAATCTTGTCTTTAAACAATGAGGCAGATACCAATCTAATAATTATGAAGCACTGGTCAAAACTCACATAATTATAAAGCTACACTCATGAACGAACTATGCAGACCGGGCGGGAGTTTAGCCCAGAGCTCTGGATGCCGGCTCAGACGTCCATGTCCAGGCTCGACATGGCTCTGCTCCAGCTTCCTGCTGACACATCCTGAGCAGCAGATGATGGCTGGGGGTGGAGACCTGGGCTGAGCATGCTGCTCCTGGCTTCAGCCTGGTCAGTCTCAGCCACTGTTGGCATTCAGAGTACACAGCACACAAGAGTCCATTCGTCCTCCTACCAACCCCCCACCAAAAAAAGCCTAAGTATTAATTTTTAAAATATAATCTAAGTTTCCACTTTAAAATCTAATTAGTTTTTTTTTTAAATTTCATTTTGTGACACAGTTTCATAGGCTCTGGGATTCCCACAACCCCTCCCCATACCCTCCCCCCATGTTGGATTCCTCCACAGTGTTGCAGTAGTACAGTTCAAATCCAGTCATGGTTCCTACATTTCGAGCATGTACCATGCATAGAGTCCAGCATCTTACTGTCCAGAGAAGTTCAATAGTTTCACTGGGAGACCATCCCTAGTCTGAAAATAGAGCTGGCAGAATATCATCCCCTCCAATGAAAACTCACAACACAACATCAACAACGATTTACAATATTATGGAGTTAATTGGTATAGTATTGAGTCTAATATGTTATAAAGTGCAAGTTCTTAACCTCATCCTGTGACTACTTCATTGACATTTCAAGTTTAGTTTTTACACATCCGGCTGCTATATACCTTAAAATGGTTATAGGGTATTATTCAGCTGTCTCATGTCTGTTTTAATTTTTGTATTTAGCAGCTTACAGTATTGAAGCATGACTTTTATTGAACTTGGTGAATTTATGATAGTCCAAATAGGCTTATAACTTTATAACTGTTAACGATTGGGGCGCAGAAAAGTTTTAGGAGGGGTGTGCAGAGAAATCTTCAATACCTTAGTGAGGAGTAACTAATCTTTGTGTCCTACCTAGTAAGGTATATGTGAGTCCTAGCTGAACATTTCCTGTCTGTTCTAAGCTTTCCTTATTGGTCTCTGTCTATCTAATCTAATTTTTTTTGGGGGGGGGGCCTCTGGAGCGACCCTGGTGGTCATTGCAAGAGAGGGTGGGGATCCAAAGTTGGAACTAAGTTAAGAAAAAAAACAAAAAGACTAGAGAAAGCTCCTCTCCTGAGTTCTAAAGGAAGTTTGCTGTTCTTCTGTTTCTGAGGTCTGCTCAGGGCTCCTGGCTATTGTTCCAATGACATTAGATCCTGTGAGGAAGGATCTGGGCTTCTTCCATCCCGTGTAGGAGTTCTGAAAGGGAATGGATGAGCTCAGAGTTCTCAGCCTATGAGGGCATTCCATTTCCCAGTAGTCTCCTTGGCAGTTGGGATACAGCCTTTGGTGCCCATGCTGATAGTCCTAGGTGAGGATCTGGGTGTCTCCAGGGTTGGGATACAAGCCTCTTCCTGTCCTCCTGCTCCATAACATTTCTGGAATATCCGTAAGTGGAAAAAATCCTCAGAATGTCTGGGGAAAGATTCATCAGAGTGCCTTACTGACCGGTAATGAATCCACGGGACCATCACTATTTTCTGATTACTGTGCTTAACAACACATCTATACATGCCTATTCTTTTGCATATAAACCAACTACTGCAGCATCCACAGACTTCTTAGTGAGCAGAGGGCAGAACTCAAGGCCAGCAGACAGACAGCACGCGGGACCCACTCAAGAAGTAGGCTGGTACAAAAGAAACCAGATACCAGAAGCAACATTTTTTGTGTGTGTTTAAAGACCCAGGGGCATTTCTTCATAGACAAAGAAAAATCGAACCAGAAGAAGAAACACAGGTATCAATAAAAGGGGCTATTTTAATTATGCTCATTACTTCTAGAGTGTATCTTAGAAAACTAGAAAGAATAGATCCTAAAAGAAAAAATGTAGATAGCTTAGTCTCTTTCCCCAATAATGTAAAAAGCACAAAGTGGGCCTGCAGCTTCAGCTCTTGTAATCAGAGGTTTAAGCTGAGTGTAATGCTGAGACGTCACTTCCCGTTACCGTCTTATGCCCGCCACCCCAGTCACTTTCAGCCACCAGACAAGCAGCAGTGAACAGGAAGAGGCCTTACCTGAAGAACCTGGTCAACAGAGGCCACTGGATGCAACATGATGAATAATATGAAAACATATAACATAATCACAGATATAACAAAAAAATCTGGAAAAGAAAAATAAAAATTAAATTAGGAAGTTCTTTTAAATAAGCAAGTATCCAATAACAACCGGAATACTGCTGAGCCTAAATCTGTTGTTTAATATTTCTATGTCACTTGAGGGAGTAGTAGTTATTTCCTGGAATAAGAAGCAGTTCTTGTATGTGTGCAATGTGATAGTGATAAATACAGAAAGCCTGCTAAGCTCAGAAAATAACCAAACACTTTAAAAATGAGACAGACTTTTATTGACATTTATGTGCATGCTGCCTGACAGCTAACTTCATGATCAAGCCAAGACATACTTCACAGGTCAGAGATTAGACTTTGTGTGACAAACTGAGATTAACACTCAAAACACAACACAACATGTCAAAAGATGACAATTATTGTTGACTGTAAAGATGATGAATAACATTTTCTGTACTGGGTATGTCATCATTCTAAATAAAGGTATTCAAAGTTGATTAAATATATGCTGGCAACTGAATCCCATTTTTCAGTGATTTTATTCTGAAAACACTTTCACAGAAAATGTTTAGGCAAAAGGCAAGAGAATGAGTGCAGCCACTCTGCTAAAGGTGAGCTGACCTGTGGCCTGGCGCGATCGCTGGCAATGGCAAACCCACCAAGCAGCCTTTGAGGTTCCTGGCAGAAAATAAGACTCCCTGCTCATAGCATTTTGTCAAACACAAACATACATGCATGTATATAAACTTATTTTGCATTGATTTGATGTTTATTTAGAAGGTCCCATCTGAAGTCAATGCAAGACCACATGTAACAAATCTTGTTCGAGGCATCTCCAGACAGGGTAAAGAATTTAATATCCCTTTGCCTGACTGATAATGAAGGATCTCAATGCTATCTTTCAATGCGGGAGTCCCAGAAGTAACTATAAACTGATAATACGTCAGTTCAAAACTATATGCCACTATTTATTGTTCTATAACCATGCTAGATATATGTGTGCATGTACAAATACATATGTGTGCGTGTGGGAGTACACACAGGCATAAGTCTAGCAGTTTAGATAGAAAGTAATACTAACATTTACACCTAAATGGAAAAACTATTTTACCATGTGCCACTAACCAACTGGAAAAAAAACTGCGGGGAATACAAATTGGGTAAAAAGTAATTGTTTCTTAACTTGTGCTTTTTAAAATTCTACTACATAGCAAGGAGGAAATGAAACAATCTATTTCACAAATGTAGCAGTAACTAAAATAAGCTAGTCATTGAAGTAATGGTTAAAGTATTTGAAACATGCCAGGTAGAAGACAGATAAGTCAGTAAAAGGAAGAAAGAAATGATCAGAATACAAATGCCAGAGATACAGATATAAAAAAACAGCTCTACTTCAACAAGTTTCTCACACACAAAATATTTTTCAACCTCAACTATACGTTTACAACTATAGCAAAATAGGATTTACGATCTAGCTCCTGGCCCAGGTGTATTGTATTGTGAGAAATTTATCAGGTTCATAAACAAACCTCTTCCATCTACCTAAACAGTGTTTCTCAAATTTTATGTTTCTCCACACAACTACCCTTGATCTTACTTTTGAAAATCTAAAATAAAAATGAAAAAGATATTATTCAAAACAAGGCACCATGTGACGAACAGGTTGAAGTACAGGCAGAGAGAATCAGAAAACAGAGTCTAACAGTTGAAAGATAGATGGCTAGCAGATTAATATAACTGCACATAATTTAAAAATCAGTAACAGTCTCAACCAAGAATGGAATAATTAAGAGAGTCTACCAGCTGGCTCTCAGCTGCAGCGACTCCTCCAAGCAATCACTGAGGAACTTTACTCTGTACCAGAAGACAATTACCGAAACAAACTTTTTGTTTAGTGACTGCGGGCTGGGGAGAAATGTTCCCCAAGTTAAAAATTAGTTTCACATCAATTTATACATAAAATTACATGAACATAAATAAGGTATTCAGGGTCAAATTCTTTTACCCAAAGAAAGCAGATATGAAGATCCCAAAGGAAAGCAATTTTTCAGACCTCAAAGGGTAAAGCAATATGTGAACTCAAAGCAATAAGATCCAGCTTATGGCAACACAGACACGACACCAGATCCTCTGGACGGGATACAGCACCACGATAGGCATCCTCAAGAGCTGGATTGATACTCTCCTCAGTAAGTGGTAAATAAAACCTTACCTAAGAAATACACAGAAAATTCTTCCCCAATGTCTCTTTCCTGTTGTGCCCCCCCAAAACAACAGGCACATCTAACCCCTAATCGTAAGCTTCAAGTTACCATGAAACAAGTATGTGGCCTAGTGGTTAAGACACGGGTCAACAGATGCCTGAATTCCATTATCAGAGGTCCTGGGCTCAGCTCCCAGCTCTGCCTCTGACTCCAACTTCCTATTAACGCACACCCTGGGAAGTACCACTGATGCCCCAAATCATTAGCTTCCTGTCACCTAGGAGGGAGATTTGGACTGAGTTCCCATTCCTGGCTTGCACAGTTTCTGATGTCACAGGCATTAGGGTATTGAGCTAGCAGAGGCAAACCCTGCCCACCTGTGCCATTCTCTCTCTGTAGTTCCACCTCTGATAATTTTTTAAAAACGTACCTATTTAAAAAAATACCTACTGATTTTGTTCCTGTTTTGAAAACTATTTTAAATGTTATTTACAAATTATTTTATCTATTTATTTGGTACAGTGAGAGAGAGAGAGAGAGAGAGAAAGGGAGATGGGGAGACAGGGAGATGATCTACCCACTGGTTCAGTCCCTGAATGGTCACACTGGCTAGGGCTGGGAGAAAGCAGTTATTAGGAACTCCATCCAGGTTCCCACGTGACGTAGGGGTCCAAGCATCTGAGCCATCCCCACTGCCTTCCAGGCCCATGAGCAGGGAACTGGACTAGCAACAGAGCAGCTAGGACTTGAACCAATATCCCACATGGAGTTCCAGCACTGCAGAGGCTGTGGTTTAACCCACTATGCCACAATGCTGTCACCTAAAGTTAAAAAAGAAAAAAAAATATTTATTACTTTTACTTTATTTCAAAGGCAGGAACACAAAGAGAGCTCCCTCTAGCAGAACGACTCTCTAAATGCCTGCAGTGTGCTAGGCTGGGCCAGGACAAAGCTAGGAGCTAGAGACTTAACCTTGTGTCCCAAGAGGGCAGCACTCAACTACCTGAGTCTTCACTGCTGCCTCCCCAAATGTGCAATAGCAGGAATCTTGGAACAGAGAGCAGAGCCAGGACTCGAATCCGGCTCTCGGACGCAGGCGTGGTACCTAAAACTACATAAAACACTCACTCCAACTTTAATTATTAAGTTCAATTTACAGCTATTAAACTTCAGTTATGAAATCCTCTCTGAAGTACAACGATGGGGAAGGTATTGTGTATTTGTATTAGACTACTACCTGGGACACCTCTGTCCGGTATTGGAGTGTCTGAGATCCAGTCCTGGCCACTCTGATTCTGATCTAACTTCCTGTGAATGCACCTGGGAGGCAGAAGATGAAGACTACCTGAGTCCCTGCCACCCGCATGGGAGACTCAGATGGGACCCCAGGCTCCTGGTGTCAGCCCGCCCGCCCTGGCTGGTGGGGTCATTTGAAGAGTGAACCAACAGATGAAAGCTCTCCTTCTCTTGGTTTCTCTATCTTTCAATGACTACACATAACTTTGAAAAATGTAGTAGAGTGACAGTCTCCTGTGGAAGGCTTTTTACCTTACAATATGCTTTTAATATAGTTCTCAGTAATATAGTTATCAATACAGTTACATGGGAATACATAACTAAATAATAAATGTTAACAAAAGTAGCAAGACCAGCTAAACAAAAACGCTTCCTGAACTCCAACAAAAGATAGAGATTGGAATCTGTTATGTCAGTGACACACTAAGTCCACAACCTGACATTTCCCACCTGGAACACTGACATCCTGTCACAGCTACAGTTCAAAAACAGTTGCTCTTCACTGCAAGACACTACAGAAGTCTGTAAGTTGCTGTGTCTTATCGCCATAAGCAGATGGGTCCACATGGTCCTAAGCTTCTGCTCCACAGCGCTGCGCAAGGACTCCAGCGAAGAGCATGGACACGGCAGCTGTCCGAAACAGGCCAGTCAGTACTGCCCAGACCTCCCAGGAGGAGGACCACAGACACCGACTGCAGGGACGAGCCTGCTTTCTCCCCCCACAGCAGGCTGCAGAAACCAAGTGCCAGAAGCAGCAACAGGACATGGGAAAGCAGCACTGGTGGCTTTCATTTCAAATTCAGGGTAAGAAACTCCCATGAAAGACAAGGCAGCAAACCCCTACATCACTAAGTGGGCTCATCCATCTGTAAAGATCTACTCTTCTCTGGAAGGACAGGTACAACTCTCCTTCAGTATCATTAAAGGAAGGGGGATGGCAGAAACCACAATCAATACCAAACTTACAATTCTTGTAGCAAGGCTGCCTGAAGGGTTTTCCTTTTGAAAAGGCAACTGCCACGATGAGGTACTGAAAACTGGAGATAAAAAACACTGTGGTATTTTCATAATTTTGTATATTATGTGTATCAAGTTCAGTTTCGTTGTCTAAATGTGTAGAATTCCAATATAGGCTTCTTGTTGTATTACAGGCACTAAAACACACAAAATTTTTGTATTAGTAAACACAATACGTATTTCTAAGAGATCACTTTCATCTTAACTGCCTCAAAAAAATAGAAATAAAATGTTATTTATAGCAGAAGGTCCAACAATAAACACGAAATATGGACCAGGTAGAGAATCATTAAGGATTTTTCCTTTTAGTCAGACCGTCTCATCAGTTAACAAGCTATTTAACAAACACTCTATTTGGGGAGTAACGTTACCAAGGTCGACCACTTTTCCCCAGCTGTCAACATGGGCACACCTGCTCCACCTTGGGCTACAAAGGGGCCTGAGGAAGCTGGCTTGTAAGAATGACCAGCAAGCCCCTGGCACTGAGACGCCCTCGACATTCTCCCGCAGGAGCGCTCCCTCATTTCCCTCCCGAGTGGGCAGCTCTGCTGCGCACATACAGAACTGAGTATGAGAATCCATGCCTGAGACATGAATCACTATAGACACATGGTAACAAGGGATAGGGAGCTCTGGAAAAATTCTCAACAATTCTACCTTTCCTTTCTCCAGCCTTCTTTGCATGTACAGAAATGTTAATTTTTAAAAATATTTCCAAAGATGTCAAATACAGATACTTCTTTTCAAATTAAAACATTAGCATCTTAAAATTATCTTCAACAAAATTACATTAATTGTTATAATTTGTTATAATCTGTGAAGTGTTACACATAAACAAATAAACATAAAAATAGCATCTTAAAAAAGATGTTGTTTTAAAATGTTGTTTTAAAACTCCTAAATAAGGAGTAGAAAGTAAAAAACACTGGGGATTTAGAAGAGACACTAGTAGTTAACTCCAACTTCCTCATTTTACAGCTTAGAAAATCAAGGCTCTGAAGAAGGAAATGAAGAATGAGGTGAGTCAGCTACAGAAGCCAGCTTGCAGAAGTCTCTTGTGAGATCCCTGTCTGGTCACTGGATATCTTGTGCCATCTTGGGACTGTGCCAGTAAAAAACCCACCACCCAGTATGGCCTTTCAACTCTAAACCACACCTGTGAGGAAAAAAAAATATTTTTTTCTTTGTATCTTACACAATCTATGGCACTGTGCTGCTAACAGCAGTAAATAGATTACACTGGAATTACCATCACACAAAGTGTTTACAGGCCAAACTATTTAAGTGTTTAATTCAAGCTGCATGCCAACCTCAATATAAACTCCTAGACATTCACACACACTGATTTGTACATGGACTGATCAACTTACTCTGAATGCGGATGCCACACCTTATACCAAGGTTGCTGCTTAACCCAAAAAAATCCCAAAGACTGAAATCCAATGCAGATGATGATCTGAGACAAAACGGAGAAGAGAAGGGCCCCAGATATGAGACCGGAAGGTGGTCTTTGCGCCACAAGTTCCTTCCAAGCAGGATTTAAACTCACTGCATTGAAAAGAAAAAGTTTCATATGTAAATTAATCTGTCACTATACAAAGCATTGTCAGACCCACTAAAAAAAAGTTACCTTTGTCTAACAATGTTTTCAAATGTCTCCAAAGGAGACATGTATTTACATACATGTAAATAATCTGTAAATGTAAACAACTTAGACATTTCCAAAATGCTTCAGGAGTAACTCCCACATTGCCATGGAAATTCAGACGAAATACTAGTACAAACAAAAACACTAAATAAAAGCATAAATATTAAAACACTTATCAGCACTCAATTATTTTTAAGAGCCCATTATTTTTGTGAGAACTGAATTATAAAGCTACAGTTAGAATACTATGTTATTTCTTTCTCCTAAAAAAAGACATTGCCAGTAGCAAAGATTTGGAGCAAAGTAAATATGCTACCAACAAAATAAACATACTTTGATCCCTTACTAAGGTGGTGCCCACGGAGGTTTTCACTGGAAAGTTTCCATTTTTCCCAATTAATAACTTTAAAAAGATATTCTGAGTCTGTGCTAACAGCCTACTCCTCATCAAAGTTCCAATCAGTAGAGTTTTGTCGTCTACTAAGGACTGTCTAACTTGGAGGCTATCAATCTTGAATATGTTCATCTGTCAAAACTTGGTCAGCGTTCCAGAAGTCTAGACGGGGTAGACACAGACACGCTGCCAAGCATCCTACAGCGCATAAGAGCAGCTCCCCTCAAAGGCCAACAAGAACACTGTCTCTCCCCTAGACTCTTTCCACTCAGTACTACAGAGCTTTCTTATCTCTCTAAATGATTTACCTCCATTACGGATTTGTTGATTTTTATTTATTCAGTGGGTCATATCCCATAACTATCATTCTTGATTTTGATCTTAGTATCATTAATACTGGAACAAATCAACACCTTGTTCCTCCTGCACAACGTGTCTACAGGGACACAGCACCAGTTCTGCATTACTCTAAACAAACATTCACAGCCTGAGTTTAAGGAAAGGGAATCAGATAAACTACATTCACTGGCCTACGCTATCTTATAAAGACGCCCACAAAGACTGAGAAATGAAGCAACATGGTAACTACCTGAACTTCATGGGCCTGACATAAACCCTTGTTCTAATCTAGGGGACTAGGGAGAAACAGGCATGAAGAACATTATTAGGACAAATAATAAAACCTGAATACAGGCTTTAGACTACACAATGTTATAGAAATGTTCTATTTCCTGATTATCATAACTATATTTAGTTATTGAAGAGACTGGCTTTGCCTTTAGGAAATATATTCTGAAATATGCAGGGGCAAAGGGGCATGAGCACTCAAAACTTGCTTTGAAGTATTTCGAAAAAAATATAGAAACAAGGACTAGTAAAATAACACATTAACAAAGAATGTGGAATGGGATAAGTTATGTTTCATCAGTTGAATTTACAAATGTTTAATAAATTACATCAGAATTTCATGTGTCAAAATCAATAAAAAAGCAAAATGCTTACTTGTAAATACCACTACCAAAATGATTGCCAGATCAATGAAAAGAAACTGGAAGTCTCCTAGGTTACTCAGAATCTACAAAAGTAATTTTAAAACACAGTTATTTTCAGGAACTATTTATGCAGCACTGTCCCCATGTTTTAGCCTCCAATCCCTTTAATCACAACTTCAAAACGTCATTTGGACCTGTTTAAAAGCTGAAATACTTCTGCCTATGATATAAGTTAAATATAACATATTTACAAACATCAGATTTATTATGTTAGTTTAAAAAAAAACACATCTCCTTAAAATTTATTCAATAAAAACTTTGGAAGAGTTTCTGGCCAAAAAGCAAGCACAAACTTTTACTCACAATATTCATTACTGTCCAAAATTAGTATCTTGAAGCTTCCTTAATATTTAACACCATCCCTTCTGATATTTTCTACAAATAGTAAAATGGGATAGATTCACAAAAACTCTCTAGGATATGTCACTAATGTTCACCTAAGAGAAAAATCTACAGTGAGATACTAGTTTCACTACAAAACTCAGCACAGACACCTAAGAACACCTCTGTATGCTTTTCCTCCAAAGGCATAAACTTCTTTAGATTATTGCTGAAACAACTTTCCTCAATCTGCCCTTTTCCTATTAGGTAAGTAAAACAATCGTAAAGAGCGCTACAATTCAGCATTTCGAGAAGTTCTAATGAAAGACGCCACTCTGTACTAATGGCAAGAAAGAATACAACCATCTTTTATTCATAAAGCTTGAATCACAGTTCTCTGCTTAAAAAAAAAATGTTATCTTAGCTTCATGAGATTATCAATGTGCTACTCAAACTAAAGTAAATGAAAGTAAATTCACAGATACTGCTCACATAAATTCCATTACTAACGGATGCACTCAAGTTCAACCACATCTGCTCAACGTCCTAGCCACCCAATGTCAGTACTCACAGAGTACAGGAGAGTAACACTGAAGTACTGGATAATGCTGTATAGAGCCATGAACTTAAACACACAGAAGGAAGTCATCAAAGCAGCACGGCCTTCCCTGTGAAGAGAAACACTGGTATGTGAACAAAGGCACCTAAAACTGCTTCTCCACACCACACTGACGTATCCTGACAGGTGCACATCACCACGCAACCACTACAGCAGAGTGCCAGTCTACCAAAAGAGCCAAACCAAAATGAAGCAGAAGAAATGAGAATCAGTGATTTGTTCCTGAGATACAGCACAGATGAGCTATGTCCCACTAGAAGATCCACATTCCTATGATAACTTTTCCTGTGGTATTATTACAGCAACACCCAAATATGAGAACATCCTTCATTTATATTACCTGATGAGGTTTGGCACACAGGAAATACTAGGTGTTTTGGAGGTAAAGGGAGATGCCACTGAAGCCTCGAGTTCTGATAAAGAAATGCCTCCATGTGCTCTCTTCAAAGCCTGCAGGTTTCAAAAAAAAAATAGTTAAGTTTTAGGAATGTGATTTAGGCTAAAAGTTAAGACAAGGTTAGGCTAAAAGTTAAAGATATAGAAACTATACTTACACCACAATCATTTGCTCCATCACCGCACATCCCAACAAAGTAACTAAAAGACAAATGATTTTAAGATTTTTATTTCTTAAAATATCCAATATTTAGCTTATGATTTCTCTAACTGTATCATTAAGGACTACCATCAGGAATCCCCTGGTGGACAGATCAAGCTTTCCAACACAAAGATCAGACTTGATGCTCTGCAAGCAACAGCCTGCAGTGAAATAACCAGGGATTATTCTAGCTCTGTCATAGTACACACCTTCTCATAGTTGTTCTCTCCCCCTAACCTCTGTGTGTGTGTGTATACATGAGAAATATTAATTATCTGGCCTTGAAACAAAATAATCCACCAATACTTACTCTACATTTTGCAGGGCTTCTACCAATTGTGTTTTCTGATCAGGTGCCATACGAGCAAAAACAGTACCATGCAACATCAACTGGAAAAAAATAGGGATTTTTGAAAAATATAGCTCACTATGTATTTACGTAGAAGTCTACATATACCAAACAGCCTACCTTAGGTACAAGGTCTTGAAAATGCTCCAGTATCACAGAAAATGATTTGCCATTCATTGCAAAATGGTAACGAGTCAACTGCAGGTCCTCCAAGCTATCATCAACCAATTTAATTGGAATCACCTGTGTGAGAGAGTCGAAAGCAACACTCAGGCAGCCAGACTAGGCAACACAATCCTACATCTTCTTCAAAACTAAATTATTTCATTTTGACACTTTACACCAGAAATTAAACACTTAATATGTTTTAAAAGTAAAAGAAAATTCAATTGTTAAATTAGCTATAATGTTTATTAAGGGAGAAAAAAATAAGAACTTAAGATCAACTACTACTTCAATTTCAAATGATTCACAAAACTGAGTTTTAACAACACACATGCATGATCTATCACTAATTACTTCTAAAATGGGGTAAATATTTGGGATTCTCACACTTTGAAGCATTGGGTCTCAATTTTATACACTGAGTTTTCTGGCTTCATCTCAGTGCTGACTCATCCCTACCTCCAGAAGCCTCTATTTGCATTTAGTTTTCGCTCTGCTATTCTGTGATGCCTGATTTTTAATTTGTGAAAATTCACTTCCAGCAAGCAGGCGTCTAAAGACCAAGTGCTCCTGACATTACCTCCGAGTCAATGGCTGGTACGCTGCTGCCCTGGGGCAGCGAGTCTGCATAATGCCAGTTGATCTTGGCCACCTTCCCATCCTTTGGAGGTAATGCTTCAGCAATAATAACTTTATCCTGAGGTAGAATCATCCCACAGTCTCTGGCCACGGAAACAGCAGTCAACATGTTGTCACCTAGTTTTTAAAATATTTTAAATGCATTAAATAAAAATGGCAATATACAAATCTCAAACAACTCCTCCCAGTGAACGGATTGGGCAGAAAGGATCATGTACAGTCCTGACCCTTGAAGTTTAAAAGCAGCAAATTCAAGGAATACTTATCAACAGTGGTCTCAAAAATACAAGCACAGATAACCATTCCAACCCATAATTTTAAAGAGAAATACAATAATCTGTTTCAGTCATGCACTGCTAATTGTACCACAAAACACCTGGAAGGGACCTACACACAGAGCAGGGGCTCAAGAAACACACTTGGAGATAACTGTGGGGTTAGTGAGTGGTACACTGTGCTGTAACACCAGTGCATATGGTGTAGCAGGATGAATTACAACAGCCAGAGCTACCAAAAAACTACTTCAGAACTGCAGTAGTCGCTATAAAGAAGCAAGAGAGGCAACTTCTCAGTCATGAGAAGGAAAGAACTCACGAAAACAAGGACAAGATTATAAAAGAGAAACAAATCAATGGGGGAACCCACAGCTACTACAATCGAATGGTAAGGCACTTCTTCCTCCAATCCGCACACACCGTATCTACCGGTTTCTTCCTGTGGCCTTCACAAAGCCATATTCTGTCACCGCAGGAAAAGAGATGCAGACAGAAAGTGCGTGGAGACAAAGGGGTCTCTAGTACTAAGAGTTTATGGATGCCAACAAACTTGGCAATATGGAGCTATATATTGTAAGTGTGCTATACTCTTTCATCATGAAGAATCTTATATCTCATTATTTGCTAAAGGAAAGAGAAAAGAAACAAAAGAGAGTTGCCAGTTTCATACCGCTAAGGACAAGAAGTAATTTTATATCAATAGTATATCAGGAGAGGGGCCAGTGTTGTGGTGCAGCAGGGTAAACCTCAGATTGCAAATAGCCGCATCCCAAAGAGAGATACCTATTTAAGACCCAGCTGCTCCACTTGGAGCCAGCTTCCAGGTAATGTGCCTAGGAAAGCAAGGGAAGAAGCCCCAATTCTTTGGTCCCTTATCACCCCATGTGGAAGAATTGGACAGAAACTCTTTCTGGGAGGTGAGCCACAACAAAGCCAAGATCCAGGAGGTTCAATGGGTCTCCTGTGTGGGTGGACGAGGCACAGTCTGATGCTTTTCCCAAGCCACTAGCAGGGAGCTCAACTGGAAGTAGAACAGCTGGGACACAGTATCCGCATGGACGCTGGCACTGCTTGTGGTGGTTTACTTGCTGTACCACAACACTAGCTCGTACATTAGAAATCTTTAAACAAAACTAGGGGATATCATAGCTACAGTAACTAAATAAAAAAATATTTTATTATCAATTCAAGCCAGGGTAACTGTATGCTCATATAAATGTAATTCTAGCAAATTACTGGTTAATAAATTGTGCACATGGCAGTTCTATAAACGAATAAAGGATCCAAATGCATAAATAAGGCATATTCCTAATCCGAGACACTCCTATTTCTAATGGAGAACACAAATCTACAAACATCCATAATACATGATTAAAGAATAAAAAGGAGCAAAATTTAAATTTTTATAGTGTGCCCTTCACTATTTTACTGAATTTTCTATAAAGATTTTCTTAAATCTCAAAAAGAATAATACAGTCTCATAGCCAGGCCAAGTACTCGGAGCTCAAACAGGACAACCATAGGAAAGAGCCACTATGACGCTTTAATTACTAACTCATCACTCCTGCACATCACAGAACTTGGCCTCTAAGAGTCACACTGTTTTTTTTTTTTTTTTCTGTGTTCTTTTGTAGAGTCTAACCTGTGACCATGACTGTGCGAATGTTGGCTTTATGCAAATCTTCAAGTACTGCAGGGGTTTCTTGCTTTAATTTGTTCTGCATTATAATTAATCCCATAAAATCCATGTTGTTTTCAATGGCATCTCTGCAGAAAAAGAAGTTTTAACACATAATGGTTTAGTCATGAGAACACAAGTCCTGTTCTCTTTATGCTGAGAAAGCAATTGAAAATATCTATAAATTATATATTAAAATGTTTTATAAGCTGAATAAACCATGTGTGCATTTATGACTTCAGTATCTCAAAAATTTAAAAGGAGAAAAACAATTCCGAAGAGGTGGATTTTTGACATTAAATTTTAACCTTTGAGACATTAAACATAAGGGTCATTTGAAAGTGTGTGATTCTGTAAACACTAAACTGCTGCTACTGAGGAATTCACACATCCTGCATCCCCTCCAAAAATGTAGATCTGTGCAAAAGCGTTTCATTATCCTTCAAATAAAATACTCTAATTTAAAGTAACTGTATATCATAAGCACATTCAATACAGTTAAAGAGGATTCACTGTCAAGTCCTTGATTAATTCTCTAAACTAATTCTTGATCTTAGAAATGTGATCAGTAGAAAGAAATCTCACGAGTCCAGAGAGGAGCTCTTTAGAAGACAAACAAGCAATGCAGCTACCGAGACACTACTGTTGACACAGTCCAACATCCACTATGTACCAAGTGTTGACTGTGGTAGTCACTGGAAGGACAGACAGGAAGACATGAGCTTTGTCCTCCAGGTGCACTTTCAGAGTAACATATATGCAACCAAGAGATGCCTACAAAAAGTACACGGGCCTTAGCCTTACAATGGAGACGAAGTTTGTTTAAGGGCAGTCACATTCTTCAGGAAACTCAAGCTATCAAAACTGTGTTCCAGGAGTAGTTCTCTTTCAGTAGGGAAAGAGGGCTTGAAGTCTGGGAAGAGATTTCCAGACTCACAATTAAAATGATTTTTTTACATTAAAATTCAGTAACAGTGGTACTCGAAACACACATTTATGAAGCCTAAAAATCTTTAAAAATATGTAACAATGGACAATAAATATAATGAAGAATATTTAGGCAATTTGATGTAAAGGATATGGATGATAAAGCATATTTTTCCAAGCAATAAAAGTTCCCTGAAAAGCTAGTGTGATGGCCCAATCAGCTACTCTGCCTGCCAGCACTGGGATCCCATATGGGCGCCAGTTCTAATCCCGGCAGCTCCACTTCCCATCCAGCTCCCTGCTTGTGCTCTGGGAAAGCACTGGAGAATGGGCCAAAGCCTTGGGACTTGGCACCCCAAGGAGACACGGAAGAAGCTCCCACTGTTGTGGCTATCTGGGGAGTGAACTAGCATATCAAAGATCTTTCTCTATCTGTATATCTGTCTTTCCAATAAAAATAGATAAATCTTTTTTAAAAAAAGTCTTAAAGCCTGAAATTGCATTAGATTCCTGTGAAACTACTACAGTCCAAAATATTGAGCCACTTTCCTACAGGCACTAATTTCTGGCTTCTGCTGGTTTCCTACCTCTCTGGTGAATGATATAGTCATGGAAATCTTACTTTGTAATTAATTAACAGTAAACTATTCAAGACTTAAAAGGTCTTAGGCTATAAGAGAAATGCTAAAATCCATTCCTGCAAGACAGAGTGAAAGCAGAAAATGCTGTGGTTGAAGGATTAGAAAAGGGGAAGGGCTGGAGCAGGATGGTGGGGAAGAACGTTGACAGAAGAGTATAAGGTATTCTGGGAGGGGTCAGCCTGTCCAAAGGCATGGAAGGATGAATGAGAGAGCCAGGCTCAGGAACTTCTGGTATTCCAGTTTTTAAAAAGAGGAAACTAGCAAAAAGTAAAGCTGTAAAGAGAAGAAACCAATGTATCTTTTGTAAGAACTAGAATAGAAAATATACATCTGTGGTTCACAACCATGCCCTGCTAGAGCACCTGCTAGAGATGTTTGGAAAAAACCACTCTGAATCTTTCCCAAAAATGGCCAAATTAGGTAAATCAGTAGATAGGTCATTTGTGCTTAAAAAAAAAAAAATGCTAGGGCATACCATCAAATGCCCCAAAACAAAAATGCTTTCCTCAAAGGGTAAGTCCATCTACAGTAATGGCAGCAAAATGACAATCCCTGAGTGTTTTCAAAACCTGCTATTTACATAAGGAAGGAAGCAGGGAATCAGTAAAACCAACTAACTCCAGATAGATTTGCAGAGAGATGGTTCAGAAGCCTACTGCTTGTGTAACTCATGGCAAGATCACGTGGGGAAAAGGAACTGCAGAATTGTTTACTGTTGCTGCAGTAGGTCTGACACATTGTAGGCACTCAATAGTTAACAAAACTGAAAATGTTTGGAAAAGTTGTAAGGAAATACATACAAGGATAGAACAGCATTAGCAAACATAGACAGTCAATATAGAATGAGAATAAATCAGATACAGAAAATACATACTCTTTATCTTAATCAACTAAAATAATACTACATTACATATATTTGCAAACATTCCCAAAACATTTAGTAAATGATCAACTATATGCAAACTGCTGCACATGACTTACATAAACATAAACAACACATTATTGGAAAGACAGTAGGAAAGCCATTCAATCTTACCTGTTAATATTCTGTACTTTATGCCATGTCAGTTTTGATTCTAATTTTCTGTGTGCAAGAGCAATAACACGGAAGCCCTGTTTAGTGTACTCTTCTAAAACTTTTTCAAAATCAACAGGAACTTTTTTTAAAAAAAGAAAAATTTCATTGTTAGAAATTTAGACTGCTTAATACAAAAGCTCTATAAACACCAAGATGTTGTCCAAAGCCAGGCTATCTCCTCACCTGTTTCAGCTTTACAGAGACTGGCCACGACCTCAGGGGCTCCCTTCATGTACGCATCCATTCTCTTGTCTCCTAGCACCCGTGCCACCACACTCATACGTTGCAACGCAGAAGAAAATGGGAACTGGCGAACAATTCCTATCTCATAAACAGCCTACAGAATTTCGAAAGTTACACAAAGAATTTATTATCTTCAATTAAAAAAAAGGAAAAAACCACTGGGCTACAAGTAAATTTTCTTCACTTACTGGAAGTTCAAACAGCTCCTAAAAATAAATAAAACAAAAGAAGAATTCATTTAGACCAAACCTAGTAACATACACAAGTTATGAAAATCTTAATAAGCATTCACAAAACTTTATTTGGAAAATTTCAGAACCGATTATTTCAAAGTTACAATTTATTTTTCTACTACCTCCTACTTTTAAAAACTGTGTTCTTGAACATCTCCAATGTTCTGATATTTCAAAAATGTTAAGTACTAAATTAGACAAAGGGGAACACATTTTTAAATTCTCCTAATGTCATTGATACAACAGAGCTGTGTACTTTCAGATAACTGCAGTTAAACATTCGTATCTGTGATGGAGTTAAACAGGACATGCACCTTCCTCTTACAGTCACATTTCAAAATGACAAATCGAAGTGACAGCATCAATAACATTATCCATGACTTCCTACCATTTCCTGGTCCCCTGAAGGCGTGGTCTCAGGGAGCAGCTGTTTGGGAGGACGCACCACAGTAGGCATGATCCGATTATGCAGAGCTGTTTCTTCTTCAGTTGCTTCTTCTAGAATCTGAAAGGAAAACATTCCACACACTGTCTCTTAAGATTCAACTTGCTGTTTCCATTTTAAATGGAATATTATGGACATTCTATGGAAATTTTTTAAAATTACTGTCCAAAAACAAACTGAACACTACTATACATGGGTAAAACAAAACATAAATAAAGCTAGCTAATTAAACACCTAGCAACCCACAGGAGGGGGGAAGGAAGAGAGAGACAGAGAGAGACAGAGAGAGAGGGAGGAAGACAAAGAGAGATCTTCCACTCTTTGGATCACTCCTCAAACGGCTGTAACAGCTGGATCTAGACTGTTCCAAAGCCAGGAATCAGGAGCATCCAGAAGGGTGCCAGGTTCCCAAGTACTTGGGCCATCGTTTGCTGCTTTCCCAAGCTCATTAGCAGGGAGCTGGAAAGGAAGGAACCACTGCCCAAATGGGATGCTGGGCCACAGGTTGCTGCTTTACCTGCTGAAGTATACTGCCAGCCTTCAGGACCTCTTTTCTGCTAACAGCACAGGCTTCAAAAACATACAAAGTCCAGACACAGTGGCCAGAAGTGCTTGCAGAGAATAAAAAGGAAAAGATGAGCCAGACAGAGCTGTGGCGTAACGCTGTGGCATAAGCCTCTGCCTGCTGCACCAGCATCCCATACATAAACCAGTTTTAGTCCCCGTTGCTCCACTTCTGATCTACTGCCTTGCTTGTGGCCTGGGAAATTAGCAGAAAATAGTTCAACTCCTTGGATCCTGCACCCACATGAGAAACCCAGAAGAAGCTCCTGACTCCTGGCTTAGGATCAGCCTCTCCTTCTCTCCGTAAATCTGCCTTTCAAATAAAAAAATAAAAAAGATAAAGTCATGAGAGCTTAGTTTCAGTCTGAATACTTCTAGTTAAACTAATACTTTTCAAAGCCTTTGAAATATTTTAAGATGACCTGTTTTATTTATTTAAAAGACAGAGTTAAAAAGAGATGTTCCAGGGCCCGGCACCGTGGCCTAGTGGCTAAAGTCCTCGCCTTGAACACGCCGGGATCCCATATGGGTGCCGGTTCTAATCCCGGCAGCTCCACTTCCCATCCAGCTTCCCTGTTTGTGGCCTGGGAAATCAGTTGAGGACGGCCCAATGAATTGGGACACTGCACCCACGTGGGAGACCCAGAAGAGGTTCCCTGCTTCGGATCGGCGCAGCACCGGCCCGTTGCAGCTCACTTGGGGAGTGAATCATCGGACGGAAGATCTTCCTCTCTGTTTCTCCTCCTCTTTATATATCTGGCTTTGTAATAAAAAATAAATAAATCTTTAAAAAAAAAAAAAGAGAGATGTTCCATTCATTGGCTCATTTCCTAAATGGCCACAAGTGACAAGACCGGGCCAGCCCAAAGCCAGGAGCCAAGAGTTTCATCCAGGTCTCCCAGGTGGAAGCAGGGACCAAACACTTGGGCCATTTTTCTCTTCTCCCAGGAGCACTAGCAAGAAGCTGGATAAGAAGTGGAGCAGCCAGGACTTAAACCAGTATCCATATGGGATGCTGGTGCAGCAGGGAGTGACCCAACTTGTTATGACACATCGGCCCCTGATATTTACTTTTAAAATGTTTCCATGAAAAAACAATTTCAAAGGCCCGGTGCGATGGCCTACTGGCTAACTCCTTGCCTTGCAACCACCAGGATCCCATATGGGTGCCAGTTCATGTCCCAACTGCTCCACTTTCCATTCAGCTCCCTGCTTGTGATCTGAGAAAGTAGTCGAGCACAGCCCAAAGCCTTGGGACCTTGCACCCATGTGGGAGACATGGAAGAGGCTCTTGGCTCCTTGCTTTGCTTCGGCTCAGCTCCGGCTGTTGCAGCTACCTGGGGAGTGAACCAGCAGACGAAAGATCTTCTTCTCTGTAAATCTGCCTTTCAATAAATAAAGACAAATTACTAACTCCATTTAATATAAATTTCAAACAAAAAATTATATGAAACACACATAGGAGAGAAACTAATTTGGCCTTATAACCAGAGATCACTGAGGAGAATGAGGGAACAGTGACCAGTTACAGAACTGTATGTGAACTATCAGACTTCTTTTTCCCCTTCATAATTTTTTAAAAGTATTTATTTACATATTTTTTTATTTACTGAAAATTCAGATTTACAAAGAGAAGGAGAAACACATAGAGAGATCTTCCGCCCACTGGCACACTTCCCAAATGGCTGTAACAACCAGAGCTGACTGAGCCCATCAGAAGCCAGGAGCCTCTTCCAGGTTTCCATGTGGTTGTAGGTTCCCAAGGCTTTGGACCATTCCCTACTACTTTTCTAGGACATAAACAGAGAGCTGGATCAGAAGCAGAGCAGCGGGGACACAAGCCCCTATGGGACGCTGGTGCTGGCAGTCAAAGCATCAGCATGCTGAGCTACCATGCCGATCCCTTGCCGTTATATTTTAACATCTCTGAAACTGGGACACATCCCACATTGCATCAGTAACATCAAACAGATTTTGGACCTGGTTCTGGGAAATCATTCCACTCACACGTCAGAACTGGAAAGATCACAGATCAAAACATCTCATGGCCAACAAAAATCACTGCACACATTTATTTATTTAATCAATTTTCAAGAAGATTCACAATACTGAACTCTAAATCCTCTGAAAACTTGAACTAGAAAAAAGCTTTACAAGACGTCGAAGATCCATCAGCCTAGTTTGCTTTTCCTTCTGTAAATGAAGTAGGATCTTGTTTTGAGGATTAACTTTCAAGAGTATTTATTTCAGAAGATGGCAGATAGAGCACTTTACTCAATCATCCACCCCCTTTCCCTCTCACAATTTTAAAATGAAAAAAGAAAAAAACAAGGCTAACAGAGAACAAAACAAGCTGGGGACAAAGAGTAAACCGCAATGCTGATTGTTGTAATTGTGAGGGAAACAGCAGTCAGAACAGACACAGAGCATCAGGAGGTAGGTGCAATTATTTCAGCCAACACAGCTGAGACAAACAAAACAAAAAATAAGGCATCCTTCTCTAAAACTGCCAGAAATTAGAGCTGCTCCCAACAGGGCTGGCGCTCCAGAGGCAGGAACACTCTGGAGTGGATACAATTGTCCCTCTGACACTCAAGTATGTTCCTGGACCCCACGCTCCAAACACAGCAGGGCCCTGGCCTTCCCAATCTAGAGGTGCTCTTCAGGACCAACAAAGTTCCCAAGGACAAGGAAAAACAAACATTACTGACCACCCAGAGTCAAACAGACCTCCATCTGGAACCAGAAGGTACAATCCAGGTGCACTGTGTGAAACCCAAAAGCAGCAAGGAGATCAAACAAAAGCAGTAGCACATATTAGAAAAAAGAGATCCTAGCAAAACAGGTAACTCAGAAGCCAGAAGAAAACTTTATGGAGACTGTTTCTGTTTCTCAATTTATTTGAAAGAGGGACAAGGAGGACAGTCCAACCTCCTAAATGCCCACAACAGCTGAGGTTGGATCAGGATAAAGTCAGGAACTAGAAACTCGATTCAGATCTCTGTGAGTGACAAGACACAACCACTTAAACCATCAGCTGATGCATAAAGCCAACCATTATAAGCTCTGGATACATTCACTGAAACATCACACTGCACTCCACAATGTGAATGACCATTATGACAAATGAAACCAATTACTGGGCCCAGCCCAGCAGCCTAGCGGTTGAAGTCTTTGCTTTGCATGCAGTGGCCGGGATCCAACATGGGCACTTGTTCATCTCCCAGTTGTTCCACTTCCCATTAAGCTCCCTGCTAGTGGTCTGAGAAAGCAGTGGAGGACGGCCCAAAGCCTTGGGACCCTGCAGCCACTTGGCAGACCTGGAAGAGGCTCCTGGCTCAGCTCCGGCCATTGTGGCCACTTGGGGAGTAAACCAGCAGATGCGGGATCTTTTTGTTTCTCCTCCTCTCTGTAAATCGGACTTTCCAATAAAAATGAGTAAATCTTGAAAAAAATTATTATTGGATCTAAAATGGTAACAACCAGTGAATAATGGCAAATGCTCAGAAATGAAAATTATCAATGATAAAAACAGAAGGAAATTGTAAATAACAACCAAGTATGTATGTGTTTATATACAGAGCAAATACAAAAGAACACTGAGGATACACGACTACTTTATAAATTATGGCATGTGGCCAACAAACTGTGTCAGTTCCGATCCTTCCACCTATCTCCAGCCTACTGATAAGGTGCTAACAGCTGCTTTAACCTTATAATCACGAAACAGGGACCTGAAACAGCCGACCTCTATTAAGGGAATTTAGATTAGCAAAGTACCCCACCTATATGCAACTGCCTAGGTTGCATTGTATCTAGGCAGGTGTTACACTGCTGGGAGAAAAGCAGCTAATAGCTAGCAGACATCCTGGGCCTGGTTAATGCCAAGTTTGTGTTAATTTTATCAGTGTGTCAGCATAGTTGCCTATCTCTTTTTTTTTTTTTTTTTTTGAGGACACGTGGGAGACAGATGCCTGTATGCTAGCAGACGGTCTGTGGACCCACCCACATGTGAACGTGTGTGGGCCCTGTCTGGGCAGGCAAAGCTCCATCCATATTGGCACAGCACACCACAGGGAGACTGGGCTTAGGGATCTGCATGCTCATGGGTATGCAGGGCTGTGGATTGCTCAGAGAATGGGTTCTAGGGATTTGTGGGAGGGAGGACCACTAAGGGAGAACTTGACAGGTAAGGAGTGACTTCTGGGGGGCTCTAAAAACCAGGCCACGGCAAGGTAAACAAGGAGGCTGAGAACCAGTGGACCTTTGGTAGCCAAACCAACGCACATGCCATGTGGGAGACCCGAGTTGGGCTGCCTGGTATCAAATACTCTCTACTGGCTAGACTCCAGTATTGGGGCAGGGTGGTGGCCCACGTCAGGCTGGGCCAGGACACTACCCTGCTCACAAGAGAACTGGGTCTAGGAGGAGATTCTGTGGGGAATTTGTGGGCTCATATATGGTACTGCCATACCACCTGGCTTACTTGAGGAAATTGGGGTTGAAAACAGGTCAGGCTGGCTCAGGCTGTAGCACCCGCAGATACACCCAAATGGGATGGACCTTGCCACAACATCCACTAGCACACACAAAAGCCTACACTAGGGGGCAGACTGAAAAACAGGGGCCTAGACCTGCTGGCACATGTGAGATTTGGGTCTGGGAGTGGGCCTGGAGGGGTGGGGGGACTTGAGAAATTCCCCTGGTGGACTGTCACTCCCACTGATGAGCATGTGAGTCAGAAGGGTGTTAGGCAGGCCGGGCAGGGCTGCTTCACTTGTCGGTGGGTGTGTGGGTTGGCTCTGTGGGGAAGGACCAGGTAGGGCAAGGCCAAAACATAGCACACTGGCATGCCCAAGAGCTATGATCGGGTGCATGCCATGCCAGGCTATGCTAGGATATATCACAACTACAGATTTTCATGGAAGCCAGGGATGAGAGCAGACTGGGCAGGGCTAGGCTGTAGCACCTAACAACAAAAATTGGGACTGGGGGCGGGCCAGACTGCCGCATCTGATGACAAAGACAAAGACAGCTGATGGGCAATGCCAGGCTGGGTGAAAGCAAACACCAACAGCTGCAGGATCAGTGGCTGGGAGCAAGCCTGGTCATGGAGCTAAGGGATGCCCAGGCTGGGCTACAGTTCCCACCAGTGAGTGCAACAGCTGGAATCGGGGCGGCAAACTGAGCTGGCATGGCTGCAGCATCTCTCAGCACAGGTGTGAACTGAGTCTGGGGTGTGCCAGACCGGCCTAGACTCCAGCACCTGTTAATGCTCACAGGAGCCAGAGCATGTGTAAGACAGGCTGGGCAAGGTCTCAGCACCCTCTGAACCACGCAAGAGCTAGGTCTAAGGGGTGCCAGACTGGGCTGGGATGTAGCACCCAACAATAAGAGCCAGAATGGATGCAGGTTAGTCAGGCAGGGCTGCCTTACCTGCAAGGACAGGAGGTGGGCCAAGTCTGGCTGGGCCAAGAACCCACCAGTATGCACAAGATCTGCTACTGGGAGGTGACCTGATAGAAGAGCTTGGGGAACTCTTCTTCCAGGACACAGTTCCTACAAGTGAGTGCAAGAACCAAACTGAAAGCAGCCTAGACCAGGTCATGTTACAATACCCACCAGCATATGTGTGGGTCAGGTCTGGGGGTGGGCCAGTCTGGGCCAGTTCATAGCACCCACTGCCAAATGTGAGAAGTAGCAGTAGGTACAAGACAGGCCAGGTTGGGCTACAACACCAGCTAATTTATATTAAGGACAGGATGGAGGGCATTCCAAACTGGGCAGGGCTACAAAATCCTCTAGCCTGCACATGGTCTGGGTTAGGGGGAAAGCCAGGCTAGCCTAAGCAACCATTTCCACTGGTTCATTCACGAGCCAGAGTGAATTCAGGCTGGTTGGACTTTAATGCAGTACTGGCTAGCAGGTGCTAGAACTAGGAGGAAGTCCTGTCAGGCTAGACTGCATAACCAGCTGGAAAGTACAAGATAAGGGGCTGGGAGTGAGCATAGCAGGAAAATTATAGGCTCCCCCTCTGATATGCTGCAGCTCCCATGGTGAACATAAGAACCAGTGCTGGGCATGGACCTAGCTGGAAAGGCAATAGCACCCACAGTCATGAGTATGGACTGCATAGTGGGATTGGTTGGGCTGAGCTACAAAACCTGTTGATATGCCTAAGAGCCAAATGGAGAGGAGGAGCGAATGGGCCACTATCCTGCACACACTGAAATATGCAGGAACCAGGGCTGGGGGCAGGTCCAGTGGAGGTTGCTGAGACTCACTCTAACTAGGCCGCAGTTCCCACTAGTGCATGTGAGGGCAGAGTGTGTGGAGGGCAGACATGGACTGAACTGCAGCCATCCATTGGTTTTTGAGTTGAGATGGGGCTGGGGACAGAACTGAACAGGCAACTCTAAACACCAGTACGTGTAGGCTGATGTGGGTGAAGGACTGAACTGGACCCCACACTGGCTGACACACACACGTCAAGTCTGGGCTCACCTCTGGCAAGGTTTATTTAGGGCTTTCCCACTCAGCTGGATCACTGGACTCAGAACTCAAACCAAGGGAAAAAATACACAGCATGCGTGGTCTGACTGGAGTGCAAGTATCAGAACTGGGTATCCTCGGTTGTGGAAGTCTGTGCAGCAGATGGCATGCCCAAATGCACATGGGGGTCATGACAACCAGCAAGGCCTGCGCACCAAATGCACATGGGGGTCATGACAACCAGTTCATTAAGGCCTGCACAGGTTGTCTAGTACTACGGAGGGCAGAACAAATTGGACAAGTCTCCTAGTCAGTGAGTATCTGGGCCAGTGGAGCTTCTAAGGTGGACTCTGTCAGCCAATTATCTCTGGAAGAATTTCCACAATCTTGGAGCAACAAAGTCAACAGCATATCAGAATTATCGAAACCACTTGAGCAGTGCCCTTGGAATATGCTTCACATAGGGGACCCTGGGATGACATCGGGTGGCAACTGAAGCAATTCACCAGGTGGGATTGGCTTTCTCTCTTTCTCTCCCTGAGACTGGAGACAGCTGTTGCATTCACTTTCCCTCATTCCTCGACCCTATACCGTGGTCCACATGGGCATTCCTCTTAACTATGTAAATATCATAAAAAATAGAACGATTTATTTAAAAAACTGTCTAAGTAACATCAATGCTTTTTACATAATTCTGAACTCACCCATCCAATGGCTTCAAACATTTTCAAATCGAGTGGATCTCCAGAAAGCACTCCTTCAATTCTTGTAAGTGAATGGCACGTAGCCATACAAGCAACAAACTGAGATTTTACCAACATCTCATTGCAAACATTTTCTTCTGGTAAAAGAAATCTAAACAGAAAATACAGTGAATCAGATTTATAAGTTCTAAGAATTAGGACAATTTTATAGGCAATTTTTTTCAGGTTTTCTAAATAAAAAATAATTATTTTAAATCCAAAACTAAGCTTGTAAAACGAATTTTCAAGTGCCAGGAACACAGGAAAAAAAATCATCAGAGGGCAAGAGCTTGAGCTGCTGTGTGGCTGCTGGGGTGAGGAAGGTGGAGGTCTCTCTGAATCCTAGGGACATGCATGGGTTTCGATATCTACACAAGAACAACAAAGTCCTGGATCCACGTAAGGAGGGAATCAGTACTGATAGAATTACACTCATCCAAAAAAAGGCAATTGTGGGCGAAGACCTATGTAATTTTGCGAGAAGAGTAAACGAGAAAAAATTTCACTCACAAACCAAAATAACAAGTAAGCTTGTTGGGGCAGGGACTGCTGCACAGTGGATTGAGCTGGCTCCTCCCCTCTCTTCCTGATATTTATTATTATGTAATATGCAACATTATGATTTTGATTTTATATAACCTATATGCAGATTTTTCTGTTTACACACTTATCCATTAATTCTTGTACCCCATTACTGTGAATTCAATTCTCTTCTTTGTAACTATATTATAATTAGTTTTGTGTCACTGTCACTGGTGTTCTAGCACCTTAGCCTTTTTCTTCTTGCTGCTAAAGAGTCATTGTTGCTTTGGAGACTAGCAAGATGGTCGACATAGGAGGATGTATGTGAGGGAGATCACAGCGAGAGGGATAGAACGCAACATAGAGCTGCAGGGAGAGGAGTGTGAAGTTCCCTGGACAGTGTGGAGGCAAAAAAATCCACACAACTCGGAAGAGCAACCAGGAAAAATCAAAACAAAATAAAACAAAAGGCAGGGAAGACAGCGTCCCACTCCAGTCCTGCTGAGTCACGTTTAAGTGTAGCCGCCAGGAGATGCAGCCAGACGATAAGGAAAGTTGGAGGGATCATCACTGGCAAAGGTCCTCACCAGCGGCAGAGGCAGACTGCAAGAGCCTGAGGTTTGGGTGAACTGGGTAGAGGCAGCAGTGGGTCAGAAGTCCCCGGAGCTCACCCTCCAGGGGCACGCACAAAGCCCTAGCATCCTTGGTGCTCATCTCCCCACCCCTTCCCCCCCCCCGGAGATTCCAGCATCTGAGGACACAGGGCAAGTGCCTTGAAACTGCCGAAATTGTGTCTTGGAGGTGACACACAGCGGTCCTGTGTGCTGAGGAGACACAGAGAAAGCACACTGAATACTCCCCTGTGCCATGCGGACAGGCACACAGTGGGGCTGTACGAACCCGTGCAACCGCGCACGCCTCTGGGCTGTGAGGACCCATGAATGCCTCTGGGCTGGGCGGACGCAAGCTAATGGGGGTGGGCGGACCCACGCAGGAGGCGTTTCCAGAGAGCACCTGGAACACTCCACACCCTACAGTCCCGTGAGTGGGAGACGCACCAGGAGGGCACTGCGGATCCGTGTGCAGGAGGGGTTCCCAGAGAGCACCTGGAACCTCCACGCCCTGCAGTCCCTGGCACTGGGGACACACCGAGAAAGCACCTAGAAACCTCCATGCCGTGAACCCACGCACAGGGGGCGCTCCCAGAGTGCACCTTCATTCCCGCACAGCCTGTGGTCGTGTACGTGTAGGGGACGAGCTGAGAGTGCGCCTTGAATCCGCTGTGCCTTGGAAGTGGTGTCCTGAGGTCCAGTGCACTGGAGACGCACCAAAAGTGCCTTGAAAACCCCCGCACCCTGCTATTCCACGCCTGCAGGCTCCAATCTCTGCAGGATAGTGCTTGAAGACCCCTCAGCACGCTGGTGCCTAGGTCTCTCAAAAAGAAACACTAACACAATGGGAAGAAATTCCAGAAAAAGTAATGATCCAGATGAGAGAGCCAGCACCCCACCAAAAAAGGATCAAAAGCCAGTATCTATTTCGGAAATGCGAGATGAAGACATGAAAGACAAGGAATTCAAAAAAATAATGTTAAAATCTGTCAGAGACAATGAGAAGAACTGGGAAGACTTCAAGGAATTCAAGAACCACATAGTCACAGAAATACAACAAATGAAAAGTAAAATCCTGACTTAGAGCACAAAATTGAGAGCCTAACCAACAGAATAAATACATCAGAAGAGAGGATCTCTGAAACAGAAGACACACAAAATGAAGATACCCAGCTCATTAAACAGCTGGAGACAAGTCTGAACAAAGCCAATAAGACCATACAAGAAATGAAAGACAACCTCAGAAAATCGAATATTAGGATTATTGGCCTTCCTGAAGGAGCAGAAAGAGAGTCATGAATGCAACGGGTGCTCGACGAAATTATACAGGAAAACTTCCAAAACACTTGGAACATGAACCCAGCCCAAATCCAGGACGGTTGGGGGACTCCCAGCAGATACGACCCAAAGAGATCTTCACCCAGACATATGGTGCTCAAGTTCCACTCCAACGAAGACAAAGAAAGAATCCTGAGACAAGAAAAAACAAACAAAAAAAACAAACCTAAAATAAATAAACAACAGAAAGTAGAACTTGAAATCTGACAGGAAAGAGCTGGCATGGATTGGCTCATGCCTCGCTGGGTGGGTCACAAAGATTAGTTACTCCTCACCATGGTGTTGAGGATTTTCCTGCACACACACCCCCCCCAAAAAAAAAAAAATGTTCTGCACCTAAAATGTTGACATATATCTTGTTAGAGTTACAAGCCAGTCTGGATTATCCTAAAATCTGCCAAGATCAGCAAAATTTTACTTCAACACAACAACTGGCTAAATACTAAGATGAAATGGACACGAAACAGCTGAATGGTGCCTTATGGCCATTTTAAGGTATAGAGCAGCCGGTCCTGTATATGAACTAAAATTGAAATGTCAATGAGCTAATCATAGGTGGTGGCTAGGACTTGTTTTCCTTCTTTTTTTTTTCTTTTTAATACACTGGTTACTCAAAACCATGTCAATTCCATAACATTGCAAATTGCTGTTGATGTTATATTGGGACTCTTAATTGACTGTGATGATATTCTGCCAGCTCAAACTTCAGACCAGAAAAGGTCTCCCCAAGAAACTATTCAACCCATCTGGACAATAAGTAGCTGGACTCTATGCTTGGTATATGTTTGCAATGAAAGAATCTTGATTGAATTTGAACTGTAATACTGCATCAAGGTGGAGGAATCCACTGGGGAGAGGGGAGGGGAAGGGGGGGGGATTCCCAGAGCCTATGAAACTGTCACATAATGCAAAATAATTAACAATAAAAAAAATAAATAAATAAACGTAAAGATAGCAAATAAATAAATAAATAAATAAAAATAAAAAAAAAACCGGATATTTGAATTCACAAAAAAAAAAAAAAAAAAAAAAAGAACGAAGCAGAGAAAAGATCACATACGGGGGGAAAACCAATCAGAATCACTGCTGACTTCTCTGAAGAGACCTTACAAGCAAGAGTCATTGTTGCTTTGCTAATCTCCTTCTTTGCCTGTCCCTCTAACTTTAATTCTTCACCCTTGATATTTGCATTTAAACCTAGTTTTTATTTGCATATGAATTCCATTTTACTTCTGGATTCTAAGGATGTATGTTTTCATAAACCCGGGAGATGTTCAACCTATTTCTCTTCCATTATGCTCTTTCCCTCATGCTTGGTTTTCTCTTTAGTTGGGTCCAAACCATATGTTGGGCAAGAAAGTTTATTTGGCTATTTCCACATCTGACCCCTTTCTTAAAAAAGAGAAACAGGCATGTTAATTTGACTAGGGTTCATATAATTTCAAATATATTTGAACAAAAGGGAGCACAGTAGCACACAAAAACCAACAGGTAAAGATCTATATGAAAAACACTAGGAAAGCTGGTACACAGCTAAGAACGAAAGGTACCATGCAGTACTGGAGATTAGTAAATTCAGTAGGTTATAAAAGTTGAAGACACACTAATTATTGAAAATAGCAAATAACAACCTCTCTCCAACTGTATAAACCAGTAAGTAAAAGCACAACTACAGTAATGAAGATCTTCCTCTCTGTCCCTCCTCCTCTCTGTATATCTGACTTTGTAATAAAAATAAATAAATCTTAAAAAAAAGCAAAAAACAAATCTATGTATCAAAATAAAACTACCTTTTAGTTTTGCTTTCTAAAAGCTTTTCAAGGTACTCTCATGTTTATTTATAAATTATGCATATAATGAAAATATAAAATATGTAAAAACCAAAACCACTTAGAATGTTACTAAGAAAAAAGAAAAGGGACAGAGTAAGGCTTTAACAATTTCTGAAGTATTTTAATCTTTTAAAGATGTCTGGGGCACAGAACAATAGCTTAATTGGCCAATCCTTCTCCTTCAAGTACTGGGAGCCCATATGGGCGTCAATACAAGTCCAGCTACTCCCCTTCCCATCCAGCACCCTGCTTGTGGCCTGGGAAAGCCGTGAAGGATGGCCCAAAGCCTAAGGATCCTGCACACAGGTGGGAGACCAGGAAGAAGCTCTTGGCTCCTGACTTTGAATTGGCTCAGCTCTAGATATAATGGCCATTTGAACAGTGAACCAGTGGACAGAAGATCTGTCTCTCCTCTTCTTTGTAAATCTGCCTTCCCAATAAAATAGTAAATCTCAAAAGGGGGGAAAAAAAAGATATCTGAAGCAAGTATGAATATGCTAAGATGTCGACTGTTTAATCTTGATGACAGGTACACAGTTGTTATGATAGTTGTTACTTTGTATGTGTTTGAATCTTGCATCTTGCATCTAGTCCCAACTAGAAGCCATTATGCTCAGTGAAACGAGTCAATCACAAAAAAACAAATACCATATATTCTCTCTCATATAAGGAAGCCAACATGGAAAGTGTAACTCCAACAGTCCAATCTATACTGGTTTTTTTTTTTTTTTTTTTTTTTGGTGATTGTCTGTCTGCTCTTTTGGCTGTATCTCATATGTTTTGATGTTTTTATGTCAGTTTGTTTGCTTCCAAATAATCTCTTTTCTCTAGTAGAATTCACCAAGTGCTCATGAAGTATATGATGGCATCATCTTTCCCAAAAGACTTCTGTGTTTCCTTTTAGTTAAGCATGTGTTGCTTATTCAGTGGCACATTATTTTAGCAGGGTGCTACAATTTGTTGTTGATGTTGTTGTTGTTGTGATCAATGTGGCTGTTATGAAATGATGTCAATCCGAAAAACAGTAATATTATCGGAACCCCAAACAGCCTTATCTCATGTAATAAGATACTGTGAAGTAACCAATGATATGAGGCAGATTGCTTATGATCTACATCAAAGAATTGTAAAACCTAATGTACTTGTAAGGCCCCATGATACTTGGAAATGGGGAGGGAGAGCAGAGAAATCTTACATCACCCTAGAAGGTATGAGGAAGATGGGAAATATAACCTATCAGGATCATAACTGGTAACTCATAGACAACAGACTCAAATTAGCATTAGACAATAGCAAAACTACAAAGGCATATGGAGGGAATCAGGAGCAATCCTAACAACCTCTTAACAGGAGGTCATATGCATAGAGCAGGGAGGGGACCCCAGAGTGGAGCAGGCGGACAGGAGGCTTGAATCCCTACCCTGAAGACTCCTAGATCCTCACCAAGGACTATCAGTATGAGCACCGAGGACTACATCCCTACTGCCAAGGAGACCATGGGGAAATGGAGTGCCTTCAGAGGCCAAGAACTCTGAGGTCATCCACCCCCATTTGGATCTACCACATGGGATGGAAGAAGCCCAAATCCTGCCTTGCAGGATCCAAGGTCATCGGAATGACAACCAGGAGCACTGAGCGGTCCACAGAAACAGAAGAACAGTAAACTTCCTTCGAAACTAGGGAGAGGAGCTTTCTCTGGTCCTTGCCTGCTTCCAATTTTGGGTCTCCACCCTCTCTTGCAATAACCATCAGGAACGCCCCAGAAACCCCTCAAAACAAACAAACAAACAAAACTAGGATAGAGAACAACAAGGAAAGCTTAGAAACAGACAGGAAACGGCCAGCGGGGATGCACTTATAACTCACTGGTGGGACACAAAGATTAGTTACTCCTCACTGGGGTATGAAAGATTTCTCTGCACACCCCTCCTAAACATGCTCACCTAAACTGTTGACATATATCCTGTTAGAATTATAGAGTTAGACCACCTGAAAAACAGCCAGGTTCAGCGAAAACATGCTTCAATGCTATAAACTGCTAAATACTAAAATTAAAATAGGCATGAGACAGCTGAATAACAATCTAAGCCATTTTAAGGTGTATAGAACATGGTTGAATATAAACCAAAATTGAAATGTCTATGAAGAAGTCACAGGTTGTGGTTGAGAACCTGCATTTTCCTATTAACATATTGGTTAATCAATACCATGTCAATTAATGCCACAATGTTGTAAATGGTTGGAAATATTATGTTGGGGCTTTTAATTGATAGGGATGATACTCTGCCGGCTCTACCTTCAGACCAGAGATGGTCTCACCAAGAAACCATTGAACTTACCAGGACAATAAGATGCTGGACTTTATGCTTGGTAAATACCTCCAATGAAAGAATGTCAACTGAATTTGAACTATGGAAATGCAACAAGGTGGAGCAATCCGCCGTGGGGGGGGGGGAGGAGGGTGTGGGGAGGGGCGGGAGGAATCCCAATGCATAAAAAATGTATCACATAATGCAATGTAATTAATTTAAAAAAATGAAATGCAATAAAAATATATGTTTAAAAAAAAAGAAAATCAAACAATCAGGGTGGACATTGGGTGCAGCAGCTTAAGTCACTGCTTGTGATGCCATCATCCCAAAAGAGAAGCCCTGCTTCAAGTGCCAGCTACCCTGCTTCCAATCCAGCTTCTTGCTAATACTCATCCTAGAAGGCAACACAGAACTGCTCAAGCGCCTGGGCCCCTGTCACTCATGGACAGTGGGAGACCTAATAAAGTCCTAAGTTTCTGCCTTCTGCCTGACCCATTCCCGATGAAGGAATCTGGCGAATGAACGAACAGATAAAAGATAACTTTGCCTTTCAAGCAAAATGCTAACTCCAAAATTTTCTTTAAAAAATCAATCATCTATGGTGCATATTTACCGTGTATTTTCCACTCGTTGAATCCCCCAAAGATCTAAACCATCTTCAGTGAGAGTTCCTGTCTGGAAAAAAAAAAAAAAAAAGGAATTCACATGCAGCAGATTAAGGATAATTCCTCAAAACAGAACAAGCCATTAAAACTATATGCCATGGACATACTAAAGAGTTCAGGAAAAACTGATACAACATAACAGTCAATCTATTAACCAACCTACTAAAGAGTGAGGGTTCAGGATGTAATAAGTCAAGGGGATCAAGTGAAATGACTTCAGAAGGAAACAATCAGCCAAATTTAGGTCGTATATGAACCAGCTTTAAATATTAAAAAAAAAAAAAAAAAAAAGATTGGGAACTGAGAAGCAATGAAAATCAAGTGTTACATATTATCAATGTGATTTCTATTTGTATTATGTGAAAAATACATATATTGTACAAGTTTGAGATATTCTTAAGATAGGCAGGAAAATCTAAAGTAGATATTAGATAAAGACAACTGATAAGTTTACAGTTTCATGGTAGTATTGCATTATGTAGGTGGGCTCAAAAACTTCACAGAAAAACTACGAGGTGAGTAAAGTCGAGAGCTTTTAAACTTACAGTCAACATCATTCGGCAAACGCTAACATACCTTAAGTCACAATAAAAGCACAGCAATTACTGATATATAGAGACTTCTAATACATAAGAACTATCTAGAAATACGCAAGATCATGTTCATTCTGGAGGTGAATTAGTCCACTGTAGATTTAAGTATATTCCAAAAGATTAAGAATTGAGGAAATACTAAATACATAAAAATGACATTTATTACAAAAAGAAGAGGAAAAGTTAGAGGTGCATTACCATATGCATACTAACAGGCAAAAAAACAGGAAAACAGATTCCAAATAGTTTAAAGCTACAAGTTAACTTTTGAGGATGATGATGAAATTGACCCAACCTTGTCAAAACAAACAAGATTCAGCTGTCCACAGATATTAATCCTTTGGGGACTGATACAGAAAATGCCAATTTTTTTCAATCTTCTCTGAGCATATACAATACCAGCAGTCATTGCAGCAGGAAGTGCAGGTGGCACAGTGATTGTAATAATATCAAGAGACTCAATAATTATTACCCCAACTTCTACCTAAAATGAACACAAAATGTCAAAACACAATATTAGATACTAAGTTGAATATTGACTCAGTAAAAATTTGAATTTTGTGTATCAGTATATATGCATACACATTTATTAACTGTGCCTAATTTTTTTCCTTCAGAGATTCCGCAAATTAGAAGTTCAATGAATTGTCAGCGGATCACAGACCAATAGCAACTATAAAGGAAAAGTCTCTCATTGTAAAAGCCTTGCATCCTTCACACAAAACACACATAACTCAGGTTCTACAAGCACTGTCAGAAAGTGGTTTATCCTGTAAGCACCACCCTGTGAGTCTCTCCAGGGAACAGGAAACTAAGGGGCCAGCACTGTGATGTGGTGAGTGAAACCACGACCTGCAATGCTGGTATCCTGTGCGTCTCAGCTGCTCCATTCCTCATCAGCTCCCCACTAATGTACATGGGAAAGCAGCAGAGAATGGCACAGGTGCTTAGGCTCCTATACCCACGTGGAGAACTAGATGTTGTGGGATCCTGGCTTCAGCTTGACACAGTCCCAGCTGTTGTGGCCATGTGGGGAATAAACAATTAGGTAGAAGTTCTCTTTTTCAAATAAATAAATGGTAAAGAATAAGTTAAAAAAAAAAAAAAAAAGAGTAAGTTAGCAGGGCCTTTAAAAGTAAAACAATTTTTTAAATCTCTATTTTTATGTGAAGGGCAAATTTAAAGACAGAAGGGGAGAGAGAGAGAGAGACAGAGAGAGACAGAGAAACAGAGAGAGAGAGGTTTCATCCACTAGTTCACTCAAGTGGCCACAATGGCTGGAGCAGAGCTGATCCAAAGCCAGGAGTCAGGAGCTTCAATGGAAGTTCTTCTCCTGGAATATTTTTTTTACAGATTTATTTTTATTGGAAAGCCAGATATACAGAGAGGAGGAGAGACAGAGAGGAAGACCTTCCATCCAATGATTCACTCCCCAAGTGACCACAACAGCCAGTGCTGCGCCGATCCGAAGCCAGGAGTCAGGAACCTCCTTCAGGTCTCCCACGCGGGTGCAGGGTCCCAAGGCTTTGGGCTGTCCTGGACTGCTTTCCCAGGCCACAAGCAAGGAGCTGGATGGGAAGTGGGGCTGCCGAGATTAGAACTGGCGCCAATAAGAGATCCTGGCATGTTCAAGGTAGACTTTGGCTGCTAGGCCACCGCACCGGGCCCCTTCTTTCTTCTCAGCTGATACTATAACTTTCAAAAAGCTGTATGACACTAGTAACTAAACTAACTAAGATCAGATTAGCTTAAACATTCTAGGTTCTCCCAATCTCACCAGCCCCTGAAAACCCTCAATAGCCACTTACAATGATTAAGAATCAAAGCCAACAGAGATAAATACCTCATTTAGAACACTATTGATAATAGTGTAGATGAATCCAATGCCTGCCACTGCCACAAGACACAGAAGGAACAAGTATGCATCTCTGTAGAGTTTGAAATCAGTTGGTTTGGGATACAATATGGAACGGACAAGTTGTCCTTTGGAAGTACTAAATCCTTGCAAAAAATTAAGAGGAAAAGAAGTCACATTTTTATAAGGAAATGAAAACTACTTCTCAAGTAACATTCTTTTCTTAAAACATTCAGCAGGTATCATATGCTAAAACCTGTAAGACAAGTTTAAACATCTTCTTCTACCTGTTCTAACTACTATGGCTTTGACAAGTTCTCCAGTATAGAAACGAGTCTGAATGACAGTGGTCCCACAAAACAAAGTGTGTCGTTTATGTGTTTCAGGGCTATATAACTCCTCTCCGGTTCCTTTAACATCCACTGAAGGATTTGGCAAATTAGTCTTTGTCACTGGAACACTTTCTCCTAGAAAGAAGGGGAAAATCCATTAAAACATCAATGTAAGAAAGCACAGAAATCATTATCAAACACCTCAAATATCTTGTTATTAAATATCCTAAATGTTGCTATGCTATTTACAATACAATAAAGAGCTATAGACAAGAATCACATAACTTAATCAAATAGCTTATTGTCTGCCAATTTCCCCACCTAATACTGTTGACTCTTAACAGTAATTTCAAAAAGTGGTTTACAACTAAAATGTACATATCTCAAAATTGTGTTGTCAGACAACTGCTATCTATTTCTATTACCTCATTTTTTTGCTCTCAACTACTAGAATGGAAAAGTTACCACAAAGAAGTATGAAGACGTACTACCCTTACACACATATACACACATACGCACACTCCCCATTTCTCTTCTTTCATGGAACAGAAAAGGTTTCTAGGCAAGGGAGAGAAGAGAAGAATGCATAGTGTGGGAATCCTTTCAAACAATCAAATAGCAAAATTCTCTTTAAAATATTCAAGGTGGGCATTGTGGCACAACAGGTTAAGTTGTCACTTAAGATACACACACATCCCAGTTCAGACTGCTAGTTCATATCCCAACTACTCCATTTCTAATCCAGCTTCCTGTTAATGCACCTAGAGAAGCAACAAATGATGGCCAGAGTTCTCGGGAACTTGCGTATACATGGGAGAACCTCCCCCACCCCAAACTGAAGTTTCCGATTCCTGACTTCCACCTGGCCCACAATGGGCTATTGCAAACATCTGGTAAGACGATCAGTGGATGAAGAGTTCTGTGTGTGCGGGTGTGTGTCCCTCCATCACTCTGCCTTTCAAATGAATCTTTTAACAGGATTTCAAAAAGAGTGAATTCTCTGTAGCATTCATACTTCGTGCTTGAGAGGCAAGTGTACAGAAATTTTCTGTGTATTTGTTTTAAGATAAGACTCAACAATTTCAAGATGCACTATGTGGGAATCTTTTTCTTGCTAGACTGATAACAAACCACACAATTTTAAAAAGATATAAAAAGATATAAAGCTCTCCTTCCAGATTGTGAATTTCCAAAGGGAAGCAAGGTAAAAGTTTGAAATCTTAAGTAACTCGTGCTTTCTTACACAAGTAGGGAAGCAAGGAGCTTCACAACCAATGGATTTCTTTCCTCCTCCCTAACTACAACCATGGCCTCAAACAGTGAGCAGAGGCACGCTGAGAGATACAGCCAACAGCATAGGGATTTACTTAGTACCATGTTGAAGCATAATGCAGAATCTGATTCATTCAGAATAAAATAAATTCATTCAGTTTCATTTACCTGTTAACATGCTTTCATTCACAATGCAGGTACCACTTATAAGCACTGCATCACAAGGCATAACTGTCCCATTTAATGGAATGACCATGACATCTCCTGGCACAAGGTCTGTGGAAAAGATCTCTTCTATTTCTAAGTTTGAAAAAAAAGGGGAAATTTGTAACTTGGGAAAAAAAAAAAAAGCAATGATCTACCCAACACTCACCTAAACTGAGCAAATTAATCATCACTAAAACCTGTCCAATGTCTTAAGTATTTTTCAAACTTCCCTCATTTCTGCCCCAAAACGTCTCTCTAAACCAGTTTGAACACAAAAGTCAGAACACTTTTTTTCTAAAAAAGCAAATATTTTCATACCACCACCCTGCTTAAAAGCTATCAAGCATCCCACAGCCTTCAGATTGAACCCAACTTCCCCAGCATTGCTCAGAAACTTGTCCATTACTTGGTGTTACATATGGCCCACTGAATTTCTTTCAGTTCTGATCATGAGCACACAATCTCCAAGTTAAAGACCTTTAGGCATTTGGACTCCTTTCTGTCTTTTACCTTCACATTACCAACTTTCTCATTACTTACAAAAAATTATCTCATTTTATCTGAAAGCCAGAGACAGCCTAGCTATTGGTGCACTCTCCAAATGGCAGCAACATCTAGGGTTGGGGCAAGCTGAAGCCAGGATCCAGGATCCAGGATCCAGGATCCAGGAGCCAGGAACTCATCCCAAGTCTCCTACCTGGGTGTCAGGAGCCCATCTACTTGCATCACCTATTATCTCCCAGGGTACACATTAGCAAGAATGGTACTAGATACAGAGCTGGGAATGGAAACCAAGCATTCCAAATGGGGTAAGTGTATCAAAAGTACTGTCTTAACCACTGACCAAATGCATATCCTCATCTATCTTTACCAAATTCAAACAATGCCCACTTAAAATCATTTCATCAGGAACACTGTGAATAGCAGTTAAACCACCAACTGCTATGCTAGCATCCATATGGGTGCTGGTTCAAGTCCTGGCTGTTCCACTTCATATCCCTGCTCATGTGCCCAAGAAAACAGATGGCCTAAGTACTTAGATCACTGCTGCCCACATAGGAAATCTGGCTCTTGCCTTTGGCCTGGCCCAGTCTGGTCACTGTGATTTCTGATGAGTGAACCAGCAATGGAAGACTGATCTATCCATATAGAACTCTTCCAAATTAATAAATCTTACCAAAAAAAAAAATCAAAGAAGGTATTCCTGACGGCTTCTACAGTGGTGGAGCAGTTTATTTAAGCTGTTACTCAGAATACCTACATCCCTTTTTAGAGCACTGGTTCAAGTCCCACTTACTCCACTTCAGATCCAGTTTTCTGCAAATGCGGTTGGGAAGGCATTTTCTGAAAATGCCCCCAGTAACTGGGCCCCAGCCACTCAAGTGGGAGACCAAGATGAGATTTCTGGTTTTTCGTTTCAGCCAGGTCTATACTTACTGGGTGTTGCAGGCATTTAGGGAGTGAATAAAGGTCTGTTTCTCCCTCTGCCTTTCAAAAAAAACACAGCCAGTCCTGACATTTGCCAGTTAATGTGCTCTCCCTATCTCTCTAATATGTAAGCCATTTGATCTTTATCATGGCATATGTCACCCTTTTGTTGCTACAAATCATCACCTGTAACTGAAACAAAATTAGGTCAACAGAGCCTGGCATAGTAACTGCCACACTGCACAAAAACACAATTTTACAAAACTGAAAGAACTTCAAAGAAACTCAGGAATCCAAACACATTTTTAGTTTTCAAAACAGTGAGTGTGGGCCCATTCCGAAAGCCTAGTGGCTAAAGTCCTCGCCATGCATCTGCTGGGATCCTGTATGAGCGCAGATTCTAATCCCAGCTGCTCCGTTTCTCATCCAGCTCCCTGCTTGTGGCCTGGGAAAGCAATGTTGATGGCCAAAGCCTTGGGACCCTGCACCTGCACAGAGACCCAGAAGAAGCTCCTGCCTTCTGGCTTCTGACTGGCTCAGCTCCAGCCGTTGTGGCCACCTGGGAAGTGAATCAGCAGATGGAGGATCTTCTTTCTTTCTTTCTTTCTTTCTTTCTTTCTTTCTTTCTTTCTCTTTCTCTCTCTCTTTCTCTCTCTCTCTCTCTTTCTTCCTTTCTGTCTCTCTCCCTCTCCCCTCATCTCTCTATAAATCTGACTTCCCAATAAAAATCAGTCTTTAAAAACAATCATGAGTGTGTAACACACTGGGACTTCATATTAGTGCTTAATGAGTGTCTTTTGTGACTTATTTTTCCAACAGACACCTGAGGGACTTACCTTCGTTCACTCTACAAACTGAAACCCTTACAGTACTATGAGCTGCCACCATGTCATGCAACATCACATATTGCTGAAAGAGGAAAAAAAAATTTAACTCACCTCAACACACTGAAAAAGCAATTATCTTCAAGATACTAAAAATTAGTTAATATGGTGCAAGCCTACTACTCTGCCTTTACAAGACACTTAAGCAGGCCCCGATGGCCTCCACTCCGTGAAGTGGTAGCCTAAAATCCACCTGCCACCTCCAACATCAACAAGACAAAGGGAGACACGAGTCTATGTTCACACGTCCAAACCAACAATCCCATGGAACGCTTACACTGTACCAAGCACTATTCTGAACACCTTATGTTACTACAAAACACAGGTTATGGAATGTGGAATAAGTTTGGACTCACCTTTCTGATGGAATAGAGCGAGCTTACAACTGAGACTACGGACATAACCACGATGGCTAGGGCATAGTAATAGTATTCATCAGTACTCCACAGAATAACACTGAACAGCTGGAAAATGTAAAATGGGTTGAGAACCTAAAAAGCAAAAATTTTAAATCAAACTGAATGAAAGTTAGAACCATACAGCTCCTCCATCTTTCATTTGAGAAGCAATCTACAAGATAACCTTCTTAGCAACTGAGTGGTCAGTTTCCTAGCACCCAAGGGAAGAAGGCAGTATGTGAGCAACGTCACAGCTCTGGTCCCATTCAGAGGGATTTTCAAAGGTCAAAAATAGATACTAATGGGACAAGGTTAGAAATAATCATTCGGGCCCGGCACAATAGTGTAGTGGTTAAAGTCCTCCCCTTGCACGCACCAGGATCCCATATAGGCGCCGGTTCTAATCCAGGCGGCCCTGCTTCCCACCCAGCTCCCTGCTTGTGGTCTGGAAAAGCAGTTGAGGACGGCCCAAAGCCTTGGGACCCTGCACCACATGGGAGACCCGGAAGAGCGCCTGGCTTCAGATTAGCTCAGCTCCAGACGTTGCAGTCACTTGGGGAGTGAACCATCGGACGGAAAATCTTCCTCTCTGTCTCTCCTCCTCTGTATATCCGCCTTTGCAATAAAAATAAATAAATAAATAAAAGAAATCAATCATTCCCATTCCTAATCATTACATTACATTATGCCATGTTTCTAAACAACATTACATAGCTGTTCTCTGGAACAAAAGGAAAACAATCTCATTTATTAATTTTGGACTTTTATTAGCCAAAGCTGGAATGAACATTTGTGAGGCTATTCCTGCTAAATAGTGGCTCTTACTGCCTCCTTTACAAGCCCAGAATCCTTTACACTCACATCCCTGGCAACAGTTAAAAATTTAGACAAAAATCAAAAGATAATCTCTGCCCAAAAGTCTTTCTCTGCCATTAGCTTTAAAATGAAATAAGCCGGGCCTGGCGGCGTGGCCTAGCAGCTAAAGTCCTCGCCTTGAACGCCCCGGGATCCCATATGGGCGCCGGTTCTAATCCCGGCAGCCACTTTCCATCCAGCTCCTTGCTTGTGGCCTGGGAAAGCAGTCGAGGATGGCCCAATGAATTGGGACACTGCACCCGCGTGGGAGACCCGGAAGAGGTTCCTGGTTCCCGGCATCGGTTGGCGCGCACCGGCCGTTGCAGCTCACTTGGGGAGTGAATCATCAGACGGAAGATCTTCCTCTCTGTCTCTCCTCCTCTCTGTATATCTGACTTTGTAATAAAAATAAATCTTTAAAAAAAAAAAAAGAAAGAAGCCAGATAAGTCACCAAATTTAAAAAAAAAAAAGATACTGTATTACTTAAAATGACTGCTTCCAAACTGACAAATCTACCAAACACTGAGTTGTATTGCTAGTCTTACCTCTTTAATTAGAAGTTTAAAAACAGAAGGCACTTTCACAGTAATTTCATTTACTCCATAAAGCGATTTTCTGAAACAGGAAAATAAAATAAGGGTACATTATATTCTATTAGTTTAATTTAGGAAAAGCAATACATTAGCTAAGGTTCAAACCAGAGCACTCCACAGTATTTCCTAGAGCTTGTCTTTTGTAATTCAAATTCTTTAGCTAGAGCACTTAAATCAAAGAAGTCAGAAATAGTATAAATAACTAAGCTTCTGATATTTTGTTTCATTGTCTCACACACGTACTTATGACAAGTATCTTTCTTATAATTAATTTTTTCAAGAGAACGAATAATTCTGTGACAAGTACCTTTCCCATAATTAATTTTTATAAGACTAAAAATTCTAAAGATTTGCTTTTCTAATTAATGCATTATCTATACTACTTTTCTAGCAAGATTATTTCAAAACATTATATACAGGACTTTTAGAAAAACAAGCTTCTAAAAAACAGCTTAAATCCTTCTACTTAATTCCATATGCCACAAAAGTGCATTTCTCTAGGATACAGTAATTGGTTCCTTCATTTTATGAAGTTTGAATGAGTAAATTTTTTATTTTCTAATCCTTGAAAGAACATGCTATCCAAGTATTAAGAAAATTTATGATTTTTAAGTGCCATCTATTTATTCATTGCCATTTATTTTTAAATTATGCAATATCCTGGTTTCTTTTTATACTTTAACACAGAACAACTCTGCATAAAGATCATCTACCAGTTTACAAATTTCCACTGCAGTAAATCTGGGCTCGTGCATACAATTCCAAGTAACATATTTCAGAAAACCTAAGATGCTGTCAATTGTCAAGATATACCATTACTTTGTATATACAACCAAGAAAAACACAAAATCTATCAAGTAAAGGATAACATTACCAACTATGACACATCAAATTTCACAGATGCTAGAACAGAGGAAAATTTGTACCTCAGAATCGATGGAATATACTAACTTTAGGAATAGCAACTTGAACATATTAGTTATAACATTTGTATGACTCCTAAACTGAGGCAGTCTTATTCAAATATCACTATGTACTCAACTCCTGTATCTAATAAAATATTAAAAACATCTCTTAGTATGTACAAGCAGGATAAAGGGTGGACTACACATGTACTACCAAATTCAGGGATTCAAGATTAGATCTGACTATAGTTGGATAAAAATTACCTGTAGGCATGCATCCCCTTTGTCAGTCCTGCACTATGCTTTTCATAAATTGACGTACAAGAAACACCTTCATCCAGTCCCCTAAATAAATCCAAAGTTTTTACTTTAAACAAAGTTTTAAATATCCAAACTTCTTAACGCCTCATTTTTTCTATATTCCTGATTTAAATTAACTTAAAGTGTGATTTCCTTACAAATTTTTAGAAACTCTTAACAAAAACTGATTATGAGTGAAAACTTTAAGATCTTAAATTCTTAATATAAACAATGAAAGGTTTCAAACATGACAACTTTTAAGTTTTCAACGTATTTATCACATGACAAACGCCTCCAAACGTTTTAATTTCTATAATAACATCACTATTCGTTAAGGTTGGGCCAAAGCTGTAATAATTAAACAAAAGCTAAGCTTAAAGCATAACCAACCGACTAAGCAATTCCAACTAAAGATAAAGAAGCTTCATCCACAGCCCTAACCTAAGAAATCTTCTTCATTTTCTTCCATCTCCACAAATCCCCCCAATCCAAATCCTTCCCTAAACTAACACATCCCTAGACTGGAAGTACAGAATTTATGAATCACAAACAGTATCTCTGATCTGCAAATCCTAGCTAATCCTCAACTAACATACCTAGTTTTCCAGAAAAAATGTCTCAATTGTGCTCTCTGTAACTGAATACTTGTCATATTTTCTCCAAAACAAGGGTGGAGAATGTCCAACCCATGGGCCATATTAAAGCCTTCAAAATCATGACATCTGGCCTCACCAAGATAGCCACAGGCGGGACTCATTTCAGAAGACTTACAGCAGCTAAGTTTAAAAGTGATAATTTCGTTTGGCTTATAACGATACTAAATACCAAAATGACCCTTAAAGGAAAAAAGGTCCCCCAGTCCTACAGCCTGTAATCTACGGCCAAGAGAACCTTACACGTGATTCCTATCTTCCCCCACTTTTTTCAGATGGGAAACTGTCATCCCGGGGCTAAGTCTCATTTGCCTTTGTGGTTGGCAAGAGCCACATGGCAAACAGGTTTGACATTTTTTCCCAATGAGGTTGATGACATCTCCAGAAGTTAGCAGGGACCAGTAATGAAGTTGCAATTTTACTTCTCTATTTTGACAAAAAGGCGGCTCCTTGGCAGTTTTCCTCAAGGTAAGGCTTCTCGACCTGCAATGGTCTTTAACGCCAGCCACTGGGAAACACCCTGCACCCTTTCAGATTTCCCCAATTCTTTACTTCACCGAAGGAAAAATCCACAGAAATATTTTAAATGTTCATAACAGATTCTTGTTTTTACTGATAGAATCAATAATTCCTTTGGCATTCTAAAGCAATGATATTTAAAGCTTATAATAATCACTTCAACATTGACAATAAAAATAGAATCTTAATGAACTTGATCTCTCCACAAAAAACACAGGGATTATTCCAATGTGTCCTACTCAGAGAACTGACACATCTCACAATGCCCCATTCTTCACCCACACATTTACAAATAAAGTTTCCTTTACCTCATTCCTCAACTGCAGCTATGAGGGAAACTACTGGCATACCAAGGGGTCAGGGTCCTAGGCTAGCTGTACACCAGGAGGCTCACTTAAGAACTCACTAGGAGGTAAAAGCAACAAGGCAGGCTCGGCAGGTTTGGTATCTCACTGCTTCTAACTTTCACATAAAGTTGGCAATGAGACAGGATGATTTATTTCAAAGTGGTTAATGAGTCTTCAAATAGCACTAGGGAGAGTTCATGAATAAAATGTATGCAACAAAATGCCTGTACTTGTATGTAATTACAGCAAAATCTTTTCTACCTAAAACATTTTTCAGGATATCCATAATATAACCCAAAAAAATAAAGATACTTACTTTAAGAAATCAAAATTGTGAATGGCATCATTCCAGATATATTTTACACTATGGTGGGTGAAATAACGAATCTGTAGAATATACACAAATGTTACATCAAAAATCACATCATCAAGTGTTTTATCACATAATCTGCTGTGTTATAAACAGCGATACAAATTTTAAGTGCACAGACATTTATCTCAAGCAATAACTGCAAACACAAAGTTACAGGCTGTATACGGTAACAAAAATGCAATCATTCTGGTTTTTCAGGAAACTTATATACTAATAAGATCACAATACCTGTTGAGATTGAGTCTGGGAATATTTAGTCATCTCCTGCCTATTCTCTTCAGTCAAATTCTCAGTTAGATGAACTGCATGGCCATTGGAAAACTTATTAACTGTAGATTTTGGACTCAAAAATGGGGGAGCTTCCAAAGGAAGAAAGCGAATTTTTGCACAAAACCACATTTGGAATTCATCCTTAGGAAAGAAAAAGGGAGAAAAGTAAAGTCAGTTACGTATGTTGTATAACTGCCTGTGTTTTCTACAAGATTTTCATCCTTCACATATTATTTCCTCATCTTTGACAAGGCACAACCTCTTACTCAGGAAATGCTAAACCACAGCATGAATATTTCATCAGCTAAAACAACAGCTGCTTTCCATGGCTCACCAATTTTATGATCATACTTCCCTGATACAATGACCAGTATTCCATAAAATATCCTAAGTGATTCCTTAATTTACCAATTTACATACTGACACAGGACAGTAAAAGCTTTTTCAAATGCTTTCAATTAGAATTAAAAAAAAAAATAAGCTTGATGCAGCGGTATCACACAGCAGACAGCTGGTCTGCCAGTGACACATGAGCCACTGTGCTGCTGCACCAGTTCTGACAGACAGTGACACCTCCCAGGGCATCAAGAGCTGTAAACGGAAGGTGTGGGATAGGATCACCTTCGGGATCTTCAGACAGTTTGGAACCACTGCAGTGAGCATTGCTCATTATACCCGGGTCATGCGTATAGCGCTCCTTTGGACACAGTGTGCACACAGGCACTGCTCCTTCTGTAACCAGAAGACACGTGCACTCACAGTAGTCCTCAGCAGCACCACTTCACAGTCTTTAATTGCAGCTCTAACACAGGTCGCCTTCACCCGCCACTCGGGCATCCAATAGAGGAGGAGGAGGAGGAACCCGCCAGTACAAATCACTCCTAAAGAAACCACAGCCAGCTTCCAGCGGCTCACATTGTAACCATAAATCTCCTGCACAGGACACAGTGATCATGCGATTAATTATCAAGCAATAAAGTTCTAGGTAAACTCTACAATCTTTTTCAGACAGCTTCCAAAGTTCTCTCATGTAAAACCTAAGTACTTTCCTATTCCGTAATTTACTCCTCAATTTTTCTTCTGACAAATTCATTGTCAAAGTTATGCTTTTAAGCAGTTAAATTTACTGATATTGAGGCGGCACCATGCAGACTAATCCTCAACCTGCAGTGCCAGCATCCCATGTGGGCACCGGTTCAAGTCCAAACTGCTCCACTTCCCTTCCAGCTCCGTGAGGATGGCCTGGGAAGCCAGCAGAGGATGGTCCAAGGTTTTAGGCCCCTGTGCCCACACAGGAGACCTAGAAAAAGCTCCTGACTATTGGCTTCAAACCAGCGCAGTTCTGGCCATTGAGGCCTTTTGGGAAGTGAACCAGCAGAAGATCACACTGTCCTCCCTTTCTCTCAATTCCTGCATTTCAAGATAAATAAAAGACATTAATTAAAAATTTTAAAGATGTGTCAACATTTACACTTCCGGTTTTACATTTGATATTGTCATTAATACATTCTCCTCCACTGATCTAGTATATTCACATTTAATGTATTTTCCTAAAATTAAAGAAAAGCTTTAAGTTTTATTTTCATTTTATTTGCTAGGCAGACACAGGGAGAGAGTCAGAGAAGAGCTCTCCAATTTTCTGGTTCACTCCTAAACTGCCTGCTGAGTCTTGGCCAGGACAAAGCCAAGAGTGAGGCACTGCCTCTGGGCCTCCCACACGCGTGGGGGGGCAGCAAACTCCTGCAGCCAGCATCTGCTGCCTTTCAGATGTGTCGCAGCAGAGGGTGGACAGGACGGCAGAGCAGGACTCCAGCCAAGGTGCTGTGACGCGGGGGTCAACTCCCCAGGCAGCATCCTAACCACTTAGGCCAAATACCTATCTCGTAACGGTTTTGTCATTTTCACATACGTTTTTAATTCTTTTGGAATTTATCTTGTGAGGTTATATCATTTTAAAATTGTTTATCTTAGAATAATTTTAATTTGTAAAAAATATATAAAAGTATCAGAATTCCTTGATCAATCACCCCAAATGGTAACATCTTCTTGATATGTCCATCAAAAACTAAAAGATTAATACCGCTGCACTTCCAGCAACTAAACTCAGTCTTGGCATTTCATCTGGTTTTCCACTGTTAACATCTATCTCATCTAGGGGACAATCTGGACTATCACACCAAATTTGGATAGAATGGGTTTTTAAACAGTATTTTTTTCAAGTGCTTACTAATTGTTTTAATACTACTATGACTGTTAATTGGATCTCTGATCTAAATTATTTCAAATATTTCAATTACATCCCCCCCACCAACCAATAACGGTTTCCAGACTCAGCAAGTAAAAAATGTAGAAAGCTAGTTAAATTTAAATTTCAAATAAACAATAATTCTTTTGTTTACCCGACAACATTTGCAACATATATTAAAAACCTTTCCCTTCTTTATCTGAAACTCATATTTATAACAGGATATCTTCACCTTTTACCTGAGATATCTGTTTATGCCCCCTACAAATCTTTTATAAACATTAGCTAATGTTAACTTCTTAAATCACCAAATGCAAAAATATACGTCTTGGGTCTTAGGAGTTTGCAGGTAAGAAAAGAGTTAATTACACTAAAACCAACAAATAGGTATTACATACTACAACTGAGAAACGGGATAAGGAAGATTAAGTGCACTGAAGAGCTGTGGTGGTGGTAATGATTAACTGTATTTTTCTATTTCCTAGAATAAGTTGTGGAGATAAAACGATATTTCACAATTACAAAACCGGGTTACCATTTCCTCTTCCTGACCCTGGTTGATAGTCTTCCTTTCTTCTTTGTCCATATCTACAAGGATTGGGAAAATCTTGTGCTTCCAAACACGTCAAGACAACTAGGGCAGAAAAAGGGCAAGCGTTAATGATTTATTTTACATCTCAGTGGACTAAGTAACCTTATCACATCAATTCTTTATGATACCACCAAACTGACATTTTAAAGTATTTTGTTTTTTTAAAAAAATATTTATTTTGTTTTTATTTGAAAGGCAGAAGTTACACAGAGTAAAGGACAGAGGGATCCAAATGCTAGCTCATTCCCCAATGGCTGCAACAACGGCAGAGGCAAGCTGGTCCTGAGCCAGCAGATCGGAGCTTATTCCAGATCCCCCACGCAGGTTCAGGGTCCCAAGGACTTGAGTCATCCTTCACTATTTCTTCAGGACATCAGCAGGGAGCCAGCCTGGAAGTGAACAGTGTAATCATTTGGGATACTGGCACTGCAGGAGGAGGCTTAGCTTACTACACCATAGCACTGGCCCCTTAAAATATTTTAATAAAATCTGAATTACTCAAAAACAAGGGTAGGCACTTGTTCATGGGAGATTTTTTGATACATGAAGTTCAACTGATAAGTGAGTAGTTGCTGAAGTATTCGCTAGTGGGAATATATTTCCAAAGCTATGCAAGTTCTTGAATCCATACAACTTAGTGCCATAAACCTTGGCATACTTTAATAATTAACGTATATTTAGCATCAACCTTGACACAGAATTTAAGTTCTGAGAGAAAATGACTACAGGATCTTCTTTGTTCGTTCCCCAGATTCAGGGAGCAGCTCAGTGCTTCAGCTGAAGTACTTCCCACAACTAATGTGCTCAAAGCACCGACAGTGAACCTCTCAGAAATAATTTTCCAACCAATGCTTGCAAACTTCTAGCTCCATGACTAGTGATCCTTGACCAGAAGTCCCTCCCTACAGCTGAGTTATTCCTTGCTAGCACTCATCCATTGTGAGGCCAAGCCCATTAAGCAAGCCTGAGACACCTCCGGGCCACCCAAAAGGCTCATCCAGGGCAGAAAACCCAGAGTCCACCAAAAGTCTTCCTTTTTACTTGTAGTTCAAATCAGACACTAACCCACAGAGAGATCCGTGAAATTTAAGACAATGCCACATTTCTTTCCAAAATTGGGAGGCATTTGAGGGGGGGAGGATATTATTCAAATGTAATCAATTATTTACAATATCAGTATTAACTTAGAATATGTAAACAAGTCAAAGGAACGAAAGCTCTTCAGCATCAACGGTAATTTTCAAGAGCCCAAGAGTGAGCATGAACGTTTGAGAGCAGCTGTGTCACATGTGGAGGACTCCTGCAGGACAGGGTGGACCGAGGCCCGCCCTCCTTCCAGCTTACAGATACCTAATTATCTATCCAGTGCACAGCAGGTTTGACACGTGGTGGGCAACCAAAAACATTCACTGAATAAAAAACTGTGCTAAGACACCAGTGCCTATTCCTTACATGACACAAATTCAGCAAACACAAACCAAATGCAGAATTTTAATCTGACACCACACTGTTGAATCTTCTCAATAATAAGTTAAAAAAAAAAAAAAACCCCACCTATAAAAATACAGGATTTCAAGAACATTGAAAAATGAGAGAGCTTATAACGGTGTCTGGTCCAACCTGTCCACAACAAGCCAGATTACCATACAAAACTCTCTGGGAACTGAACAAAATGTCTTCTTGGTCTAGGACAGTGTTGACAGCCTTAATGCATATACTACTCCAGGTCACTGTACTATTGCAAGATCCATTAACCCACGGTGACTTGCGGCCGCCGGGATCTTTAAGGGCTGTCCCTGCAGCTGGGGAGAACACAAGCCCAAGCTCTTCCTCAGCAGAACTGGTCAGTTGTCACTGTCTGGGTTTCTAGAGTCCAGACCAGTCCTACCAAGGCCCACCAGCAAGGAGTAAGGCAAAATTCCTCTGCCCTGACAGTCACCCACTAAAAATACCAATCTGACAAATTTTTTTAAAATGTTAAGATTTATTTATTTATTAAATTCAATTAAAAATAAAAAGATTTATTTTTATTGGAAAGTCAGATTTACAGAGAGAAGGAGATACAGAAAGATCTTCCATCTGCTAATTCACTCCCCAAATGGCCACAATGGCTGGAGCTGAGCTGATGTGAAACCAGAAGCTAAGAGCTACTTCCGGGACTCCCACTTGAGTGCAGGGTTCCAAGGCTTTGGGCCATCCTCCTCTGTCTACCCAGGCCACAGGCAGGGAGCTGGATGGGAAGTGGAGCAGCTGGAACATGAACCAGCACCATAGAGGATCCCAGTGTTTGGAGGTGATGGATTAGCCAATTGAGCTACCACACCAAGTCCAGTCTGACCATCTTTAGTCAGTTATTCTTCCTTAGGCTCTGGAATGAATCCCAGGATCATCACCAAACATTCACTTACTCGTACTGTATCATTTTTGATAACAAGCACTGACCTTCATTTTTTTTTTAAAGATTTTTTATTATTATTGGAAAGACGGATATACAGAGAGGAGGAGAGAGAGAAGAAGATCTTCCATCCGATGATTCACTCCCCAAGTGAGCCGCAACGGGCCGGTGCGCGCCAATCCGATGCCGGGAACCTGGAACCTCTTCCGGGTCTCCCTCGCAGGTGCAGGGTCCCAAAGCCTTGGGCCGTCCTCAACTACTTTCCCAGGCCACAAGCAGGGAGCTGGATGGGAAGTGGAGCTGCTGGGATTAGAACTGGCGCCCATATGGGAACCCGGGGCTTTCAAGGCGAGGACTTTAGCCGCTAGGCCACGCCGCCGGGCCCACTGACCTTCATTTTTGCATTACCACCACGTAAAATGTGTTTCTTGGTGATGATGAACTATTTCAAATCACAAAGCTATTCCAGACAATGCATGTCATCTGTTTTCTACCTAGGCAGAGTAACATGAACCAGACCTGTCTTCTTAATCAAAAACTATAATGAAGAAATGGACACAATATCTATTGGTTTCCCAAGAAGCTGAACAGCAGGTGACGACAGATGGCCAGCACACTGAGGGAGCTCTGTAACTGTGCCAGCTGACAGGCTTGCAGGGAGCCCAGGAACAGTCCAGCCATCTCCTGCAGTTAGGGAGACAAAGCTGGGAGCCTGGGAAGGCACTGAGCAAAAATCTGTAACATGGACCCTTCCACCCCTCCTCCACCCCAGGTACTCGGCAAGGTACTGATCAGTATGAAACAACTGCCAGAGCCCGGAAGAAACCCCCCAGGAGTAGTACAGCCTAGAAATCTCCAGAGCTTATAGCACCTATTCCCAGCAACTACAGTGGACAACTCCATTCATCATAAGGGATCTGCAGGAGTATTCACAGGTTTTTGCTTCAGTGGGGGGATAAAATTAGTCCCCAAAACTTTTCTAGCCCTGTCCAACAGGTTTAAAAATAACACACAACCCACCTCGGAGAATTAAGATGGCGGAATAGGGTAAGGACATGTTTAAACGGACTGAAAAATATTTAATCAGTATGAAGCAGAGAGGACATATTTCAGGACATAGGAAAGGACAGAACAACAGCAGAGGGTACCTGGAGACTGACAGACACAGGAAAGCAGCAGACACAGAAGTGTGGTATTGCAGTGATTGATATTCCAGCACGGCGATCTGAATACCACCAGCAGCCGGAACTCCACCAGCAACCAGGTGGGAAGGGACTTTCACTGGGAGCTCGGGAGGTGAACCCAGACAAAGACCTGTCTGTCCTGCTGGTCCGTTTGATTTGACCAGGAGCAGAGCAGCAGATCTCAGACGGGCAATGCAAGAACAGAGTGGATTTCATAGCCCAGTCAGCCCCTTAGAGGTGAATTGGGCACCATTTTGCATAAGAGGGAAGGGCAAGGGAAAGGACTGAGCATGCACTGAGCTGGGAGTGAACTCATTTCTGACTCGGTGAACTGCAATGACGTGGTATTCTACGGGTTCCACCCAGAGCAGGTCTGGGTAGCCCTCAGACCTGAGAGCCAGCAGATCAAGAACAGTAGTGGTGATACGTCAGGCGCCATTTTGTGCACTGTGGCAATAGCTTTAGGACTGCAGGGAACAACAGTGAACTGCGCATGTGCTGAGCTCGCGAGAACTCGCTGACGTCAGTGGATTGCGCCGTCCCGCAGGAAAATAATACTGAGTGTGGCATCGTACCGGCCAAAATAGGTCCGTCTGGCACGCAGACCTAACGTCCAACAGGTTCCGAGAATATCAGTGCCACCAATAACCCAATTATAGAGGACACCTGGAGTCTCTAATCCTGGGACCTGCTCCAACCGGAAGTGGGAGAAAGGTTGCAGAGACAACAGTGTAGCCTCAGCACAGTATCACAGGAGGTGGTGAGTGATGAGCCAAGAGCTGGGGCTGTGGAGACCACTGTGGAAATCTAACATAAGAACCCAGACCTGGAACTTGCTGGAGGTTATGGCACAAGTGGCTGCAAGCAAAAAGTTGTGTACCAACCGCAATAAGTAAAATCGCATTGTAGACCTGTGGGTGACACAGCTTAGAAACCTGCCCCAAGGAGAAGACTGCTAACCAGAAGTACAATGATCAAGAGCAAAAGAAGAGACAAAGGCACAATGAATATTACTGAAGACTCCCCTGCAAAGGAGCAAAACCCTATGCCAACCTCAGAGTTAACTGAGGAAGACATCGAGAAAATGGGGGACACAGAATCCATTAAGACTCATTTTAAAGATTCTGATCAAAACTGAGAAGCTCATGCAAGAGTTCAAAGAATTTAACGAAGCAACAAAGCAAATCAAGGCTGGTATATCAGAAATTAAGAACACAGTAGAGCAAATTAAAAGTACAGTGGAGAGTCTCCAAAATAGAATGAAGCAAGCAGAAGAAAGAATCTCAGAATTGGAAAATATTTGCTGTCACCAGGGGGAAGCAAACAAAAAGCTGGAAGCAGAGCTGGATCAGGCCAAAAAAAGTATTCAAGAATTGAAAGACACTATTAAGAGGCCAAGTATAAGAGTTATGGGAGTCCCAGAAGGTGCAGAAAGAGAAGCTGAGTTTGCAAAGGTATTTAATAAAATAATAAAGGAAAATTTCCCTAATTTGGAGAAAGAATTGGGAAACAAGATCCAGGAGGGGCACAGAATTCCCAACAGGCTTGATCAAAAGCGACCTTCACCACAACATATGATAATCAAGCTCTCTTCAATTGAACCTAAGGAAAAGATCCTTAAATGTGCACGTGAAAAAAATCAATTGACATATAAAGGAATGCCAATTAAACTCACAGGAGATCTCTCACAGGAAACTCTACAGGCAAGAAGAGAATGGAGTGACATATTCCAGATTCTAAAAGAAAAAACTGTCGGCCCATGATAACTTATCCAGCAAAACTTTCTTTTGTCTTTGAAAATGAAATAAAATTCTTCCACAGTCAAGAAAAGCTAAAAGAATTTGCCTCTTCCAAACCTGCCCTACAAATGATACTTCAAGATGTTCTCTCACAGAGAAGAGGAATAGCACCTACCAAAAACAACGGCAACAGGGGAAGAACATCCCAGGAAAATGACAACAGAAGCCTAAACCAATGAACAACACATTCCTAAAATGACAGGACCAAAGTAACACCCATGTATATTAAACTCTGAATGTAAATGGCTTAAGCTCAATCAAACGCCATGGATTAGTAGACTGGATTGAAAAACAAAACCTATCTGTTTAATGTCTGGAGGAGACACACTTCAACAAAGATCAGTGAAAAATATATCGCATGGGTTTTGTTATCTTCTGTTGGTTTAATCTCTTCAAAACACTTTCTTCTGATTAAATCATTCAGGGACTCGTAGATCATGCAGTGGCATCATTTTCTTCAAGATGGTTCTTGATTTTCATTTCTTCAGCGACACATTAGTCATTTAATAGCATGTTATTTAACTTTTTGGTGTTGTTAATTTCTTTTTTCTCCCTGATGTTGATTTTGTTTTGTGGCTCTTCATTTAAGGAGATGTATAGTAGCTGTGTAATGGAGACTGTCATATCTAGTAACATGTCATTTAACTTCATGGCATTGTAAATTTCTATTTTTCTTTCTATTGTTGATTTTGTATCATGACTTTTCATTTAAGGGGATGTACAGTAGCTGTGAAATGGAGACTAACATCCAGATGTAAGGATGCAGTGTGGTATGCATTTCTGTTTCCAGACAAAGATGGACTTACAATGAAACTGTTTACTATATCTTGACAATAGGATTCTGGACTCTCTGCCATTGTCCATGGCCGCAATGATGGACATATGACTGTGTATGAAGAACTATACTTTAGTAATGATATAGAGGAACTAGGTGGGGAGGGGAATTGGGGAGGGGATAAGGGAATATGGAGCTGTATCATAAAATGACAGCAATAACAATAAAATGTACATATAAAAAAATAAATATAAAAAAAAGAAAGTCATCTGGGATAAAAAAGAATAAAGGAAAAATAACACACAACCCCACCTATATGCAACTGCCTAGGTTGCATTGTACCTAGGCAGGTATTATACTGCTGGGAGAAAAGCAGCTAAGAGCTGGCAGGCATCCTGGACCTGGTTAAGCTGGTTAATGCCAAAATGTGTATTAACTGTACCAGTGTGCCAGCATTGTTGCCTATTCTTGTTGTTTTTAAAATATATGTGGGAGGCAGACACTAGCACGTCAGCAGAAGGTATCTAGGGACCAGTGCCCAAACATGCATGGAATCTGGATAAAACCCCAGGGTGGCATGACACACCACCAGAGGACCAAGCTTGGGGGATGTGGACTGCTCAAGGGGTCTGGAGATGTGTGGGAGAAAAGCCTGCTGAGGGAATAATGTGACAGCTGAGTGATTTTCAGTGGAAGGCTACTGCACTTGTAGACAAACAAGGGGGCAGAAGCCTAGTGGCTTGCAGGAGTGAAACAGAGGACATTTTAGGACCAGATCAATACACCCACCCACATGGGAGTCTGAGATGGACTTGTTGGTATCAACCACCATTTACTGGCACACAAAAAAGCCATGGCTGGGAGACCTGCCTGGCTGGGTGCCACCACAGTGCCCACCTGTGAGTGCCAGGGCAGGAGACATTCCATGTCAGGTTGGACCATGACACAAGCCAGCATGCGCGAGAGCCGGGTCTGGGAGCAGATTCTGTGGGGAATTTGTGGGCTCACCCTTGTAGGACTGCCACATCAGGTGGCTTGCTGGGGGGGGTGGGGGGGTAACAGGCCGATCTATGCCAGGACCATGGAACTCATCAACTGCTATGGGTACAGGGACTGGGGAACAGGTCAGGCTGGTTCAGTATGTAGCACTCTCAGGCAGAATTGGGAGCAGGGCGGGCTGGGCCGCAACATACACTAGCACACACAAAGGCCGACACTGCCTGACCCCTGTTAGCACGTGTAGGATCTGGGACTGGGAGTGGGCCTGGTGGGTAAACTTGGGAAATTCCCCTGGTGGGCTGCCACTCCCACTGGTGAGCATGAGTCAGCAGGGTGCTAGTAAGGCCAGAGAGGGCTGCTTCACTTGTCAGCAGGATGTGGGTTGGCTCATGGGGGGGCGGAGAGGAGACAGACTGGGTAGGGCTAGGCCAAACATAGCACACTGGCATGTGTGGGAGCTAAGACGAGGTACAGGATAGGCTTCTGGTTTGCATGAAGGCCAGGGATGGGGGCAGGTTGGGCAGGGCTAGACTGCAGCACTCACACAGCAAGACCAGGCTGCAGCATCTGATGGCAAAGGCCAAGCTGAGCGATGAGTTACACCGAACTGGGCCACAGCAACCATGGGCATGTGCAAAATCTTGGCTGGCAGCCTGGTCAGGGAACTAAAGGGATGCCCAGGCTGGGCTACAGTTCCCACCAGTGAGTGCAACAGCTGGAATCGGGGCGGCAAACTGAGCTGGCATGGCTGCAGCATCTCTCAGCACAGGTGTGAACTGAGTCTGGGGTGTGCCAGACCGGCCTAGACTCCAGCACCTGTTAATGCTCACAGGAGCCAGAGCATGTGTAAGACAGGCTGGGCAAGGTCTCGGCACCCTCTGAACCACGCAAGAGCTAGGTCTAAGGGGTGCCAGACTGGGCTGGGATGTAACACCCAACAATAAGAGCCAGAATGGATGCAGGTTAGTCAGGCAGGGCTGCCTTACCTGCAAGGACAGGAGGTGGGCCAAGTCTGGCTGGGCCAAGAACCCACCAGTATGCACAAGATCTGCTACTGGGAGGTGACCTGATAGAAGAGCTTGGGGAACTCTTCTTCCAGGACACAGTTCCTACAAGTGAGTGCAAGAACCAAACTGAAAGCAGCCTAGACCAGGTCATGTTACAATACCCACCAGCATATGTGTGGGTCAGGTCTGGGGGTGGGCCAGCCTGAGCCAGTTCATAGCATACACTGGCAGATGTGAGATCCAGAACAGGGTGCAACACAGGCCAGGTTGGGCTACAACACCAGCCAGGTCACATTAGAGCCAGAACTGGGGGCTGGCTGGGCTGAGCCGCAGCACTTACCAACATGAACTGGAACTGGAGCAGACGGGGCCAAGATGTAACATGCGCTGCTGAATGCTGAGGTAAGTGGAGACATGCAGACAGAGCCACAGCACCCACCACATGTAAAACAAGGGGGAGAGTTGTAAGCCAGGCAGCGAGGGCTGGGGGGACTCCCCTGCTGGGCCACTGCTCCTGTTAGTGGCGGATCTGATGGGGGTTATTGAGACTCACTCTAACTCGGCTGCAGTTCCCACTAGTGTGTGTGAGGGCAGAGTGTGTGGAGGGCAGACATGGACTGAAAACAGCATCCACTGTTTTTCTGTATTGAGATGGGGCTGCGGACAGAACTGAACAGGCAACTCCAACCACCAGTACGTGTAGGCTGATATGGGTGAAGGACTGAACTGGACCCCACACTGGCTGACACACACACAAGTCAAGTTTGGGCTCACCTCTAGCAAGGTTTCTTTGGGGCTTTCCCACTCAACTGGATCACTGGACTCAGAACTCAAACCAAGGGAAAAAATACACAGCATGCGTGGTCTGACTGGAGTGCAAGTATCAGAACTGGGTATCCTCGGTTGTGGAAGTCTGTGCAGCAGATGGCATGCCCAAATGCACATAGGGTCATGACAATCAGCTCACTGAGGCCTGCACAGGTTGTCTAGTACCACAGATAGCAGAACAAATTGGACAGGTTTGCTGGTCAAGCATTAAAAGCAAGTATCTGGGCCAGGGGAGACTAAGGTAGACTATGTCAGCCAATGGACCTTGGAAGGATTTCCTCAACCTTGCAGCAATGAAATCAACAGCATGTCAGAATTACTGAAACCACTTGAGCAGTGTCCTTGGAATATGCTTCACATCGGGAACCCTGGGATGGCACTGGGTGATCATCCCCTATTCCTGGGTACTGATGTGGTTGGGCTGCTGAGAGTGGCCCTCTCCTCTCCCCACTTTCCCCAGATAATGGAAGAAAACAGGAGATTTGAGGAAGTTGTCTCATCCACTTTCCCCCATTCCTTTAGCCTCCCCACCCTAACTGGTGGTCCACATGGACAAGTATCATTCTTAACTATGTAAACATCATTAGAAATAAATTTATTATTAAAAAAATTACGTAAAAGAAAAAAAATCTGGGGGTCAGCACAGCGGCACAGCCTCATAATCCTGTCTGCAGCACCAGCAACCCATAAAGGCTTTAGTTTGCATCCCAACTGCTTCACTTCCAATCCAGATCCTGCCGATACACCTAGAAAAGTAGGAGATGATGGCCTAAGTAAGTACTGGGTCCCTGAACCCATTCAGGAGACCTGAAGAAGCTCCAACTTCGCACAGATGCAGCTCCAGCCAGAGCCTTTTGGGGAGTGAACCAAGATGGAAGCTCGCTCTCTGTTACTCTGCATCCTCAAAAGTAAATAAATAACCAAATCTTTAAAATATAACCCATAATGAGAAATTCAGTCCAAAGAAAAGGACTCAGGGCCAGGTGTTTGTTGTAATGTTAAGCCACTCCTCAGGAAGCTCCTAGCTCGTGGTAGAGTGTCTGCGCTCTGGCCTCGGCTCTCTTCCAGATTCCAGCTTCCTGCTAACACACAGCAGGCAACAGCTGCTCCCAACATGAATGACTGGACTGAGACCCTAGGTCTTGGCTTTGGCCCTCACCACTGACATCAGTGACATCAGATCTCCACATGCATGTCTCTCTGCTTTTCCAGTAAGTTAAACTAAAAGGATTTAAAGGAAAAAAAAAAAAAAAAAGACCCATAACTAACAATATATCACTTGGCAGAGCAGTTACGATGGCATGTGAAAAGTCCCATCCCATTTCAGAGCGCCTGTGTTCAAGTTCTAGCTCCACTTGCAAATCCAACTTTCTGCAACTGCATACCCTGAGAGGCAGCAGTGGCAGTTCTAAGTGGCTCCTGCTACCCACTTAAGTTCCCAACTCCCAAGCATCCAAAATGTGAGCCAGCAGATGGGAGGTGACTGTCCCTTCTCTATATCTTAGATTTTAAAAATAAGTAAGAGAGCTATTCTATTTCCTGTGTTCCAAAAGCAAGAAAATTGAACACAAGTGAAGACATGCAAGATAAAATGAAGAACCAAATTGGGTCCCAGTGTGGTAGCCTAACGGCTAAAGATCCTCGCCTTGCACATGCCTGGATCCCTCGTAGTCACCAGTTCTAATCCCGGCAGCCCTGCTTCCCATCCAGCTCCCTACTTGTGGCCTGGAAGACAGTCGAGGACGAGCCAAGGCCTTGGAACCCTGCACCCAAGTGGGAGACCTGGAGAAAGTTCCTGGCTCCTGGCTTCAGATCAGCTCAGCTTAGGCTGTTGCAGTCACCTGGGGAGTGAATCAATGGACGGAAGATCTTCCTCTCTGTCTCTCCTCTCTGTATGTAGCTGACTTTGCAATAACAAATAAATAAGTAAATCTTTACAAAAGAAAAAAAAGAAAGCACTACACAGAATTAACAGAAAATGCAGCAGAAGAAATATGATGAACTTATGGGGCCAGCATTGTCGCACAGTGAGTAAAGATGCTATCTGCGTGCAACACTGGCATCTCATGGGAGGCACCACCTGTTAGTGTCTTGTCTGCTCTACTTCTGATCCAGCTTCCCGCTAACAATCTAGGGAAAGCAGCAGCAGATGGCCAAGTGTTTGGATTGCTGCCACTCACACATGTGGGAGACCCAGATGAAGTTCTGGGCTCCTAGCTTCAGCCTGGCCCAGCCCTAGTCACTACAGCCATCGGTGGGGAGGGGGAGAGGAGGAACGTGAAGCAGAGTGGGGGGGGGGAGTGACCCAGAAGATGGAAAAAACATTCTCTCTCTCCTCCTCCTTTCCCTTGTAACTGATTTTCAACCCAATTATATTTTTTGTTGTTGTTGTTGTTCTTTTTTTTTTAATTGATTACATTGCATTATGTGACACAGTTTGATAGACACTGGGATTCCCCCCACCCCTCCCCAACCCACCCCCCATGGTGGATTCCTCCACCTTGTTGCATTACCACAGTTCAAAGTCAGTTGAGATTCTTTCATTGCAAGCATCTACCAAGCATAAAGTCCAGCATCTTATTGTCCAGATAAGTTCAACGGTTTCTTGGGGAGACCATCTCTGGTCTGAAGGTAGAGCCGGCAGAGTATCATCCCGATCAATTCAAAGCCCCAACATTACATCAGTAACAGTTTATGACGTTATGGAACTAGCTGACATGGTATTGAGTAACCAATATGTTAAAAGAGAGAAAAAAAAAAAAAGAATGCAAGTTCTGAACCACAACCTGTGACTTCTACAGTGACATTTCAATTTTGGTTTATATTCAACCATGTTCTATACACCTTAAAATGGCTTAGATTGTTATTCAGCTGTCTCATGTCTATTTTAATTTTAGTATTTAGCAGTTCATAGCGTTGAAGCATGATTTTGCGGAACCTGGCTGTTTTTCGGGTGGTCTAACTCTATAATTCTAACAAGACATATGTCAACAGTTTAGGTGAACAGTTTTAGGAGAGATGTGCAGAGAAATCTTCAATACCCCAGTTAGGAGTAACTAACCTTTGTGTCCCACCAGTGAGTTATAAGTGCATCCCTGCTGACCGTTTCCTATCTGTTTCTAAGCTTTCCTTGTTGTTCTCTGACTATCCTAGTTTTTTTGTTTGTTTGCTTGCTTGCTTGTTTGTTTTGAGGGGTTTCTTGGAGCGATCCTGATGGTCATTACGAGAGAGGGTGGGGACCCAAAATTGGAAGCAGGCAAGGACCAGAGAAAGCTCCTCTCCCTAATCCCGAAGGAAGTTTACTGTTCTGTTCTTCTGTGGACCGCTCAGTGCTCCTGGTTGTCATTCCGATGACCTTGGATCCTGCAAGGCAGGATTTGGGCTTCTTCCATCCCATGTGGTAGATCCAAATGGGGGTGGATGACCTCAGAGTTCTTGGCCTCTGAAGGCACTCCATTTCCCCGTGGTCTCCTTGGCAGTTGGGATGTAGTCCTCGGTGCTCATACTGATAGTCCTTGGTGAGGATCTGGGAGTCTTCAAGGTAGGGATTCAAGCCTCCTGTCCGCCTGCTCCACTCTGGGGTCCCCTCCCTGCTCTATGCATATGACCTCCTGTTAAGAGGTTGTTAGGATTGCTCCTGATTCCCTCCATATGCCTTTGTAGTTTTGCTACTGTCTAATGCTGATTCGAGTCTGTTGTCTATGAGTTACCAGTTATGATCCTAATAGGTTATACTTCCCCTCTTCCTCATACCTTCTAGGGTGATGTAAGATTTCTCTGCTCTCCCGCCCCATTTCCAAGTATCATGGGGCCTTACAAGTACATTAGGTTTTACAATTCTTTGATGTAGATCATAGGCAATCTTACTCATATCGATTTTTGGTTCATTGGTTATTTCACAGTATCTTATTGCATGAGATAAGGCTGTTTGGGGTTGAAATAATATTACTGTTTTTCGGACTGACATCATTTCATAACAGCCACATCCATAACAACAACAACAACATCAACCACAAATTATAGCACCCTGAAATTATATCTTAAAAAAAAAAAAAAAAACGGGAAAAAAGAAAAATGGAAAGAAAACCAGCAACCACAGTGTGGAGCAATAAGAATTCCAACGTTGGGGGAAGAGAGGCAAAAGATATGGCAATGTTACTACAGCTGTCAAAAACTCTCCACTTTCAATGGAAACTATCAACCCACAGATTCAAGAGGTTTAGCTAGTATTGTTACCATGCCTGGGCAGATATTAGCCTATGTGTGTAGAGAGAACAAAGAAAATGAACATTTTTAAAGAAAATGGTAAAAGCAGACTAACAGTGACACCAAAAGTAACTGCTCTTGTTCTAGAAATCTCAGATGGGTTCCCACCTGCTCCCTAAGGAGACTACTAGGTCTGGTGACATGGCACTAGTAAGATTCTCAGAGGATTTTGGGGAAGTCTACACCCAGAAACGCTTTATCTCACCCACTCCACCTGGCTACCTGGCTCATCACTTCTCCCTGCCTCCCACGTGAAGTCTTTCCTGTGGGAAGAACTTTTAGGCAGTCCACCTCACAGCACTAAGCAAAAGAAAAACAAATCAACAGACTTTCCTAAACACGTTACCCTGAGTCCCAAATCCACACTCACACCTATTCCATTGCTGGCATCACCCACAACCAACCTGTGTGGTTTCCACATCTGACCCTTCTTCATCCATCTTCTACTCACTGCCCAAGACTACAGATACATTTCCCACTTTTGTAAATTCAAGTTTTTCAAGCCAGAATCTATTACCAGATAAATTACCTAGATGTATAAGTTTAAAATACCATTAAAAATCAATTTTTCATTTTTTTTATTTTATGATACAATTCCATAGGCTCTGGGATTTCCCTTCCCCCCTCCCCAAATTCCCTACCCCTCTCCACTGATTTCCCCGTGTTACCACAATAGTGTTGTCCTTCTTAAGCAGTTGTAAGTCCATCATCCTGCCGTAAATGCATCTGGACATCACATGTACGGACAATGGCAGAGTCCTTTTGTCCAAGATATATTTAACAGTTTCATTGGGAGCTTAAGTACTTTAAACTACTTAAAAATTTCCCCACAAATATGCTTTGAAGTTCACCTAATTCCAGTGTAATTATATTCTCATCTCCTACAGTTAAAAACTGACCATAACAAGCACTCCAATAAGTTATTCTTAAAGGAAGTATTGCAGTTTAATTCACTACATATTTTCATAACCTATTTCCAGATTTTTACCAGTGTTATTTCTCAAGAATGTAGTTAGTTTAAAATTCTTAAGTCTTTACAGGTTTCACCAAAAGTTAAAATACTAAAAATAATTTAAAGTTGCTCTCCTATTCCCTTTAACACATACACATAACAGAAAATTACTAAGAATCTACATTTTACATCAATTTTCAGAAAACTCCATTAACAAATCCAAAAGCTCTTACATTTAAAATAAATGCATATTATAAATGAACACTTAAATTTTAAAACCATGTAAATAATCTCCATATTATTTCAATAACCCATAGGATTAAAAATTATATGAACATTTAAAATAACATTGCTTTTTAGGTTAAAAATACATAATTAAATGCTACTCTATCGTCCCCCAATTAGACATCTGAAGCATTAATAAAAAACTCTAAAGTATACTGAATTTACTAAATGTAACTTTAGTTACATGCTGCTGAACCACATTTTTTATCGAGTTCTACATCACAGAAAACAAATTTTAAAAAATCGTTCTTACCAATGGCTCTATAGCATCATTCTTCCCAACTGCTGGTATAAGCAGGGCTTTAAAAAGTCGGCTCTTAATACTAAAAATATAATAAAACTAAGCATAAAAACCCACTCAAATGAGAAGTTTATGCCAAATACTTATGTATTGGTTCTGTCAGAACTGCTCTCAAAATTAAGACATCAGAATTTAGAATTTTAAATTCATCTATTTTATACAGGTTTTCAGAAAATATATCCTCCTCCCATCTGAACGTCACTGACAGAACTCCTATTATTTGAGTAAGTCACATCCAGCTAGTTCCCTGAAATTCTATTTCCAGAGGACATGCCTGAGTTTTGATGTTATCTAAACAGCACGGAGCTCATTGGCCACTGTGCTAACCAAACCCTTCCTTGCTGTGTGAGAAAAAGTAGTACAGGACAATGTGAAGCCATCAGGAAAAATTCTCACTAAATACATGGCTAATTTTCAGAATTTACATTTTTATCACAATACATAATTACTAAAAACCACTTATAGTATTGATCACAAGCTTCTTTCCAAAATAAGAGAAACTATCCCTAACAGATACAGAAATCCCCATTTCTAAATCATCGGCTTCAAACCCAGTTTCCCACTAACTGACCACCTCAGTGTGCCCAGCCTCTGAGGGGCATTCTGCATTATGTGCCTGCAATGACAAAGCAGGCAATTTCACCAGGTCATGGGTACAGAATGACCTAGAACTCAAATAACACTTTAAGCAGAGCAATTCTGAGAAACAATTTGAATTCACAAGTTAACTTTCTGCTTCAGTTAGTATTTGCCATCTTCAGCAGGACTCAAGTAAACTAAAATTTAAAAGGAATTATTCAAAATTAGCAAAACTAAAACGTAAAAAAAACTGAAGTAACAGAATTTTCATATTTTTTAACTCTGTAACACACATACATTTTGGAGTTTTAAAAATTAAAGCTGTGCACGAAGACTTTGGGGACACCCTCCACTGCTGAGTGCGCAGGAATCATTCCACCGTGTTGTGCGGTTCTGGACGTTTGGTCTCTGGCAATCAACCACACACCCCATCTGAAAGGGCCACACACCAGAACAGGCTGTACCGGTCCTCCAGTGCAGCCAGCACAGCCAGCACCCTCAATACTGTTCAATAATATATGTACACATCAGTATGTATATGTATATGTATATGTATATGTATATGTATATGTATATGTATATGTATATGTATATATGTACATGTACTTGATATGTATATATTAAATATATGCTTAAAATATCCAAATCAGCGTCAGAGCAAACAAGATGACCTGCCATTCAACAGCAGTCCTAGCTTAACAATGGAAACAAAAGTATGTTCTAACACACTAAATTTGCAAACGCTACCCACTGAATTACCTCAATTTTAATACCTCCACAAGTATTTGTACAAAAATTATGAAAATAAGTCTGCATTTTTTAGCACAATAATCAAACTGTGACACCTCTTTGCAAGGGCAAAACTTAAACCTTCAAATTAGCTCCTAACAATAAGAATGACATAATATAATTTAATGAATACATGGAAATTTTCCGAGGATACCAGCTAAATTGTAACAAAGCTCTACTCAATACCCATTTTATCACTTCCCATCTTGGACTTTCTCTTATAATACATGCTTTTGTTTCTGTGTTTAGGCTTAAGGAAGACCATTGTATCCAATATACACCAACCCAAGACTGTATTTACATTTGTAAAGTGGACTCTTTGTGTAATTAGACTTTTTGGTATATTATGAAACAATATGATAGCTGTAACAAAATAAGCTATAATTAGAAAATTCAATACAATTACCTGTATTGGGACCAATATGAAGAGTAAGTGTAGCTAGCATTATGCCATTCTTGCATAAATCCTTGCCACTTGCATTATATATTGCATTTACAGAGCCTGCAGTGTAGTACATTAAGCCTCTGCCTGCAGTGCCAGTGTCCTATTGGATTGGTTCTAGTCCCAGATGCTCCATTTCCAGTCCAGCTCCCTGCTAATGTGTCTGGGAAAGCAGCAAAGGATGGCCACAGTCCCTTTCTGAGCACAATAATCCCCTTCTTCTAGCCCCTGCACCCATGGGGAGAGGGGCGTGAACCAGCAGATGAAAGCTCTCTCTATCCCTCCTTACTCTACAAATCTGCCTTTCCACTAAAAATAAATAAATCTTTAAAGGGGGGAGGGGAACCAACCTCTTCTTCACAAACATCTTAAGTCATAAGACTCACCATTAGTCCAAAGTTGCTCTAACAGTACGTACTTAGACAGTTTTTAGTTTTAAAAAAAGGGGTAAAGGGTAAAGAGTAACCTTTGGAGAAACAAATGATATCTATTTTACTTTATTAAAAATGAAACACAGGGGCCAATGTTGTGTTAATTAAAGCCACCACTTGCAATGCCAGTATGCTATACGCCTAGCACTTGGGTGCTGGCTGCTCCACTTTCAATCAGCTCCATAATCATGGTATAGGAAAGCACAAAAGCTTCAGGTTTCAGCCTGACCCAGCTCCACCCAATGCTGCCACTTGGAGAGGGAACCAGCAGATGGAAGATCTCTGTCTTCCTCTCTTTTTCCTTCCCTCCCAACCCGGCACCTCCTCTTACTCCCTCTCTCTTTCAAACAACTTTTTCAAATACATAAATAAATCTTTTGAAAAAAAAAATTAAATGAGGTCCAGAATGGTGGCCTTTCGGCCAAAGTCCTCGCCTTGAACATGCCAGGATCCCATATAGACGCCAGTTCTAATCTTGGCATCCCCGCTTCCCATCCATCTCCCTGCTTAAGGCCTGAGAAAGTAATTGAGGGTGGCCCAAAGCCTTGGGACCCTTCACCCACGGGGGAGACCCGGAAGAGGCTCCAGGCTCCTGGCTTCAGATCAGCTCAGCTCTGGCAGTTGTGAAAAAAACAAAAAAAAATTAAATGTATATGGGACTGGAAGGTTGGCTCAACTGGCTAATTCTCCAATATCAACATCCCATATTGCCAGTGATTCTAGTCCCTGCTACTCCATTTCCCATCCAGTTCCCTACTTATGACATGGGAAAGCAACAGGAAAATGGCCCACAGCACTAGGAACCTGCATCCACATGGGAGACGGGGAAGACACTCTGGTGTCTGGTTTCAGATCGGCCCTGCTTCGGCCATTGTGGCCATTTAGGCAGGGAACCTTTTCTCTGTAAACCTGCCTTTCCAATAAAGATAAATAAACCACTAATAAATAAATAATAAAAGTTTACGTGTATAAGAATCATTTTTATATTTCATGACAGAAGTTGATATGTCTTAGTTTTTGACACAGAAATAGAGATCATATAGAAACAAAGATTATATCCACTGGTTCACTCCCCAAACACAACACTAAGGGCTGGGTCAGGGCTCTAACTAGGAATTCCCACGTGTGTTTCAACCTAATTGTGCACCATTCATCCATTGGTGGGAAGATGGGTTCAAGAGCCAGAGCTGGGAATCAACTCCAAGCACTCTGCTATGAGATGCAGGTGTTAACCACGAGGCCGAATACTCCAAATTTCATATCAATCATGACTGGAGAATCTTTTTCCACCAAGGACCATTTGGAGGCAATACATAATTATCAACTTAAAAACTAGCTGGGCCCAGCACAACAGCCTAGCAACTAAAGTCCTCACCTTGAACGTCCCAGGATCCCATATGGGTGCCGGTTCTAATCCAGGCAGCCCTGCTTCCCATTGCAGTCACTTGGGGAGTGAATCATTGGACGGAAAAGCTTCCTCTCTGTCTCTTTTCCTCTCTATATATATCTGACTTTGCAATAAAAATAAAATAAAATCTTTAAAAAAATTCAAAATCTCATCATGTTTTATTAAAAACAGTGCAACTGGTAATACGAAATAATGATAAGGCTCAGGGTAATGATTAAATATTCACAACTGGAAAACCAAAAATATCCTGACAAGAATATTGACCCTCTTATAACCCTCAAATCACAATTACATCAGTAAGTTGGTAAGCCTGACTCCTTTAAGCTGGGGTGGAAGTAAGGGGAGACTTGAGTGTCCCAGTAATACTTTCACCAACAGGAAGAATGAACAGGTGGTTGAAAGCACGTACCAACTTTTAATTCTACAATGAATAGCCGGGCTTGTGTCTAAACCTGAGTTATTTACAACACACTTCCTCCTGTTTATCACACTGCTCTATATGCCTGGGCATCACTTTCAAGGTAGTCACTTGGCAAGCTCCTCAGACAAGTACACTTCAGTCCCTCTACAATGAGTTAGATTTATTTGTAAGTCACCTCTGTGCCCGCTATGTTTTGGCCTAGATGAGAAGCATTAGGCTGTAACACAGCCCAAATAGTAACAAACTTTAAATTACTTTATCGTATTACTATCTAGAAGTATTAACTCATCACATATATCAGGACTATTTTATTAAGGAGAGTAGGATACATAACTTCTATTCTCCCACCCCCAAAACAAAAACAAAGCACAAAACTCAAGGCTTAAACTTTTCCTTAAAATTAAAAGTATTTCAACATGAGTAGTTATGCAAGTTGCTTCAGCTGTCTCAGTCTCAACTTCCTCCCCACCGGCAGCCTTTGTATGTGGCTTGCTGTTGCACTCTCTCGCCACCAGGTGACGTTCCAACATTAGCTGGAACAGACTTCATAATTAACAAGCCTTACAAATACAGCAGCTACAGTTACACCGAGTGATAGAAATTAGTGATGACGAATTACATATAAAATGCTTTAGTACCACAGGACATACTGATATGGGGAGAAAAGTTGCCCTTTATTTATTTATTTTTATTTCTTTGAAAGGCAAAGTGATAGATTCTCCATTTGCTAGTACATTCCCCATATGCCTAAAACAGCCAGGGCTGGGCCAGGCCAAAATCGGAAGCAGCAACTCCATCTAAGACTCCAACATGGATGGGACCCAAGCACCTGACCAATCAGCTGCTTTCTCCCAGGGAATGCATCAGCAGCAAGCTGATCAGAAACACAGGCCGGCTCAATCCCAGGAACTCTGACAGAAGACAAGGGCATCCCAGGCGACCGTCTAACTCCCTGCACCGCACCATCCACCCCAGGTGATGCCTAGGATTCATGTCTCAACAGAAGACCAGTAAACTCAAAATAGAGAAGAAAAACAAAAAAAGAAACTAAAATCAAGTTTACTAACATGGAAGGGGAAATCAAGTACATTACTGCTCCTTTATGAAGATTACTCCCAGATTTTCAATTATCTACTACAATTCAAGGATTACACTCTTATGGAACAAGGGAGAAGGGAACAGCTTAACAAGATGGGTGTATTTCAAGCGTAAAATTACATGGAAAACCATTTACTTGTCCACTAAATTGACATACACAAATACAGGCAAGCAATGCCTTACCATATCATTTATTAACTGCAAATCTAAATTGCTTTTTGGAAAAATCAACTGGCATTTAAAACTACTCATGGTTTAATTCAATAATCCCAATTTCAAGACTCCACCATTCTGCCTAGCATGCCGTAAGTATCAGAGGCCTTCAGTTCCACACCTGCCCCTGGCTCCTGACTCCAGCTTCCTGGCAAAGCAGATCCAGGCAGGCAGGGCCTAGCAGGTACTGCAGTTCTTGTCACACACATGGAAAATCTACATTGAATTCTGGCCTCTCTGCTTGGTCTTGGCCCAGCCCTGACCATCTTGGGCATTTAAGGAATGAATCAGCAGATAGGAAACCTCCCCCACCAAATGATTATTTTAATTTTTAAAAAATCATTACAAGACCAGGCAAGGTACCCTAGTGGCGCTGGCACCCCATCTGGGCACCAGTTCATGCTCCAGGGGTCCCACTTCCCAACCAGCTGGCTCCCTGCCTGAGCCTGGGAAAGCAGTAGAGGACGGCCCACACAGGAGACCCAGAGGAGGCTCCTGGCTCCTGACTACAGATCATCTTGGCTCTGGCCGTTACAGCCATTTGGGGAGTGAAACATCAGATAGAAGAGCTTTCCCTCTATTTCTCCTTCTCCTTGTAAATCTGACTTTCCAATAACAAATAAATCTCTAAAAAAATTCATTACAAATGATTCACAACCACTTATCTACTTGTACATATATAAGTATAAAACACATATTCAGCTACAGTACTGTCAGCAGGAAAAAACTAACTCATCTGAGTATCCTTCAACGGGAGGGGCAGTAACTCACAGGATTAAGAAAAAGAATGAGTCAAATCTATGTTGCCAGCAAGACAGCACCACAAAACGTACAAAAACAAACAAAAAGTATATGCCCTACAGATTATTCTAGCTTAAAAAGAAAAAAGAGAAAGATGTAAGCTATATACCAAAGTCAGTATCATTTTAAAAGGTATATTTCAGAAGATCACAGCTGTTTCTTCAAATTCCTCCACACTTATCAGACTTAGGAAAAAGACATTTTGTGTTTTATTCTTCGCAGGTAAGTGTGGGTACTTAGAAAAGACACAGTTAGATAGAATGAGTAAGAACATTTTAAAATAAGCAAAAAGAACATGGGGCCTGAGTATTTAATACAATAAATATTAACAAATCAAGAGTTCCAGTACCATCTTGTATAAACAAACCAAATTTATAAATAAACCCAGTTCCCCCAAATAAAAACCAATATATTTTAAGTTCAGAATTAGGGGTTTTTCTAAATAAAACATAAATGAGTGTTTCTTTTTCCATTTTAATGCATTTAAGTGACTGTATCTTTTACACTAACACTATTAACCAAATCCCTAATAATTCATTCCACATGTCAATAATTTTTAAAGATGGTCTCTGAAATCTAAACACTAGCTATCTCTCAAGCGGGTATTTTTAACACCTGACCATGAATGAAGCCATGATGCAGCAGACACTGAACCCTTACCACTGCTGTCCGCAGGTGCCGGCTACTGCGCAGAAGTGTCTACACAAGCAGCTCACCACTGATTAAAGCATTCAAAGATTACACTGCAATCGGGCACGACAACCAAGAAGCAGAGTGTACACAGGAGGTACCAGGCAGCAACAGGACCAAGAGCTAGGATGACAAGGCAGGAGTGAGAGACTAAGGATCCCCCCAAAAAATGAAAACTTGCCAGGGGATATAAACCCTAAAATAATTTTTCCCACTACAAGATTCACTTTAGAGTCACTGCACTGTTTGCAAGAAAGCAAAATAAGTTTTTCTCAAGACCTATACTATAGCACACTTCACATTTCACGTGAAGATCCTATCCCAGAGTAGCACACACTCACTAGAAAACTGTTCTGTACAGCAAGCACAACCCTACACATTTGCAAGCGTTACTGACTGGCACTGCCATCAAGCCTTTCATTAGTCTTACACGCTTGCGCAACTTAACATTTACATACACACTGGAGGGGTCAGTGCTGAGGCACGCAGTGGGCCTGCATCCCCAGAGCAGTTCACATCCAGGTACTTCATTTCAATCCAGCTCCCTGTTAAGCTGCTTGGGCCCCCCACCACCCACACAGGAGACCCAGCAGGAGGTCCAGGCTCCGGGTTTCAGTCTAGCCCAGCAGCAGCCACACAGAGAGTGAACCAGCAAATGCCAGCTGCACTCAGCTCTCTCTCTCCCCCACCGCCCTGTCTGAAAAACTACCATTCAAAGAAATCTTTTTTAAAAACTGACACTTAAAAACATTTCAAAACTAGGGTAATATAAATTACCATACAAGAAGCCTTACACAGGGAACCACAATCATAGGAAATACTAATCTAACTTCTTGTGGTCATCTTGTAATCTACTATCCAGCACTTAAAACAAACAGGGGTATTATACCAACTGCAATATAGTAACCAACTTCTGTATAGGAAGAAGTCACTTTACAAAACACTTTCACCCAAGATGGGGGGGAGGAGGTAAGGAAGGAGTAACATTACATCCTTCCTCTGAGACCTGAAGGATGCAAGGTCAACAAGTGGTAAGAGGGAAACATTAGGAGAAAAGACAGAAGAATGGAACTCAAGGCTAACAAGCATACACAGAAGTACTAAGAGGCGAAATCCTAACAAAGAGCAACAACACAGGCTACTCAACTGGCTTTGACCCAGGGCAGCCTCTGAAGAACAGCTGGAAAAAAAGCTAAAAAATTATGAAACAGGATCAGATTATGATGTTAGTCCCTATTAGACACGAGAAAGTATATGTAAGTGCTGGAGATTCTGAACTTTGCTCAACTGAGAGACTTAAGGCCAGCCAAGGGGTCACGTTCTGAAACACAGCACTCACCTACTGGGTCCATCAATGTGCACCCAGCACCAGCACCAGCCCTATGCTGGACACATACAGGAACGGTAACAGTGCTCCTGGGTATGCCAGCATAACCTATGGGCAGAACCAAGAGGCCCTCAACAGGCCTCTTTCCTTGCTGCCCCTAAAAATTATAATACTTCTGAACTTCAGTAAGTGGCACTAACTACAACTTTCAAGGAAACATGAGGAAGGGTCATTCCCCACGGGCTACACTAGAGATGAACAGGGCTGTAGCAGAAAATATGATTCAGATGCTTGAGAACCTAACTAAATCAAGTAGTTTATTCTATTCTCACCAAAAACTCAAGAGGAAACAACCATGAATTATCTCAAAAGTATTCAACGAAAACCCTAAGGCACTGTGGGTAACTATAAAAAGTACATTTTCATATCAAAAAAGACCCATAAAATAGTTTTAAAAGACTGCTAGGTTCTCCCAGGTATTCAAGAAGGTTTTGCACCCCAAACTACAGAGCTTGGAAGGGATACAGCCATAACTCAGAATCACTCTCCTTGCCTTGGAGGTTCACATTTCACTCTGATGCACCCTGCCCAATCCCAGGGAACAGGACTGCTAAATCTTTTGCCACCATAATTTCTTCAAAGACTGCTATTTCTTACTGTTATCCTCAGAGTGTTGCTTAAGTCCAGCTATGCTGAATTTCATGGAAAAAGTTTTCTCAGAACAATGAAGACCCTGTTAACAATAACGGAGGTATCAGTTCTCAAAAATATCAAAGTAGTTAGAAACCCAGGACCACTCAAAGTGCCAACAATCTTCCAACTTTACCACTTAGTCTTTTAATTACACAAGATTCTAAGTGTGACAGAACCTTAGGGAAAATGCAACTTTTACAAATACTTCTTTATTATTTGCACTGTGGATTCATATCAAATCAATTAAATCGATCACTATTTAAACAAGCAGAAAAGTGAGAAAACTAATTTAAGAAGTGAAAAGGCACCTGCCATTAGATACCTACCACAAAATCAGCTGAAACAAAGAATACTTGCCTGTGTTCACCACTCACATGCCACATAGCATCTCCTGAAGCTCATCAGGACCCCAGCTCACTAGCCGTAACCTACTACTAGAGCTGGCGCAGTGGCAGAGCAATAACTCTCAGCCTATGGTGCCAGCATCCATATGGGCACCGGTTCGAGTCCCAGCAGTTCCACTTCTGATGCAGCATAGGAAAGCAGCAGAGGCTGGCCCAAGTCCTTAGGCCCCTGCACCCACATGGCAGACCCAGAAGTTCTAATTCCTGGCTTACAACTGTCCCAACTTTGGCCATTAAGAATATTTGGGGAGTGAAGCAGCAGATCAAAGATCTCTATCTCTCCTCTCCTCTCTCTTTCTCTGTAACTCTGCTTTTCCAACAATAACAAACAACAAAAAATCTTCAGAAAATTATTCCTAAGCTAGAGGATCACTGGTCTTGAAATTGAACTATTTCCAACCAATTTTCAAACTGACACCCTTATAAATTTCTTTTCCAAAGTTAATTTTGACTTGACTATACTAAAGGTTTCTTTTTCAAATCTCAAATGAGAGAGATATGGAAGAAGCAAGGGGGGGATCTTCCATCTCCTGACTCACTCCCCAAATGATGCCTGCAAGCGCCCCAGACATGGAGCCAAAGTGAGGAGTCATCTCCAGGTCTACACAACAGCAGGCAAGAAGGCAGCTACCTAAGCCCATCCCTTGCTGCCCCTACGGTACCCAGGAGCAGGAGCGGGAAGGCAGCATGGGGGGAACCAGGCCTGGAACAAGGTACACTGATGAGATCACAGTTGGCTCAAGCAACAATTTAACCACTAGATCAAAAGGCTCCAATGCCTCACATGAAAGGTGATTTTGCTTTACTCAATTCTTCAGGTCAACCAAGAAAGAACTGGAAACCAAAATGTCTCGTATCAAAATAAATAACTAAGGTATTTTCATCCTATTTCACAAATGGGGGAAAAAGAGCAACTGGGAGGCTGTAAAAGAAGTCACCTTCGACATGTACATGGGAGCAATTCCATGAGTCATTTTAAAACTAAAAATAGTTTGTTTTATATGCCTATCAAGCAATCAAAGGCAACCCTTAGAAGTTGATTCTCAGCAGGAAGGCTTGAGATGTGCCATTACCAGAGCACAAAATAAAAGCCAGGGTGAACACTATTAAACTAAAACAACAGCTCCTAGCCTCGGATCCTTTACTGACATGCTATCACTTCATCCCAAACATCTGACTGCATGTTACCTTACCATTCAACAACACGAAATGCATAAGAAACTGTTTTCCACAGAAACCTGTAGATACCACACCATATAATCAGGAAATTCTCTGCATAGTTAATTTACTTTTTCTGGAAATTAAATTTCTTACCTAACTAGTTTCTGAGTGTTGGTAGATCACTTAAGAGCAAATCCAGGCCCGGCACAATAGCCTAGCGGCTAAAATCCTTGCCTCGCATGTACCAGCATCCCATACGGGTGCTGGTTCATGTTTCAGCAGCCCCACTTCCCACCCAGCTTATGGCCTGGGAAGGCCCAAGGCCTTCAGACCCTGCACCCATGTGGGAGACCTGGAAGAAGTTCCTAGCTCCTAGCTTTGGATCAACTCAGCTCCAGCCATTGTGGCCACTTGGGGAGTGAATCATCGGATGGAAGATCTTCCCCTCCTCTGTGTGTATCTGACTTTCCAATAAAAAATAAATAAATCTTTAGGAAAAAGAAAAGCACAAAACCCAAAGGAATTAAACTATCAACAGAGTTAATATTCTATCATGATTACTAGATTAATTCTGTAGTCAAAGCTTGCTATTTGAGCAAATGTGTTGCCACCTAGGATTCTAGAAAAGGCCTTGCTACGAGCCTGTAGGCCTAAGATGTTAACAGATCAGATGCTAGGGTAGCTTTCTCTGGGAACGCCTCTATGGAAACTCTTCAGCAACCCCCACCAGCTTTTTAAGCTTTCACTCCCTTCTATCACAAAATCATTTTAAACTATTCTAACAGTGATCATCTTTTCCAGCCACAATTTATTTACTCATTGGATTTCACATTATCTCTTACTTTTTTTCCAAGGAGGTTTGTTTACTTATTTGAAAGGCAGAGTTGCAGACAGGCAGAAGCAGAGATAGAGAGAGGCAGAGATGTTCCATAAACTGATTCACACCCCCAAGCGGCCCCAACAGCCAGAGCTGGGCCACACAAAAGCCAGGAGCTTGCAGGTGCTTGCAGGTACCCAAGTACTCGGGTCAGCTCCCAGTCCTTTCCAAGGTACATTATCAGGGAACTGGATAAAACATGGACCAGCTGGAACTGGAACCAGTGCCCATCCCAACCTCTACTCTTAACCTTACGAATGTTTCTAGTTAATAAATTTTATAATCACTGATTATTAAATTCTCAGAACCTTTTTTTTTTTTTTTGGCTTCTTTTTAAGAGTTTGTTTGTTTGGAAAACAGATTTACAGAGAGAGGGGAAGAGGCAGAGAATCTTCCTTCCTGTGGTTTGCTCCCCAGATGGTCACAATGGCCAGGCTAGGCCAGGCGGAAATCAGGCACTTCATCCGTGTCGCCCTCGCAGGTGGCAGGACCCAGTCATCTGGGCTATCCTTTGCTGCTTTCCCAGGCACATAAGCAGGAAGCTGGCTGGATCTGAAGTGGAACAGCCAGGACCCGCAGTGGCACAGCCAAATGAGATGCCACAGTTGCAGGAAGCGGTTAACCCAAGGCAGTCTCTAAGCAAAAATTTGAAGTATGTGTCCTAATTCTGAATCTTATTTCTCTGGTGTCAAAGAAATGAAGATCAATAAAACTCAAGGGGGCCAGTGCCATGGCAAAGCCAGTTTGCAACCCACATGAAAGCAGGTTCAAGCTCTGGTTATTTCAGTTCCAATTCAGCTTCCTGCTAACGGCCAGGGAAAGCAACGGAAGCTGGCCCAAGTTCTTGGGTCCCTGCACCCACATGGTAGATCTCGAAGAAGCTCCTGGTTCCTGGCTTTTTTGTGGCCATTTGGGAATGGCACAACAACAGATGGAAGATCGGTCTCTCCTCTCTCTGTAACTTCGCCTTTCAAATAAATAAATACTGAATTATATAAAGCTCAAATAAAACAGCAACAATTTTTTTGTTCCTTACATTAAACACATCAATCACAATGTAGTGCTCATGACTACAGATTTATTCTCTCAGTAAGTTGGTTAGTTTCACTTCACAAACTTTCGAAACCAAAGGTTGGATCTCAGCAGCTACTTCTTGGATCCAAATTTACCAGATAAGGCATATTTAGCAATCCTCTTAGCCAAGGTGACATGCTGCATGACATCCATGAACGACTGAAAATTTAAAAAAACAGTACCAAACCCAATGGATATGATTTTTTTCCTATATATGTACACATACTCGTTTAATATATAAATTATACACAGTGGTTAACAATAAAATAGAACTAACAATAAACTGTAATAAAAGTTATCTGCATGTAGTCTCTCTCACTCTGCATCTAGGCTATTGTATTTTCACCTTTTCACTTAAACAAGTGTGGAGAACTTCCAGCCCACGGTCCATCTGCAGCCTGGGCTATCTGTGCTGCCCTGCCAAGGCAACTGCAGTTAATGCAGGGTCATTTTTCAGTTGATAATTTCACATGTCACATGAATGACAAATATCCTAATAGCCCTTGGTAGGAAACAGGTTCCCCACCTCTGACTTAAAAGCCACACTCCACATGCTCTCACAGGCACAGGTAACAGCCAGTAGCACCACTCACGCTTGACTATGGAGCCATCAGTAAGTAAAAAAAAGGTGACCTGAACACAGGCATTGCCAACCTACTAACCAGGAGTGTGGCTACTCATGAGCGCGTTGCTATACGGTCTGGCTACTCTAAACAAAGAGCTGATTCATATCCCAGAGGACAGAGCACCGGGTAAGAATTTCTATCTAGAGCTGCTTGCAATTTAAAGCTTATTTCTGGAATTTCCCATTTCATCATTTTGGACGATGGCTGACAGCAAGCCACTGAAGCCACGGAAAGTAAAGACACAGATAAAGAGGTACTAGGTACATGCATCAGACATGTCACCCGGACAGATGCCAAAGGTTATCTGCCTTTAGCATACCACCATGAATTTTTTTAAGAGTATCCGTTTTAAGAGTGATAAGCCTCAAGCTCCCATTCAACTGACAGTTTATTCTCATACAAGGTCTCTTCACTTAGCACTTGTAAAGTCACCAAGTATACTAGCAAACAGAATTCACTTTCAAAAAATGTTATCAGGCTGAAAAAAAACATGTGATCAGACTGGCACTGTAGAGCAACATCCCAACACCAGAATCCCCCACAGGTTCTGGTTCAAGTCTCAGCTGTTCCATTTTCCCTGCTACTGCTCCTGGGAAAGCAGGAAAGGTTGGCTCAAGTGACTGGGTCCCTCACCAATATGGGAGACCCAGATAAAACTCCTGGCTCCTGGCTCCTGGGTTCAGCCTGACCCTGCCTTGGCTGCTTCGGCCATTGAAGAATCAATCAGTGCACAGAAGGTATCTCTCTCTAGCTCTGTCTCTTTACTTCTCTGTGTGCGTGCAACTCTATCTTTCAAATAAATAAATCTTTAAAATAAAAACATACACATCATCAACATCATTTTGAAATTCTACTTCTGGGGCCCAGCGCAGTAGCCTAATGGCTAATGTCCTCGCTTTGCATATGCCAGTATCCCATTTGGGCTCCACTTCCCTTCCTCTCCCTGTTTGTGGTCTGGGAAAGCAGTAGAGTACGGCCCAAAGCCAAGAGTTCCTGTACCCATGTGGGAGACCCAGAAGAAGCTCCGGGCTCCTGGCTTCCGATCAGCTCAACTCCTGCCATTGCAACCACGTGGGGAGTGAACCAGTGGACAGAAGATCTTTTTCTCTGTCTCTCCTTCTATCTGTAAATCTGACTTTCCAATAAAAATTAAACCTTTTTTTAAAAACAAATTCTACTTTTGCTTTCCAAGATGTTAAGAATTACAATCACTGAGTTACCACGCACAAGGTTCTTCCCATCATCACTTAGGCTACTGAGGAAAAAAAAAAAAAAAGAATAAAAACCAGTTTCAAGACTGGCACTGTGGTGTAGCACATCAAGCTGCCTGTGATGCTGGCATCCAGTTTGAGCTCTGCAAAGTCCCTGTGGGCGCACTCCTGACACAGCTCACTGGTAATGCACCTGGGAAAGCAGCAAGACAGTTCAGCTGCTTGAGCCCCTCTCACCCTTGCGGGAGATCAAAGATGCCTGGCTTCAGTTTGGCCCGGCCCCACAAACTGTGGCCATTTGGGGAGTAAATCAGCTGATAAAAGATCTCTTTCTCTATCTCCCACTCTCTCTTTGGAACTCTACCTTTCAAACACTTTTTTTTTAAGATTTTTTTTTTTTTAATTGGAAAGGCAGATATATAGAGAGGAGGAGGAGAGAGAGAGGAAGATCTTCCATCCAATGATTTATTCCCCAAGCAACTGCCAACGGCCAGAGCTGAGCCAATCTGAAGCCAGGAGTCCAGAGCTTCTTCCAGGTCTCCCATGAGAGTGCAGGGTCCCAAGCCTTTGGGCCATCCTCAATTGCTCTCAGAGGTCACAAGCAAGGAACTGGATGGGAAGCAGGGCCACGGGACACAAACCGGCGCCCATATGGGATCCCAGCGTGTGCAAGGCGAGGGCTTTAGCCACTAAGCTACCGTGACAGCTCTCAGACATTTTTTTTAAAAAGTGAAGTTCCATAAGGTACCCTTTTTCACTGCTTATCCTCACTGAGTTTGACCACTGAGCAGGTTGTAAATCTGGAGCAATACGATCTAGGTAACATCTCCTACTATTTATTTTAAGAATAAATCCTATTTGTATTCGTTTCTAAAATTTATTACTTATTTTACTTGAAAGAGCTACAGAGACAGAGGGACAGAAACAGAAATCTATCCTCTGATTCACTCCCCAATGGGCACCACAGCCAGAGCCTGGCTAGTCCAATGTAGAAGTCAGGAGTTTCTGCTGGGTCTCCCATGTGGGCACAGGGATCCAAGGACTGGGCCATCCTCTGTCACTTTCCCAGTTTTTAAGCAGGGAACTGAATCAAACAAGGAGCTGCTGGGACTTGAACTGATGCCCATTTGGGATGCAAGCACTGCAGGCTAAGGATCAGCCATCATGCCAGCCCAACAGCAACAAATATAAGTACTTAAAAGTATAACCTTGACAATGCACTTGCCAAAGAAAAAATAGCAAATTACAGAATAGGAAAATACTTAAGATTTTATGAGAGAACTTTAGAAGTCTAGAGTTTACCTAGAGCTTCTTACTTGGATATTAATCATGTGATCACTGTCCTATGCAGATTTATGGTTACAACTGGAGTCGCTGGAAGTTGGCCGTGGTTTCTTTAGGACCTCTTCTTTATTGAGAGGCTCAGTAGCAAAGGATCAGCCTGCTATGACACTGCCAGCCCCCACATCACCATTCTAAAGCATCATATTCACAGGGATCAGAGAAAAAAAAAACCAAGCTATATAAGCACACATTGAAATGAACTACTCATTATATTCCAGAGGAGTGCTCCTTGGTTTAAATACATTCTCAGCCAAGTCTCAAAGTAGACAGGTCTATCAGACTTTGAAGACAGCCTGAATCCCAGCTCTAAACTACTGTATGAGCTAGAGGCTTCTAGTTATGGGTTTATGAGGTTTACGAGGCTGCTTCCGCACCTCCGTTCCTTCGTCTATAAAACAGGGTGAGAACTCAAGTCAAGCACTTAATTCGGAGCCCAGTACATATGATAAGCTCACTCCAAACTATATGAACTGTTACCACTGTTAGTTAAAATTGCTAAGAAAAATGAGAACTCAAACTCAGATCTGGCACCCAGGCCCCACGCTCTTTCTACAACACGTTGCAACTGTCAACTCTTCCACGTGGGAATCCATACTTAAAACACGACAGAGACCAGACATTGCACAGAGCAGTTGCGGCACTACCCAGGACAGCCACACCCTATCGTGGAGAGCTGGGTTCAAGTCCTGGCTCCACAACAACTCATTTCTTTCTAACGTGCACCTGAGAAGGCTGCAGGTTATGGACCAAGTACTTGGGACCTTGCCATCCCCATGAGCCACCTGGACGAAGTTCCCAGCACCCTGCTTGACCCTGGCCCAGCTCTGGCTGGTACGGGCACCAGGGGAACAGACCAGACGATGCAGCATCTGCCTCTGCCTTTCAAATAAAATGAATGAAAGAAACCCAGCTAGCTTTGGTTTTTTATAGAAATATGACACATGTGGGAAACCGATACTGTCTGAAAAAAATAATTCAGTTAACTAAACCAACAGAAATATTCTACTTCTGATATTGTAGAACCAAGGAAAAAAAAAGTATCAGAAGATGCTATTTAGACATTTAAAGTTTTCTTCTGATTACCAAGAAAATAGCTTCCTACTTACACAGGAATTTGTCCTATTCTTCTCAAACTATTTGTAAGTTAAAGCTTTAATTATCAGAGGTTCCCCCAAGTAAAGCTCTGATTGGCCTGAACAAAGAAACTGGGTCCTCCTGCAAAAAGATTTGTACATCAAGTTTGTTGGCTTGACTTCCAGAATAAACTGCTACTACTCAGTATTTTTTATTTCATTATAACTGTCCTACTGACAAATTAAACAACCAAATGCTCACTTTTCCTACCCAATTAAGCTGACTGACAAACAGGCCACTGTTGTTGTACTAACACTGATCAGACTCTCACGTGACCATGCTGCCCTCCTCCTGTTCAGCAGGGTGGACGGTGCCAAGACCATAGCCAGGAGGAACAGTTAACCTCCCTTAGCAGTCAGCAGCCGTTTTACTAGTTCCAACAACTCCCAGGAACCAATCTGCCTTACAAAAGGGTTGCTAAACCACAGGAGAGGCCCACACTTATCCTGACAACCAGTCACCTACTCAACCAAGGAATAATCCTCTGAGAAAACTGCAGCATCCAGCACAAGGCATGTGACTTGGGAAAGAGGCTGCGTTCTAACCCAAGGTAGAACGCTGAACTATGAACTCGCCCTCCAAAAGCAATCAGCACACCCTTCATTTCAGCCACGAAACCTTTAAAGGTTGGTGTTCCCTTTGTAGTGAGTCCCTGCATTGCTAAGATTTTTCAAAATTCTAACTTCCTGCTTCACAGATCTAAAATAGCCATTACATACTCACTCAGTTCAGAATCAAGGGCGGCGGAACCCTGGCTTCTGGTTCTAGCCTCACGGTTCCACACCCATTCATTTTGCACTAATATAACCACTAAATACAGCTTGAAGACACTGACGATTAAAAGTAGTTAATTAGGGGAGTGATTCATACCTCCTCTGTCCAGACACCAAGATTCTAGGATGTTTCGGTCGGATCTACGGGAAGATGGGAACAATGAACACCTGTCACAAACGCTTTCCAAATCAGGAAGCCCCGAACTGAGTTACTGTCTAGCTCCAGCCCCATTCCCGGGCCACCCCGCACCCCACCCCACCCTAACAAACACCACCAGAGAGAGGTCCTTACTTTTTCCCTAACCCGAGTCTGTGAAACCAATGGGGAGACTCAAAGCCTTCGAGACAGAGAGAGGAAATGAGAGACTCATCCAAGAGACTAGAGAGGGGCCCTAGGTTTTTCCCAGTGCGAAGTCCGCTTGAGAGGCCCGCAGGCAAGTCCAAACTGACTTGGCCTCTCTGGGGTTGCCTGTAAAATGCAGAGACCGGCACGCAGCTGTCAACTGCGCCGCTAAGGCGTGCCGCGGTTCCTTTCCACAACACCCTACACATAAACCCACCCAGCACCGGTCCACCCACCTGCGACCACCCGGCCCGGGGACGCACCCTCCCCCGCGAGGAGGAGGGATGCTGAACCACCGTCCCTCTCCACTGCCAGCAGCGCATCAGGGCCAGGCCTCCACGACCCCCGGTGTGGGGCTGCTGCCCACTCCACCTGCCCCAGCGCGCCCCTGGAAAGTGATGCCCCATGGCGGCCAGAGGCGGAGGCCCGAAAGCTCCCCCAGTCCGAACCTCCCCCGTGGCCACCAGCCACCTCTACCCACCCGCTCGCCGGGGCCACTCACCGGCCGCGCCGTCTCCTCGGCGGCCTCCCGGCCGCAGCCACCAAGGGGCCGCCGCTGTCGCCGCCGCCACCGCCGCCTCGCCTCTCAGCCCAGCCCCATCGCCCTCGGCCCGCGCCGGCGGCCGCGGGGCGCTCGGGCTCGAGGCCGCTGCGGCTCGTGGGGTGAGCGGAGAACGACGCGCCGCGCCGCGCCGCGGCGGGGCCCGGGCCGGGCCGAGCGCAGGAGCGTCCGCGCTCCCCGGGGCGCCCGCGGCGGCGTGCAGCCGGGCAGGCCGACGGAAGAGGCGCTGGGGAGGGGGGCGGTGTGCACTCGGAACGGCCTCCCGCCGCCAGCGACGGAGCGAACCCCCCTCCCCGGGGCGTCCGGAGCACGCTGCTGGCAGAGCCGGCGGGCAGGCCGGGGAGCGCGCGCCGCGAGCTCGGGACTCCCGCGCCGGATGTGAGCTCACGTGATGCCTCAGCCCCGCGCCGAGGCCGGAGGGGCGCGGAGGGGACGTCAGGGGGCGGGGCACGCGCAGGCCCCGCCCACGCGCCCGCCTGGGGACCCCCGCCCTCCTGTCCGGCCTTCCTGGTTGCGTCCTGAGGAGAAGCACTCTGAGGGGTCAGTGTGTGGGACGTGGCGGGGAGAAGCGCTCCGAGGGGTCAGTGTGTGGTACGCGGCGGGGAGAAGCGCTCCGAGGGGTCGGTGTGTGGGACGCGGGGATGCCAACGTAGGGGCGAGGAGGAATTTGCCTTCCTGTCTCTGCAAATCTCATAATCCAAATTCCTGTTTGACGAAGGGGAAACTGAGGTCCAGGGACTAGCCTAGCCTTGTCCCAGGACCACGGTCACGGTCAGGGAGGAAGCATGTGCTGGAATGGTGAGGGACGAGAAACCAAACCCCGGCTCCCAATTCTGGTCTCTTTCTCCCTTCCCTCCCCCCCCTCCCCAAAAATGAATAAAAAAGACTAGAATTCTCATGTGGCAGCAGCTGTGCGTGCCCCCTACGAAGACACCTTACCGTGCATCCACCGGCCGCCTCCCGGCAGTGCCGCGTGCAGTTCAGACGCCTCCAAAGGCGGAAGGCTTATCTCGGGCAGGCCCCGCCGGATATCCAAATCGCGGGTTCGGTTTTCGCGGCGTCCCCCGGGCAAAGCGCTCAGCCACCTGCTGCCTCTGGCTGCGCGCGCCCTGGAGCACAGCCATGGCTCATCGGTTTTTCCGCCTTGTAGCCATCAGGACTCCTGAGTATTTGGAGGGCACGTCTTTTACTCAGCCCCTGTACTCAAGCCACACTTGGGGGACACTCCTGGGGTTGCTCATCCAAGCACAGGGTGACACCTCCAGCGGGGGAACTGATGGAACCAAGGAAGGAGGAGCGAGTGTGTTGCCCTGGTCCCCTGGTAAAGCCTCCTGCTGTTTTCTTAGGCCACAATGGCACAGCCGAAGAATGCTTGGCCTTCACACCTCCCTCTTCCCAAACTTCGTCTTTCCTTCCCAGCGTGTGGAAGTGATTACATGAGATGAAAAGTGTGGAAGCTTTGGGCAAACGCCGGATGACATCTGAGTGGGACTGAACTGGGCAGACCTCTTCCCTGACCTCTCCTGCCTCACTTGCTCCCTGTTTTCCGGAAAACTTTAAAGAAGCTCACACTCCTCAAAGTCCTAAATAGAAGGCAGCCCTCTGCTCAAATACTCTGTGTGAGGAGTCACTGGAATACGGGCCCTGAGGGTTTCAGTCATTTTGACTCTGTACTACTACTTTTGCGCGGTTCTGGTTATCCACCAGTGAAGTGCAACCTGGCGGCATCTTACCTGAGAGCCTAACCCACCGGTCTCTTGCCATCTACCAACACCTATGAAAATCTCAGTCCCGGGTCAGTGGGGCCCAGTCATGGCCCCTCCCAACCAATTCCCCACACCCACCACACTTTCCAGGCCCTCCTGGTTGTATAAATGAGCCTCTACGTGTGCCCCCTCTCCCTTTTTCCCCTTCTCCTGGCTCTGCCCTGTTCTGCTCCATCTGGCCCCCTTCCTCTGCCCTGGCAGTCCCGTTCCTGTTCCTACTCTGTGGGAGTAAAAGACCTCCTACTATCTCATCATGTGTGGTGTTTCCGCTCACGATAAACTAATGGTGAAAGGAGGACTTGGCTGCGGGAAATTAGCTGCACATAACAACTTTAAGTGCGCTTAAAACTTAAAACTTGGCTGTTGCAGTAACTGAAGTCCTCACCTTGCACACACCAGGATTCCATATGGGTGCCAGTTCTAATCTTGGCAGCCCAGCTTCCCATCCCACCCAGCTCCCTGCTTGTGGCCTGGAAAATCAGTTGAGGACGGCCCAAAGCCTTGGGACCCTGCACCCAAGTGGGAGACTCAGAAGAGGCTCTGGGCTCCTGGCTTCAGATCAGCTCAGCTCCAGCTGTTGCGGCCACTTGGGGAGTGATTCAGTAGATGGAAGATCTTCCTCTCTGTCTCTCCTCCTCTCTGTATATCTGATTTTCCAATAAAAATAAATAAATCTTTTTAAAAATTAAAACCTAACACGCTGTCCACCCAGGGACCCACTGTGTCTCCACATTCTCAAGCAGACCTGCTAAACGGTGGTCACCCTTTCCATCTCCACTTCCTCACGTCCCAACACTGGACGACTCCACCACCACCACCATTCATGCTGCTGTACCCAGCTCAGGCAGGAGTGACCCGAGGCCTTCATTCCCCAAAACCTAGTGTGGACACCTCTTGTTGATTTCTCTGGCTCTCTCTGCTACACTTGACACCTTCTGGAACCTCTCCTACCTTGGTTTCTAGAAGAATGCACCCTCCTAATTGTCGCATCTCATGGATTATGGGTAAAACCTCCTCAATGTGAATTTACACTCTGAGGGCAGGATGCCAGGTAAGGAAAGCAGCTTTTCTCATATCTCTCTCTCTGGGAAGCTCACCCCCACCTCCATGTTTTTAGTCCTCAGGTCAGCAATATCCACTCCAGAACTCTTCCACAAATGTAGACCTGAACATCCACCTGCCTGCAGGGCGACTCTGCCTATACAGCACAGGAACCCCCAAACTCACAATGCCTCTAAACAGAACTCAGCTGCTTTCACAATGCTCCTCTCCCAGCTGTAGTCATCAGAGTAAGACAGCTAGGAATGAGTGAGTCATTTATGATTCAGCCCTCTGCTTTACCCAGTCACCAGATCCTATCTGGTCCACCTCCTTGATAAGTCCCAGATTCCTACTCTCATTCCCACCAGCATCCTTCCTAGCCTGAGCTGTTACAGCCACCTTCTGACAATCTTTTCAGCAAATTCATCTCCATTCAGCCTTGAGAGCCAGCTACCTAACCCACACACCTGCTTACACTCCTAGCAGGTCCCCTGGGCTTTGGGCTGCTGTGTGAACCTCCCAACCACCCTCAAGAACTTGTCAACACTCTCAGGCTTTTTCTTTTTTAAAGATTTATTTTTATGGGACAGTCAGATATGCAAAGACAAAGATCTTCCGTCCTTTGATTCACTCCCCAAGCAGCCGCAACAGCTGGAGCTGAGCCAACCCAAAGCCGAAGACACGAGCCCAGAGCTTCTTCCAGATCTCCCACATGGTTTCAAGGCCCCAAAGCTTCAGGCCATCCTCCATTGTTTTCCCAGGCCACAAACGGAGCTGGATGGGAAGCAGGGCTGCCAGGTGCTCATATGGGATCCTGGTGTGTGTGAAGGGAGGACTTTAGCCACTAAGCTACCACACTGGGCCGCACACTCAGGCTTTTAAAAAGACCCCCAAGGGAGCAGCAACATGGCCTGTAGCACTGGCATTCCATATGGGCTCCAGTTCGAGTTCTGGCTGCTCTACTTCCAATCCAGCTTTATCTCTGCTGATATGGCTGGCAAAGCAGCACAAGCTGGCCCAAGACCTTGGGCCCCTGCACCCCCATGGGCTACTTGAATGAAGCTCCTGGCTTCAGCCTGGTCCAGCTGTAACTGTTGCAGTAATTTGGGGATTGAATCAGAAAATGGAAGCCCTTTCTGTGTCTCTCAGTCTCTCTCTGGCATGTTTTCACTTTCTCTGTAACTCTGCCTTTCAGATAACTAGATAAAATCTTGAAATAAAAAGACCCCAAAAAACCTAGATTTCAAGTTGGAACCCAAATCCCCAGAGTATGGCAATACACAGCTGGGGAAGAAAACTATAGAAAGAGAGCAGCCAAATATTGCCAAGAGCCCTCTGATAGAAATGTTTGGAGTCTGGAGAGGTAAGAATATGGACAATAACTTGGAAGGAGATGCTGAAACAAAGAGCCAGAAACTGAAGAAAAACCCAGAAGAGAGGAGAAAGGGAAGGACAGCAAGTCTTGAGAAATTCTGCAAGGCTTCTGGATGCCAGCCCATGAGCATGAGGCTGGCAGGGTGCTGTACAAGCTGGGCCTCACCCATCCTTCCCTCCTCCCACCCATGATCACAACCACAGACAGCTAACAGCAGTCCTCGCAGGCTCTTACTTTGCACCAAGACTTCTTGCATCTCCTCTGTCCTATACAACCTACTTCTCACCTGCCCTGCCTGCGGTCACCTGACCTCCTGCTTCACTAAGATGCAGCCCGGCATTCCAGCAAATAGGACAGGACAGACCGAAGGCCGAGGGACACCTGGAGACTGAGAGACATGGTGTGGTGTTGCAGTGACAGATATCCCATCAGCATTCAGCAAGCAGTGGTCTGAACTCCACCAGTGGCCTGAACTCCACCAGGAAACAGGTGGGAAGGGGAGTTCACTGGGAGCTCAGGAGATGAACCCAGAAAAAGAATTGCTCATCCTGCTGGTTTGTTTGAACAGGAGCAGAGAAAGAGCAGCAGATCCCAAATAGGCAGTGTGGGAACAGAGTGGCTTTTACAGCCCAGATAGCCACCAGAGCCACATCAGTCACCATTTTGTGCTGGAAGGCAAAGGCTATGGGACAGAACTATGCATGCGCTAAGCTGGGAGGGAACTCATTTCTGTGTCAGTGAATTGCAACAACGTGGCATCATCCAGGTTCCACCCAAAATAGGTCTGGATAACCCCTAGACCTAATAGCCAGTAGATCAAGAACTCCACAAGTGGAACATCAGGTACCATTTTGTATACCGTGGCAAAGGCTTTCAGACAGCAGGGGCACATGTGCTGAGCTGGGAGCAAACTCACTGAGCTCAGTACATTGTACTGGTCACTACTCACTGGAGGGAGTAGCACAATGACTGCAAACAATGAGCTGTGTACCAACCGCAATAAGTAAAATCAAATTGTAGACCTGTGGGTAACACAGCTTAGAAGCCTGCCCTAAGAAGAATCTGCTAACCAGAAGTTCAATGACCAAGAGCGAAAGAAGAGACAGAGTCTCAATAAATATTACTGAAGACTCCCCTGCAAAGGAACAAAAGGCTTTGCAATCCTCAGCGTTACCTGATGAATGCATCACGAAAATGGGGGAGATAGAATTCAGAAAACTCATTATAAAGCCTCTTATCAACAATGAAAAGCATATACAGGAGTTCAAGGAATTACTGTAAGGAGTATGTCACATGGGAAATAGCACACTGAAACAAAATCAAGCCAATTTTTGGAAATGACGGATGCAATAGAGCAAATTAAAAATTCAGTGGAAAGTCCCTAATAGAGACAGAAGAAAGAATCTCAGAACTGGAAGATATTTCTTCTCACAACAGGGAAACAATTGAAAAGCTGGAGCAGAGCTGTGTCAAGCTAAAAAAAGTATTCAAGACATTTTAAAAGGCCAAATGTAAGAGTTATGGGAGTTCTAGAAGGTACAGAAAGAGAAACTGGGTTTAAAAATGCATTTAATGAAGTAATAAGAGAAAATTTCCCTAATCTGGGGAAAGAATTGGGAAACAACTTCCAGTAGGGGCACAGAACTCCTAATAAGGTTGACCAAAAGTAATTTTCACTATGACACATGATAATCAAGCCCTCTTCAGTTGAGCTAAGGAAAAGATCCTTAAATGTGCACATGAAAAAAAATAAATTGACATATAGAAGAATGGCAATTAAATTCACAGCTGAACTCTCAGAGGAAACTCTACAGGCCAGAAGGGAATGGAGCAACATATTCCAGATTCTAAAAGCAAAAAATTGTCAGCCCAGAATAACGTACCCAGCAAAGTTTCCCTTTGTCTTTGAAAATGAAATAAAATTCTTCCACTGTAAACTTAAAAGAATATGCCTCTTCCAAATCTGCCCTGCAAATGATACTTGAAGATGTTCTCTTGACAGAGAAAAGAAATAGCACCTGCCATAACCAAAGGCAAATGTGAAGAACATCCCATAAAATAACAAGAGAAGTCTAAATCAATGAACAACCCATTGCTAAAATGACAGGACCAAATTACCACCTATTAATATTAAACCTAGAGGGGACTTGGAGAGAGAAGAAGGAAAATCCCAGAGCCTATGGAACCATGTTACAAAATGATAATAATAATAATACAAAAAAGAAGTTTAAAAAAACATTAACCTTGAGTGTAAATGGCTTAAACTTATCAATCAAATGTCATAGATTAGTAGACTGGATTTAAAAATCAAAACCCATCTATTTGTTGCCTAGGGGAGACACATCTCACCAACAAAAATCAGCAGAAACTATATGATGGATTTTGATGTTTTTGTTTTTAGTTTCATTTCTTCAAAATGAGTTTTTTCTCATATGAAGTTCTTCACTGACTCATAGTTCATATAGCAGCAACATTTTCTTCAAGAAGGTTCTTTTTTTTTAGGATTTATTTATTTTTATTACAAAGTCAGATATACAGAGAGGAGAAGAGATAGAGAGGAAGATCTTCTGTCTGATGATTCACTCCCCAAGTGAGCTGCAACGGCCGGTGCTGTGCCAACTCGAAGCCGGGAGCCAGGAACTTCCTCCAGGTCTCCCACGCGGGTGCAGGGTCCCAAAGCATTGGGCCGTCCTCAACTGATTTCCCAGGCCACAAGCAGGGAAGCTGGATGGGAAGTGGAGCTGCCAAGACTAGAACCGGTGCCCATATGGGATCCCGGCGCGTTCAAGACGAGGACTTTAGCCCCTAGGCCACGCCGCCAAACCTTCAAGAAGGTTCTTGATTTTCTTTTTCATTTCTTCAGCGACACATTAGTCATTCAGTAGCATGTTATTTAAATTCAGGCGTTGTAAGTTTTTATTTTTTCTCCCTTTTGTTGGGTTTGTTTTGTGGCTTTTCATTTAAGGGGATGAAACCTCCTGCTCTGTGAGGTTTTCTTTTTATTATTATTTTTTTATTGGAAAGTCAGATATACAGAGAGGAGCAGAGAGGAAGATCTTCCATCCGATGACTCACTCCCCAAGTGAGCCGCAACGAGCTGGTGTGCGCCGATCCGAAGCTGGGAACCTGGAACCTCCTCCGGGTCTCCCACGAGGGTGCAGTGTCCCAATGCTTTGGGCCGTCCTCTCCTGCTTTCCCAGGCCACAAGCAGGGAGCTGGATGGGAAGTGGAGCCGCCGGGACCAGAACCGGCGTCCATATGGGATCCCGGCGCGTTGAAGGCTAGGACTTTAGCCCCTAGGCCACGCTGCCGGGCCCTGTTTTTATTATTTTTTAAAGATATATTTATTTTCATTGGAAAGGCAGATTTTACAGAGACGTAAGGACAGATGGAGAGCTCTTCCATTCATTGGTTCACTCCCCAAATGGTCACAATAGCCAGAGCTTGGGTATGATATGAAGGTGAGAGCCAGGAGCTTTCTCCAGGTATTCCATAAGGGTTCAGGGTCCCAAAGACTTGGGCCAGCCTCCACTGCCTTCCCAGTCCATATGCATATTGCTGAATGGGAAGTGGAGCAGTAAGGACATGAACTGGTTCCTCTATGGGTTGTTGGCACTAGCAGGTAGAGGGTTAGCTTGCTACACCACCACACATTCTCCAGAATTAGAGCTTTTATCAACTTCTCAAAAATGTCTGGGCTCCCAAAATGAGACAGAGCTCTGCTCCGTATGTGACTTTATCCACAATGGCTGGAGCGATCATCTGCAAGGACAGTAACAATTGACAACTGTACACTTGAAGTCCAATACTCCCTTCAGAGATCTTGGGTGACACCTCCCTATCATGTTCACATGGTGTTCACTGGCAACTCACCAACTCACTTATCCAAGACTTAACTCTTGTCCTCCTTCCTCAGATTAGCTCTTCTTCCAGGCTTTCTACCTTAGCCAAATCGCTGTCCTCCATGCACCTGCTCAAGCCAGTAGCCTGGGAATCTTTCTCCACAGCTGCCTCTTCCTCAACACCTCTTTATCCCAATTCCACATATATCTCAAATCCTTCTACATCTCTCCATCTTACTGCCTCTCGATCCTAGCCACCTCTACTTCTCCCCCAGGAAGAAGTGTATTGCTTCTACTGCTTTGGCTCCACGCACACACCCTAACTTCCATTGCCTCCCACAGAGCAGCCCAAGTGTTACTGGGCAGGACTCTGGCAAACCGCCTCCTGAAAGCTTACATTGCTTCCTCTTTTATGTAGAACACAATGTGAATTTCTTTGGCCTACAAGACACAGTGTAAGTTAGTAGCTGGCCCACCACTCCCCTTTCTTTGGCATTCCTCCATCCTCACCTTCCTCTCACCCCAGATCTCTAACCCCCACGTCACTGCATTCCAACTACCCTAGGCCTGCTTTGAGTTCTGCAAGCTCACCAAGCTCTTTCCTGCCCCAGGGTCTTGGCACAACCCATTCTTGCTCTCTCTTCCCTTTTTTTACTTGCCTGGATTACTCACAAGGAACATCCTTATCTTAAATGTGTACACTTCTCCCTTGAGAAAGGCTTTTCCTGGTCCAGTCATTTGTTTCTTTTATTTCCTCGGGATTTCCATAGTATTTTTTAATAGCCATTATCACAATTTTAGTCATCTGTGGGTTTGTGAAGGTGTTTGTTTAATGCCTGTAAGTTCTGTGAAGATGAGGACCAGTTGTGGCTCCATAATTTTACCAGGAGGAGTTTTAAAATGGCAATCATTTTAGAAGAAAAATGAACAAAAAAGTTGATGAGAGTTAGTCCTGAGACTGTGCTTTGGTTGATACTCATGCAATATTGAAGAAATTTTTTGTTGTCCAGCTTTGTAAGTGCATATAGACATTTAGAATTACGGGGAAGCACAGTAGGCATCCCCATTGCCAAGCCATCTCTTGGCTCTGAATCAGTTGGGTTATCACTGTATGCCCAACTCTAGATCAAGCGCTGCAAATGGCAGACACACAAAAGTTTGTCATTTGCTGAATCAATGAATGAACAATGAGTGAATTTAAGATCTCCATGCTCATTTCCTGCTAGTTGACTCCCAGCCACTTTAACAATCTCTTTTCCAGGGCTGACATTATTACACAGCAGGTTAAGTGACTGCCTACGATGTCTGCACGCTACATTAGGGCACTAGTTCCAGTCTTGGCTGCTCCACTTCTGCTGCTAAGAAAGCAGGATCCTGCACCTGGGGCAGCCGCAGGAGATGCCAGGCACCTGATTTCACATGAGAGAATGGTTAGAGTTCTAGGCTGCTGGCTTTGTCCTGGTCCATTGGGCTGTGGCTGAAGCAGAAGACAAACAAACGCTTCATCTCTCTATCTCTTCCTCCAAATAAAGAGATGATTTTTAAAAGACTTATTTATTTTTTATTGGAAAGGCAGATTTACACAGAGGAAAGCCAGATCTTTCGTACACTGATTCATGCCCCAAGTGGCCACAATGGCCAGCGCTGAACTGATCCAAACTCAGGAGCCAGGAGCTTCTTCTGGGTCTCCCATGCAGCTCCAGAGTCCCAAGATGTTGGGCCCTCCTTGATTACTTTCCCAGGTCACAAGCAGGGAGCTGGATGGGAAATGGAGCATCCAGTAAACAAACTGGTGTCCATATGGGATCCCAGGCACTCACAAAGCAAAGACTTTAGCCACTAGGTTACCATGCCAGGCCTAAAGAATAAATCTTAAAAAAGAAAAGAGAAGATAAGAGAGAGAGAGAGGGGGAGAGAGAGAGAGAGAAAGAAAGAGAAGAAAGAAAAGAGAAAGAAAGAAGAAAAAGGAAGGGGAGGAAAGGGAAGGACAAAAAGAATCCCACAGCACTCACTGCCTCTTCTACAAAAAGGGGTCAATAAAAGCACTTTGATTGCGACATCTCTCCGCGTGTTCTGAAGCCATGCTGTCCCTATTTAGCTTGAACCACACAATTGTGTGTGTGTGTGTGTGTGTGTGTGTGTGTGCTGGAACAGAAACAAGGGTTATGAATCAGATATCTAGAAATCAGAGACCATAGTCACTATGACTTGTTTCTGTTGTTAAGCAAAACATGTCTTTTTTTTTGTTTGTTTTTTTGCCTCTGTTATGAGGTCAAAGTCATGGGCCTGACATTCTGCTGAGGCCACAACACCCTAGCATAGGGTGAGTCACATGCCAATGAATGTTATTTACCAACTGGCTGTTCAAGGAACAGGGCTCCTGCTGGAGGGTCAATCCCCACAGGCAGACACACAACTGTGAGTCTTTTCCCAGGCCCTCTGAAAGAAGACCCAAAGCCTTTGTAGCACCTGCCATTTTCGTGGTAGACATGATACCACCACAGCTAGTTTCAGCTTACTGCCCATTTCATAACTTGTATTTCCTGAAAACTTAACAATCAGCTCTAGGAGCAGATACAAACCTGCTGCTTGTAGTAACACCTCTTGTTCACAGAGAGAGGAGACAGGGAGGGTTTTAGAATGATGGTTTTAGGGGACCAAGGTGGATGCACAGCGCATAACAGGGAATTTCCCCCGTTGAGATGTATGATCTGACTTTGGTAAGAAAAATGCAATTGTGGGGCCCAGCACTGTGGCCTAGCGGCTAAACTCCTCACCTTGAACGCGCCGGGATCCCATATGGGCGCCAGTTCTAATGGTTCTAATCCCGGCAGCTCCACTTCCCATCCAGCTCCCTGCTTGTGGCTGGGAAAGCAGTCGTCGAGGACGGCCCAATGCTTTGGGACACTGCACCCTCGTGGGAGACCCGGAGGAGGTTCCAGGTTCCCGGCTTCGGATCGGCGCGCACCAGCCGTTGCGGCTCACTTGGGGAGTGAATCATTGGATAGAAGATCTTCCTCTCTGTCTCTCCTCCTCTCTGTATATCTGACTTTGTAACAAAATAAAATAAATCTTTAAAAGAAAAAAAGAAAAATGCAATTGTGGGGACTGGCGTTGTGGCCTAACAGCTGGACCAGCTATAGTGGTCATTTGGACAGTGAACCAGCAAGCGTAAGATCTCTGTCTAATTCTCCTTCTCTCTCTAACGCTGCCTTTCAAATTAAATAAAAGTTAGTCTTTTAAAAAAACAAACTGGAGTTCAGGTCTTAGCCTTCTTACTGGTCAGTATTTTTTGAACCTCAGTTTTATTTTTTTAAAGATTTATTTATTTTTAATTAGGCAGAGTAACACAGAAAAAGACACAGAGAAGGGGAGAGATCTTGCATCTGCTGGTTCGCTTCCCAAATTGCTGCAACAGCTGGAGCTAGGCCAGTCTGAAATGAGGAGCTTCTTCCAGGTCTCCCAGGTAAGCACACGGGGCCAATGATCTGAGCCATCCTCCTTTGTTTCTCCAGGCACTTTAGCAGGGAACTGGACAGAAAGTGGAGCAGTCAGGAACTCAAATTGGTACAATAGGTAGGGGGTTTGGCCTACTGTTACCATGGTGCTGGCCTCCCGATTCTCAGGCTTAATGGCAATGATATTTGCCTCTTCACAGGAAACTTGACATCAAAGGCTTATGGAGCATGTCCCATCTGCTGAGCACTTTTTTTAAAGATTGATTGATTGTTTGATTGATTGATTGATTGATTGATTGATTTGAAAGTCAAATATATAGAGAAGAGGAGAGACAGAGAGGAAGATCTTGCATCTGCTGATTCACTCCACAAGTGACTGCAATAGCCAGAGCTGAGTTGATCCAGAGCTAGGAACCAAGAGCATCTTTTGGGTTTCCCATGCATCTTCAGGGTCCCAAAGCTTTGGGCCCTTTTCAACTGCTTTCCCAGCCACAAGCAGGGATCTGAAAGGGAATGGGGCCACTGGGATTAGAACCAGTGCCCATATGGGATCCCAGGCATGCAAAGCGGAGACTTTAGTTACTAGGCTACCACGCTGGACCCTGCTGAGCATTTTTTAAGCACTTAACAGATACAACTCATTGTAACAATCTGGGGAGGCAGGAGTGGGATGTGCATGTGACAGAGGAAATTTTTCAATTTAAGCTGAGAACAACAAAATATGAGAAGCTAAATTCTCTCTAAGGTCACTAAACTAGCAGGTAATGGAGGCAGAATTTGAACTTGATTCTAGAACCCATATTTTTTACCATCTAGAGTGCCCAGCTGAAGCTAGCAGTCTGCTTTTCTAAATAGAGCCTTACTGGAACCCAGGCGGGCTCATTCATTTGCATACTCTCTAAGGTCACTTTCCTGTCTGAGAGCAAAGCTAGGTATCTGGTGAAGACCTTAGGGGCTTCAAAAGCCAAAACATTTCCTCTTGGGCCCTTCACTGAGTGTCCTCACCCCGCTCCACCCCTGCTCTCCCTGCATCCCATCTGGTTTTAGGGGGAGGCACTACTTAATACTTGGAGCCTGCTAGCTCCCCCTTACCAAGCTGTTTCCAAAATAATGTTGCTGGGCCAATAAGATGTTAAAAATAACGTCAAGACTGTAACTGTACTCCAACATTGTATGATTGCAATTGTGTCTGTGAAATAGCATTCCCAAACACAGAGTTAAGTTTAACAAATGCCCCATGACATTTGTATATCTGACTGCACCACAGCCCAGCATTTCAGACCTGGAATGAATTCAGAGGTTGTTCATCCCAAACTTAACCCTCCGCTTAGGCATATGGGATTGAGAAAATTCCTTTTAATCTCTGATCACCCCCTGAGTCCTGCAATTTTGCAAGTCCTGCAAGATGACTCCTCTGCACAGAGATGGGCTTCCCCCCCCCCCCCCCCCATAGTTCTTTTAAGGAAAGTGGGACATCAGGCTCTCATCACACCTGTCATTCTCTCTCCAGGACAGCTCTTCCAAACCAGCCTATCTCAAAGCCTGTCATTCATCGGCCTCCTGCGGAGTCATTAAGAACTTCCCCTGACCTTTATAGCCACTTCCTGTGAGCCTCTCTCGGGGACTGCCAGTCACTTTTGACCTATTTTCAAGAGCTAGCAATTCTGGCTCCCGGAGCAAACCAGAAACATGCCCAGCCTCCAGGTGATCGTTGACGTTTCTCCGAATTGTCCTATGATAGGATCGTACACGCAGGTCAGACCCGGGCATTTTCAGGGCACTAAAAACCACCCGTTGATATCTCAGATCTTCAGAAGGCTGTTTGGCTTTATTTGCTGAAGACAGTAAATTTTACTTACAGCAATTTTTTTAAAGATTTATTTATTTTTATTACAAAGTCAGATATATAGAGAGGAAGATTTTCCATCCGATGATTAAAGAGTTCCCCCCAGCCAGGGTAGTTAGTTCCAGTGCGTAAGCCCCATGGCCAAAGAATTTCTTTCACAAACATTTCAAGAGTGAATGGTTCAGTAAGTGACACTCCTTCCCCACGGTGCGCCACCTGTAATCTCATGCAATCCAGGAAGCCGAGCCCAAAGCAAACCCTCTTGAACTGCTTGGCTGCTATTTCCTTTTGAAACTTCTGCTAATTGTGATTTGCTCAGGGTACCTTAAAATGAACTTATGCTCTTAGCTTCGTTTATACATAGATGCTCTTTCACTTAACAATGGGGTTAGTTTCCTTCCCAGTGTTTACCCTATGGTGAAAATATTGAAACTCAAAAACGCTTGAGGGCCTGGCGGCGTGGCCTAGTGCTAAAGTCCTCGCTTTGCACATGCTGGGATCCTATATATGTGCTGGTTCATATCCCGGCTGTTCCACTTCCCATCCAGCTCCCTGTTTGTGCCCTGGAAAGCAGTCCAGGACGGTCCAGAGCCTTGGGACCCTACACCCGCGTGGAAGACCCTGAAGAAGCTCCTGGCTTCTAACTCCTGGCTTCAGATCAGCTCAGCTGTTGGCCATAGCGGCTAATTGGGGAGTGAACCAGCGGATGGAAGATCTTTCTTTCTGTATCTCCTCTCTGTGTAACTTTCCAATGGAAAAATAATCTTTTTTTTAAGATTTACTTATTTTATTGGAAGTCAGATTTACAGAGAGGAGAGACAAAGATCCTCTGTCTGCCTGTTCATGCCCCAAGTGGCCACAACAGCTGGAACTGGGCCAATCTGAAGCCAGGAGCCTCGTCCGGCTCTCCCACGTGAGTGTAGGGTCCCAAGGCTTTGGGCTGTCCTAAACTGCTTTCCGAGGTCACAAGCAGGGAGCTGGGTGGGACCAGTTCCCACGTGGGATCCCAGTGTGTTCAAGGCGAGGACTTTAGCCACTAGACTATCACTCTGGGCCCAAAATAAGTCTTTTTTGAAATTGCATTGAATAAGGGGAGGGAGGGAAGAGCGGTGGAGGGGGGAAATCCCTAAACCTACAAAACTGTATCATGGAAAATATTAATAACAGTAAAAAGTTTTGAAGTGCATTGAATAGCATTTATCTACAGAACATTGAGTGTGACCATTATTTACTCTCAGAATCAAGAGACTGCCCAGCAGCTGTAGCTCTTACTGATTACACTTAGCATTCACACTACCAGAACGTACAAATATTATAAGTCAGGGACAGATGGTTGATGCAGCAGTTAAAATCTGACTTGGAACACCCACATCCCACATCCCACAGGTTCCAGTTCCAGCGTTCCAAGGATGTGCGCTGTGGGAGGCAGCAGGTGATAAGAAAGTTCCTGGATCCCTGCCATGCCTATGGGAGATCTGCATCCATTGAGGGTCCTGGCTTTGGTCTTTCTGGGAGTGAACCACAGGATCGAAGATTTTTCTGTCTCTGTCTCTACTTTTTTCCCTCCTTTTTCAAAGATTTATTTTACTTATTTATTTGAAAAAACAGAGTCACAGAGGGAGAGAGATCTTCCATCCACTGGTTCATTCTCCAAATGGCCATAACTGCCAGAGTTGAGCTAATCCAAAGGCAGGAGCGTCCTCTGTGTCTCCCATGTGGGTGCAGGGACCCCCTCTTTGGCCCATCCTCTGTTGTCTTTCTCAGAACGTTAGCAGGGAGCTGGATTGGAAGTGAAGCAGCTTCATAGAAAGTTTGATTTTCCAACAAACTGTACCTGTATGGAATCCAAGCACCAGCTTTACCGGCTACGCCATGGCACAGAATTCTTTATTTTTTAAACAAATAACTACCATAAGTCATGGACTGCAAGCATTTTTTAAAAGATTATTTATTTGAAAGGCAGGTAACTAGAACAGTAACCAAGGTAGGAGACCCTCAAAAAAAAATTGGACATTTGCTAATAGCCTTAACAAATGCAAGAGAGTGAGGTTTAGATTTTTTTTCCCACTCAGTTGGAACTTTCTTGTAAGAGAAGAATCAGTAAGAATCAGTAACAGATAGATATGAAGAAGTTCATTGAAAGGAACTAGCCAGCAGAACTATAAGGGCTGGCTAGGTAAGTCTGAAGTCTGCAGAGCAGGCCATTGAGAAGGGCAGACAGCAGTGATGGCCCGTAACAGAGCAAGTCAAGTTGCCCCCTGCAATGCCAGCACCCCACATGCGCTCCAGTTCTTATCCCGGTCGCTCCATCTGATCCATGTTCCTCTAATGCACCTGGGGAAAGCAGCAGCAGACAGCCCAAGTGTTCGGACCCCTGCCACCCACGTGGGAAACCTGGATGCAGCCCCTGGCTCCTGGTTCCTGCTTAGCCCAATCCTGGCCATTGTGTCCACCTGGGGAGTAGACCAGAGATTAGAGATCTTTCTGTCTCTCCCTTTGTCTCTACAACTGTCTTTCAAATAAAATAAATCTCTTTAAAAAGGGAGGAGGAGAGAGTAAATAGAATTCCCTTTTTGGGGAAGCCTCACCTCTGCTCTGAAGCCTTTCCAGTGACTAAAACAGGCTCACTCAGGTTGTCTACAACAATCTCCCTTACTGAAAGTCAGTTGAGTAGAGATTTGAATACATCTACAAAATACCTTCACAGCAACACGTAGGTCAACAACAAAACTGTCTTGAGTTGAGAAACACTGCTTTAAATCATCATTGAAAAACTGACCACCCACCCAATGTTTCCCTTTTGAGAAGTGTCAAGAATTTGTCTCTATAGAAGACAGGCAGGTAGACAGATGCACCTGTTGCTTACCTGAGATGGTCCAGGGTGTGACACTTGATGTCAGTCTCGACAGCAGTGCTGACTTTACACTGGTCTACAGATAAGTATTTTTAAAATTTTTAAAATCCATTAGAAGGGAAATGGTTGCGCCTGGTGCAGTAGCCTAGTAGCTCAAGTCCTCACCTTGAACAGTCTCTGGGATCCTATATGGGAACCAGTTCATCCCGACTGCTCCACTTCCCTTCTAGCTCCCTGTTTGTGGCCTGGGGAAACAGTAGAGGACAATCCAAAGCCTTTGGATCCTGCACCTATGTGGGAGAGCCAGAAGAAGCTCCTGGCTCCTGGCTTAAATTGGCTCAGCTCTGGCTGTTGCAGCCTCTTGGAGAGTGAAGCAGCAGATAGAAGATCTTTCTCTCTGTCTCTCCTTCTCTCTGTAAATTTGACTTTTCAATAAAAATCAAACTTTATTAAACTCCAAAATAAATAATTTCTCTGCAGGCTAGTGAAGAATGTATCTGTGTGTATGTGTGCCCTCTCTCTCTAGTTGTATACAACCATGTACCCTCTTGATGTGTCCTTTCTTTCTCTTCCTCTCGCTGTCTCCCTCTCCCTTTCTTTCTCTTCTCTACACCCATGTCCCCCTCTCAGTGTGTCTACCCTAGGGATGGAGCACTAAGAACTAGAGACTCTCTTCTAAGGCCCCAATAATCTACAGTGATGCCTAATCCGGTCAATATCTAGAAAATGATGCCCTTCACAGATTATGCTGCACTTTAATTAAAACTCATAAATTCCCCCAGACTTAACATCTTGTTTGCAGAGAATGGAGAGGATAGGAAGTTGAGTTAAAGGATACTAGTAGAGAAGTGGGGATGCTCTGTGGAACAACTAGTGATCTGAACTCTTCCAGAAAGTTAATATAAAAACACACAAGACATATCAAATCCATGGAGAGATTATTTTAGCAGAAAACAGACCAGCACAATACAACAACGGAATATAATAGGTGAACTTTGATTGGATCCTGATAATACTTACATGGCATTGTTACAATGAAGGGAATTGGAATGCGTCTGGATTTAAGATCATAGAACTGTAACAAGGTTTAATGGTTTTAATGGGGTTTGCATAACCAAAAGCACAATAAGCCTTACTAACCATAGACTTGAAGGTGTGTAGATCTCATTGTGGTTAATGAAACACTGGGATCTTTTAACGTAAGGCTTTGAATCTTTCAGATTCCAGTCAATGTTTTGTAGTTACCCATGCAGAACTCTCTTTTGTTCAAGATCAAGACATCAATTTTCCTTCAGCATGTTTTTCCAGAAGCAACATTGACATTTGAGATTTTTTAAAAATATATTTCTTTTTCAATGGAGAAGCAGAGAGAGAAGGACACACACACAGACACACACACAGAATGTTCCAATTGTTGGTTCACTACTCAAACTCCCACAGATGGCAGCATCTAGGTCAATTCAAAGCCAGGAATCAGGTACTTCTTCCAGGCCATCTGTGTGGGTGCAGGAGCCCAGGCACGTAGACCATCCTCAGATGTTTTCTCAGACCATTAGCTAGGAACAGAATCAGAAGTGAAGCAACCAAGAGAGAAAGAGAGAGAGAGAGAGAGATCTTCCATCCACTGGCTCACTGTCCAAAAGGCAGCAACAGCCAGAGCTGTTCAGGCTAAAGCCAGAAGCCTTGAAGGCAGGAGCTTCTTGAGAGTAGGGTCCAAGCACCTGGGTCCTCTCCTGCTGCTTTCCCAGGAGTGTTAGCAAGGAACTGGATAGGAAGTGGAGCAGCTGGGCAGGACAGGAACTGGTGCCTTTATGGGATGCCAGCGTTATAGGAGGTGGCTTAACCCATTGTGTCAAAGTCCTGGCCCTACAGGTTGATTTTTTTAAAAAAAATAGTTGTATTTTGTATTTTTCTTTTTTTTTTTTTAAGATTTATTTTATTTTTATTGGAAAGGCAGATATACAGAGAGGAGGAAAGACAGAGAGGAAGATCTTCCGCCCGATGGTTCACTCCCCAAGCGGCTGCAACAGCTGGAGCTGAGCCAATCCGAAGCCAGAAGCTTCTTCTGGGTCTCCCATGTGGGCGCAGGGTCCCAAGGCTTTGGGCCATTCTCGACTGCTTTCCCAGGCCACAAGCAGGGAGCTGGGTGGGATGTGGGACAGCTAGGACTTGAACTGACGCCCAAATGGGATCCCGGCGTGAGCAAGGCAAGGACTTTAGCTACTAGACCACTATGTTAGGCCCAAAATAAATAAACAAACAAAAAAACGTGGGGGAACTTTTTCTTTCTTTGGGATCCCTCCTGTCATTGTGGCAGGAGACCTATTTTTCCCTTTCCTAAATAAATCATGCTTTACAAACTGAAAAAAAGAAACAAAGACAGACGTTTTAGTGAGTGCCTGCATTGTGGCTTGGTTGGTAAGGATGGCACCAATTCATGTTCTGGTGGCTCCATTTGTAATCCATCTCCCTGTTAATGTGCTTGGGAAAGGAGCAGCAGATGACCTAAGTGCATGGCCCCCTTAACTCATATGGGAGACCTGGATGAAGTGTCTTAATCCTGGCTTCTGCCTGGTGCAGGCTGGCTTTTGTGGCCATTTGGAAAATGAGCCGGTGAATGGAAGATCTCTCTTTCTCTCTCTGCAACTCTGCTTTCAAATGAATTAATAAAACAAATCTATTTTTAAAATCTTACTTATTTCTAAAGATGTATGTATTTTTTGGAAGTCAGGGTTACAGAGAGAGAAAAAATTGAGAGAGAGAGAGATCTTCTGTTCACTGGTTCACTCTGTAGATGGCCACAATGGCCAGGGTTATGAAGCCAGGAGCTCCTTCCTGTGGTGGCAGGGGATCAAGACACTTGGGCCATCTTTTGCTGCTTTTCCCAGGCCACTAATAAGGAGCTGGACTAAGAGTGGAGTACTCAAGATGTAAACTATTGCCCATGTGGGATGCCAGCATCACAAGTGGTGGCTTCATTCATTATTGCCACATCACTGGCCACTAACATTTAAGAAGTTTTAAGTGTAAGACACAGGAATTTATTGTACCTACCTTTGAATTTCTCTGCGTATATGAAACATTTTTCATAATACTATTGAGGGGAAATAATAAGAGAACTGCTATAGTTCTTGTCAGATTTTTTTTTTTTAAGAGATCCTGGGACTCCAGAAAACCTATGGCCTTTGAGATTTGCCTGGAGAGTTTGGGTCTGGCAGCTGCAGATGCAAGAGCTTTTTGAACTGCAGGACATCGATTTTCCTGCTGTTAAATCATGTGTTGTGTAGAGCCGCCTGCAGTCACAGGACCTTAAACCACTGAAAGCAGCTTTGGGAAGGATCCACATCAACGCTGGAGAGCAGCTCTGGAACAGGCCTCACTCAAGGCAGGGCCACTGACTTAGGGAAGTGAAACAGCAGCCAAGACCAGGTCTGCTGGTTTCATGTCTCCCGTCTGGATCCTCCAAGAACCCACTTCATCTGTTCAGTCTCTTTCCATTTTGGTGTAAACCAGAAAGCCAGCAAGCATCCTTGTGCAGGCCATCTGCTCCATTTGGCTACCTGTTGCCTTTTCTGACATTCCTTCTCACTGTCCTTCTGGACTTGCCCCCCATTGCCCATACCGTCTCCTTAGGGTTCTGACACAGCCACCACCTGCCACCTTAGCATCCCTGCTCTGGCTGGTTCCTTTCCTTGCAGGGTTCTTCCTTTAGGTATTTGTGGGCTAAGTGCCCCACCTGTTTCAGTGTCTTCAAGGTTTGTCCTGCCCACCCTGTTGATTACAACAACTCTCTGCCTCACCTCCCCGGCCCCAACAACACTTAATGCTATGGCTTACTGCTTCCATGTCACCCATCGCCTTCTCATACCCTACCATCTTCTTATTTTGCATATTTGCTTTTCATCCAGCTCCTCCATTGGAATATAAGGACAGAGATCTTTGTTTTATTCATTCATATTTGCCCAGTGCCTGGAGCAATGCTGGCATAGAGAAGACACTCAATATTGGTGAAGGGGTGAAGATTTTCTCATTACAGATCAGAATATCATGTCAGTTTAGGTTTTGCTTAAACGAGCCCACAAAAAGACAAAAGAATAAAGGAGCAAAGTTGAAGGACAGGGGATAAGTTATCTTAGATGTATGTGTGTATGTGCTTTAAATATTTATTAAATGTATTTGAAAGGCAGATTTAAAGAGAGAGAGAAATAAGAGAAAACATGATCTTCCATTTTTTAGTTCACTCCCTAGATGACCATAATAACCAATGGGCTAGGTCAAAGCCCGGAGCCTGGAGCTTCTTCCAGGTCTCCCACACCGGTACAGGGGCCCAAGCACCACTTGAGCCATCCTCTGCTGCTTTCCTCGGCACATTAACAGGATGTTGGATCAGAAGTGAAACAACTGGTATCAAACTAGTGTCCATGTGGGATGCTGGCATTGTAGGCAGAAACTTAAATTTCTGTTACCAACACTGCCATACCACAACACTAGCCCCAATCCTAATTGTCTTACAGTTATTTAAAAGCCAGGGCTTAAACTTTTGGTTTGGGGAACTGTATGAATGAGCCTATGACCCATAGCTCAGCCCTGATTTGCAAAGTATCAGTCAAGACTGCTCTATGCAAAACAAATTAAGCAGCCTCTCTTCCTGCCTGAAGAGGTGTTACATGTAGTGATTGTCTTATAATAAGTCCCTAAATATTTAATACTTGAATGATTTCTTAATAGGGTGTTGATTTAGTACATCACAGGCACAATTAAGAAGCACCAATTTAGGTCTGTTGGGATTAAGTTTAAAGCTCAAAAAGTGAGCTTCCAGAGCCAAACAAATTACAAACCAGCAAGCACGTGATGTGGAAACATATTTACCTACCAGCTAACACTCACAGCTGTGTTGTTCTAAGTGCTTCACCTTGGCTTCAGGCCCAGCGGGTTCCACCTTGTGCTGAATGCACCAATGAAGCTAAGGCGAACCCCGAGTGTGGGCCAGCTGTGCTCACCTCACCATGGGGTCTCACACTCACGCTGCAGCTGTGCAGCTTCAAAAGAAGACGTTGACCTACACTGATGGAAACAATCTGTTGTCACCCACCAGTGTGGGTGTGGGCATTCATTGCTAAGCTCCACCAGCAAAGGAGGAGGCCAAATTTGCAGAAGGAAAAGGCATAGGCCAGGACATAAACTCTGTGTTTCGCTAGTGAGCTATTGCTAGACGGGCACAACAGTGCCTGCCCACCCCTGGAAACTGCACTTTAGTGGAATGATTGGCAAGGGAGTTTGGAAAACTGTGACAGAATGTGGCCAGGTTTCATTTTCCGACTCACACAAGTTTTTGAAGTAAAATCCTCCTCTTCCCTAGGGCCCAGTCCTATTCCTGTTTCAGGGTAAGGCTGTGACTGGAATGGTTGCTGGCGTTCATTCATGCTTGGCCACAAACTATTGTCTCAGACACCAGGAAACAAGCTCTAAAAACACTCCTTTTTTCCACAGCAGCCTCCTTGCTTGCTGTTTCCCTCATTCATTGAAGGACTGTTGCGTGAATGATGGTTTTAGAATGTGCCATACACTGGGGCAAACAATGAAGTCAAAACACTGCTCCTCTTCCAAGGCTTTTATAGTTCAGCAAAACAAAACAAAACAAAATAATACTAAAACAGCAATCTGGACTAGAGAGATAAAAATGTGGCATAGGAAGTAATTACAACTACTATAAAGACTTCCTGGACCCAGAAAAGAAGGCTTTCAGCTGGAGACCCTATAGGCTCCTGGGAATTTTCAGCATATTTCCTATCAGTTGCTTTGGATTTCTTGTCATTATTGTTGGGATCATCTTGAAGACAATCTGTTATCCTACTTCTTTTTCCCTCTTAATAAAACATAAACATTTACTTCACAACACTGAAAATGATCCTAAGTGTCATTTTAACCATATTGATTTGCCAGAATTTGCTTATCTCATTGTTGTTTTACATAGTGTATTGTTTTCCTTACTAAATGAGTCCATAAGTTAAATTTCCACATTAGATGAGTTCATTCCGTAGCTACTGAATTTGGCTTTCAAGAATCAGGCACTGACTGGGTATGAAGATGCTGAAATGAGTACTTCTGGAAGCTTTGGGAAGCAAGCATCTATAATTGATAAAATGAAAGCAGGTACACAGAGAAGGATGTGCTGCTTTGCTCAGGCTGCCATGACAAATCACCACAGACCCTCGCTTTTAAAACAACAAGTGTTCGCCTGAAATTCTGGAGGATGAAATTCCAGGGCTTCAGGGGAAAGTGATGACTTCACTACTCGGTACTTTCCAGAAGACTTTACAGGCGACACCCTTATCTCCTACTGTGCATGGCAACAATGGATTTTCTCATCTCAGAAAATATTTTCCAGTGCTTTTATTATGTTAAGCTGCTACCTGCAAATCCTGTATCTCATATAGACATCGGTTCAAGTCCCAGCTGCTCCACTTCCAATCCAACTCCCTGCTAATGCCCTGGGAAAGCAGTAGAGGATGGCCCAGGAAAAGTTGCTCGCTACTGGCTCCATTTGTTGCAACCATTTGGGGAGTGAATCAGTACATAGAAGATCTCTCTGTTTCTCCTTCTCTATCGCTGTGTAACTCTGCCTTTCCAAAAAAAAAAAAAAAAAAAAAAAAAATGAACATGATGGTGGCCATGGTTACCGGAGGAGGGCAGAGCTTGCTTTGATAGGCTAGTGCACTCTAACCTCAGGCTCGGACCCAGAAAGATGGAATTCTGGTGAGCCCCTAAAGCAGTGAAATCAGTGCTGCACCCAGAACGGACACAAACCAATATCCCTGACCAAATAAGGGCAGAAGCGACCCCTGCTTCAACGTCCATGTCAAGGAGAGTTTAAAACTCCCTTGCACATCTCTTCCTGGCTTTTCCTACTTCTGTAGCTCCCTGCTTCACCTCTGCCTTTCCGCGGCACAGGAAAATAAAATCCATGGCCACGGTTTCCTGGAATAAAGGCCATCTAAATTCTTTTCTATACGTGGCTGATGTGTTCCTTCCCTGGTGGTCAGTGAATCTTAACAAAATATATCTTAAAAAGGAAATTTACTTTATTTGAAACAGCTGCATAGTGAGAGAGAAGGAAAGATAGAGAGGTGAGTTCTTTCATTGCTCTTGGGTTTAGGAAAACACATGTCTTTTCCATGCACCATATCCCCCAATTGTTGTGGCTATTTGAAGAGTGAACCAGAGGATGGAAGATTTTGTCTCTCTCTCTCTCTAACTCTATGTTTCAAATAAACAAATAAATGAATATATAAGAAAGAGAGATGTACAGATGAGGAACTCACTGTTAGTTTTTAGGCGCATTTAAGTTCTTATACACAGCTAATTTCCTGCAGCCAAGTCCTCTTTTCACAATTAGTTTACTGCGAGCCGAAAATACCAGACATGATGAGCTAGCTAGGAGGTTCTTTTTTCCAGCAGACTAGGAACGGCAGCAGGAATGCAGGGAGAGAGAACAAGAAGGGAAATGTCTCTTGCCATGGTGGCAGGATGGGGAACTGCCAGGGTAAGGGAAAGAGGCAAGATGGAGAAGGATGGAGCAGAGCCAGGTAAAAGGGGAGGTGGCACACGTGGAACCTCACTTTATATAACCCAGGTGAGCCTAGAAGGTGTGGGGGGCATAGAGGCGGGCCCCAAGGAATTGGTGAGTGAGATTATCTGAACCACAGGTTGGTAGGTGGCAACAGGGGGAGGGGCCACAAGAGATTGGTGAATGAGGTTCTCAGGTAAGATGCCATGAGGTTACATCTCATTGGTGGATAACTGAAACAGTACGAATTTTGTGAGCCATGGAAAGGGGAAGCAGAAGTGGTACTGGGTCCAAAATGAGATGTTCCAATCACTCCTCACACTCAACATTGTGAGTTTTGTTAATCAGGATTTGCTCTCTTACATGTCTTGTTCCTTGAATCAAGCCCTTGTCTTCTTATTTAAAATAAAAAAGGAGGATTAGAAAGTCTTTTGCTTCCCAGGGCCTCAATTTGTGTTGCTTTTGCAGTCCATAAATCTGCAAAATACGTGACATTTTTATATCATTCTCTAAGGTATATGAAATACTATGCCAAACAGGATATTGGTATAGAGGGACCCCAAAAGTGTTTGCCAACAGGAATGACAACGAAGATTCCGTGTGAACTCCAAGAAAACCACTGTCGAGGGGCTTGGCACGATCGATAGCCTAGGGATTAAATCCTTGCCTTGTATCCTTGTATCCTTTGGGATCCCATATGGGAGCTGGTTGGTGTCCCGGCTGCTCCACTACCCACTGAGTTCCCTGCTTGTGGCCTGGGAAAGCAGTACAAGGATGGTCTGCATGGCAGACCCAGAAGAAGCTCCTGGCTCCTAGCTTCGGATCAACTTAGTTCTGAAATGTACTTTCTAGGAGGCCACAGATGATAACTCGAATACACAGGACTCTGCCAGCCACAAGGGAGACCTGCGTAGTGTTCTAAGCTTCTGGCTTGAGCCTGTTCCAGTCCTAACTGTTGTAGTCATTTGAGGCAATGAACTAGCAGAACAAAGAGCTCCAGTCTCTCTCTGTATGTATCTCTGCTTTTCAAATAAAAAAATGAAGTCTGAGGGCCAGTGAAGACTTTTAAAATCTTACTGATCAATATATGTCAGAATTGATTTTTGATTTCCAATTTTACGTTCTGAAGGGAACTGCCTAGGCACAGGTGTCAGTATTAACTGACTTCTTATTAAAGAAGGATGAACAGTCACCCTCCATCTGCACTACTGCTGTGTTGCACTCTGTAACTGGTGCTTTATTGGGGGAAAAAGAAAATGATCTCCCTGTGCATTTGTTTGCATCAGGATAGGCTGGTTTGCATTCAGTCTCTGAGTTACTCAGCCTTGGTTTTGTCCTTGTTTTCTTTGATAAGAAATTGAAAAATGTAATTCTTCTCAAAAGAATGCCTGCCTATTATCTGACTGTTGTTCTGAATGGGAGGTTCTCTGCACTTGCCTTAGGGTCCACCCAGGCCACCTTCTTGGGTAGGTAATGCTGCCCTAGTCCTGCCCTGTGTACTCTGTGTGTAGGTCAACACAAGTGCTACTGGGCACCGCCACCCTCAAAGGTTCTGGTTTCACTGTCTTTGTGTCTCTGATGTCAGCGTTAAGGATAGTGAACTTTTAAAAACAACTGTCCCTTTCTTCTCTAATCTGGCAGAAAAACAAAGCTGGAGCCAGGATCCAACCAAGTGGAAGAGACTGTAGCTAAGCTAAATAGCATTGCACTTGACTTCCTCTCACACACACCCCATAGTCTCTGGAGGGGAGTGAAAGCTGGCCGAGAGAGCTCTCATAGTGTTGTAGGGAATTCAACATTAAAAACAGCAACAGCTTCGTTTCTTGTCTCACATGAAAGAAGAATTTTCATCTGGACAATTCCAGTTAGTAAAGCAAGATTTATTTAAGGAAAAAGGAGAAAGTGGCTCCTGGCCTATTGACAGGAGGGTGTTCCAAGGGAGGAAAAGATCCCAGATCTCCTGCCATAGTGACAGGAGGGGGATCCAAGAGAGGAAAAACAAAGAATGCCAAGGTAATGGTGGAGATGGTGTCTTTTATGCCCCATCTCAGGGGAATTACCCACAGGACAATAAATACATAAATAAAATTGTTCACAATAGCACCTGGTCCAGAATCAAAGGACATCAGAAGGATGGGTCTGGTTAAATTCCTCCTCCATTCTGATAAGCTGATCACTCAGGCACCTTCTCTTTGACAGTGACCCAGAGATGAGATTATATGGGCCAAGTCTCCTTGCTTTTGTTAGAACGATTCTGAGATGGTGAATTGATAAGTTAATTCTGACCCTTTGTCCTCCCTCAAGCGGGGACTATGCTCTTGAAAAGTTAACAAATGGAGGAGAAATACAATTTTATATTTTTAAAGTGTAATTTCACCTAGCTGCCTACTATCCCTCCTGACTCCTCACACAACAGGGCCTGCAGGTCCACATTTAAGGAGCCTGCAGAAAGAACAGGAGAGGTTTCCTCTTCTACTGCTACCTCATCCCCGCACCTCTACCCGTGTATCCCAAAACTGCAACCAAGAGCCAGCCTGTCAGCATCTCCCTCCCTTGCCGGGAGCTAGCAGGTGCCCTAGGTAAAACTGGAGAATATTTGAGTTGGGAGAAAATTTGTCCTAAGTATGAACATGTCATCTGACTGATTGGGATCTGAAGCCAGAGAAGGAAGAAGGATATTGCCAAGGTGACACAGACAGCTGGTGGAATAGCTGGCGACAGAACCCAGGACCCCCTCGGCTCCCTCATCCTATACATACTATTCTAAAACATGACCTTGTTGGTACCAGGTAGACATCAACTTATGTGTGTGAAAGAGGCTAAAGAATATAAAGTGGAATTTTGTGTGCTTGAATGAAGAGGAAGCGAAAAAGTCACCTTTGTACCCCTGAGTTTTGCCCAGGTTGGAAAACCTGTTAAGGGGGTGCCAGGGCTCCCCCAGAAACAGTCTGCTGGAATCATCCCTGCCCAGAGGAGGGGAACAGGGAACTGGCAGTTATATCAAGAAACACAGGGCTGATAAAGTCCTGGGAGGAATTTCAGGAATTCTGCTCACCAGAAAGCCTTCTACCTACCAATATCCCAGAAAAGGGGATAGCGAGATGCACCATAGCCATAAAAACTGCAGCCTAAAGCAGATTGGGCTCTCAGGTTTTGTTTTTATTATTATTTTTTTAAAAAGATGTATTTATTAGAAAGGCAGAGTTACAGAGAGAAAGAGAGATCCTTCATCTGTTGGTTTACTCCCCAAATGACTATAACAACTCAGGGTTGGGCCACGCTGAAGCCAAGAGCCAGGAACTTCATCCAGTCTCACACATGGGTGGCAGGGACCCAGGTACCTGGGCCATGTTCTCCTGCTTCCCTGGATGCAGCAACAGGGAGCTGGATCAGAAGTGTAGCAGCCAGGACACAAGCCAGAGCTCATAGAGGATGCTGGCATCACAGGCAGTAGCTTAACTCACTACATCACAACACTGGTCCAATTCACTTGCTTTTAAAGATGTATAGAGAACAGTATTTGAAGAATTAACATTGCCATTTCAGTCTTCATTGTTCTAATCACAATTGTGTAGAATGAGAATGAGCTACCACTAAGAAAGCCTGTACGGCACTAGAGAGACATGACCTTCTCTAACTCATTAGATCAATTTGATTTGGGTGTGGTGCATTTAGGGTCTGCTTTGTCTTAGCCACTTGGATAAGCTTGAGAAGTATTTTCTTTAGGATCAATACGTGGTTTTGCTGTTGTTTTAGGATTTCTTTATTTTTATTGGAAAGGCAGATTTACAAAGAGAAGGAGAGACAGAAAAATCTTCTATCTGCTGATTCACTCCCCAAAAGCCACATGGCTAGAGATGAGCCAATCTGAAGCCAGGAGCCTCTTCTGGGTCTCCCAAATGGGTGCAGGGTCCCAAAGCTTTGGATCATCCTCTACTGCTTTTCCAGGCCACAAGCAGGGAGCCAGATGGGAAATGGAGCAGCCAAGACATGAACCAGTGTCCTTATAAGATGCCATTGTTTGAAGATGGGGAATTTGCCAGTTGAGCCATTCTCTGTCTGAGTATTCTCTGTCTCTAGAAATGCCCTTCTTAAAATGAAACAGTAATGTTCTTTTCAGTACCCTCTAATCAAAGGCAACACTCTCCCTTGTCTCTGAAATTGCTTAGAACCAATCATATCCTAAAGAAAGTCATCTCCAACCAGTAAGAAATTCACACACGCACACTGACACACACACAGAGACATACACACCCTCCTCACTTAAATCCTGCCTTTTTATGCCAAGCCAATGTATGCTCACCATGTAATGAAAAGTTCTGATTAGCTATGGAACACTTACCAAGGCCAGGCCTGCGTCACTTCTGTCCCAAATTAACCTTTTATTGCCTGTTTTATAGAAGATCTTATTTATTTTTGCACAAAGACCCAAATCATTTTTCTTTAATCTTTGCTTCACTACTTTAAGTTTCATCAAAGCAACCTTGAGGTTGCCAAAGGTTTGCATGAATCAGCCTGAGAAATATCTACCTGCTACCTTGGCTTTTCTAAGGTCTACATGATCAAACTCTTCTTTTCTTAAAAACCAAGCTAAATATTGCTTTACAAAAATAAAGTTGGGCCCAGCAGCATGGCCTAGTGGCTAAAGCCCTCGCCTTGAAGGCGCCAGGATCCCGTATGGGCGCTGGTTCTAATCCCGGCAGCTCCACTTCCCATCCAGCTCTCTGCTTGTGACCTGAGAAAGCGGTGGAGGACAGCCCAAAGCCTTGGGACTCTGCACCCGCATAGGAGACCTGGAGGAAGTTCCTGGATCCTGGCTTCGGATCGGCGCAGCACCGGCCGTTGTGGTCACTTGGGGAGTGAATCATCGGACAGAAGAGTTTTCTCTCTGTCTCTCCTCCTCTCTGTGTATCTGACTTTCCAATAAAAATAAAAATAAAACAACAAAGTCTTCTACTGTGTATTCCAGCTGCTACCAGCCCAGGCAGGGCCAGTTCTGTCCCTGCCTCCTGCTGGCCTCTCTGCCTCTGGCCTCTCTCTAATCCATCTGGAGAAAGCTGACTTTTTGATACCAGTTCACAGCTGTATACATACGTGGCTATCACTGCTATAACTGTTCCAGCCACGTTACCTAATTTACTCCTTATAAAAACTCTCCTAACTGATATCATTATCACTCCCATTTTATAGATGAGGAAAGCGAGACACAGAGCAGTGAAACATTTCCCAGGAAATTTTATAAAACCAGGTAGCTTGGTGCCAAAATCCAACCTACTAGCTTCTGTGCCATATGGCACTTTCCTATTTTTACCATTTGTTACTTTTCATCTTATTTAAAAGGTAGAAAGAGACAGAGAAAGATATTCTGTCCTGTAGGTTCACTTCCCCAAAAGGCCTAAAACAGTCAGCTGAGCCAGGCTAAAAGCAGGAGCTAGGAACTCCATCTGCGTCTACTGTGTGGCTATCAGGAACCCAACTACTCGAGCTGTCGTCTACTCCCTCCCACGTCACTGGTTGGCAAGAAGCTCCACTGAAGTGGAGGAGCCGAGATTGAACCCAGGGACTCCTATGTGGGGTGCAGGTGTTCTCAGAAGCATCTTGAGAGTTGTGCCCAATGCCCTATGCACCATATGGCTTTTTATCTGACATATCAACATTATCTTGTCACTCCTTAGCTCCAGAGCCCATGGGGACTCCCCGGGGGCCCTGGAGGCAGCTCAGATTCCTTGCTGAACAGGTTGGCTAGCAACGGCCTGCAGGTAAGTTGGGTCAGTGACCACCTCCTGGGACAGTCATGGAGACAAAGGAGGGTCATCCAGGTGAAGCACTCAGCTGGGTCCCCAGGACGGGGTGATATTTGATCAGTGTTAGTTACCATTGGGTAACTTTTGGACCCTGTTCTTTCAACTTCCTTATAGAACTCTTTTGACCAGGATGTTGCTGCAAATAAACAGTGCTTGCTATTGAGCTGAATGTTGATGCAATTTTTTCCTTCCTAGAAATGTTCTCTACTCCTATATGCCAATACACCTCAGTTATTCCATCTCTCAGCCTCCCTGCCCACCTCCAATGTAAACTCTAGGAACACTTATTCCCACTCCATCCTTTCTTTCCCTCACATTATCATTTGTTTAATCACTTGTTAAACATTTATCAAGTCCTTACTCTAACAATAACAGTAACTGTATTTGACCTTAAACTTTACACAGGGTTTCATGTTACAGCTACGTGTCTAGGGAGCCTCACAAAAGCCTTTGGAGGGGCTCCTGCCGGAGTTGCACTGGCTCCACCAGCTGCTGAGTGACAATATCAGGAACCCTAGTCACGAACAGGACCCCAATCTTCAGGACACGCCCAGCTTCACCTGCAAAGCAAGTTTCCTCCACACAGGTAGCAATGACTGAGCACAGTGCCATCTGTTTGCAGGCACAAGGATGTAAACTGGTTAGGCTGGTTCAGCCTTCCCCTGGCAGATGGAGCCTGCCCTTTTTGTTGGGAGCCGCTGAGAAACTGGAGCTATCAGGGACTTTTCTCTCAGGTCCCTGAAGTCATCAGAAGCTCAAAGATCAGTACCGAGAGATACAAAGTCCATGGTCTCATGCTCCAACCCAGGGAGGCAACCAGCTGTGCCCAGGCTAGTCTCCTTGACAAGCTACTGCCCACGTGGCCTGGTTTCCAGAGGCAGAGAACTGCATGCGTTTGGAGAACAGTTAAGGTGCCACTTGCTTTCGCACTGCACGTGGATGAGGCTGATTGGAATTAGTGCATGCCTTGCCTTCCTTCCACTGAGCTGGCCAGGTGGGCTGAGGCCACCGGCAGAGGGCAGGGAGGGCTCCCTGCTTCCTGTCTAGGAGGACTTGGACTAGGAGGGGCCTAATCTTCTCAGTAGATCTTTTCTTAGAAAAGGGATTCCTGGCAGCCCCATACGAAGGCTATGTCTCTTTGCTCCACATCCCAATGCCTGCCTTGTACAACCACAGTTGTGATCTCTTATTCACTAGAAATAAAGTTCTTGGAAATGTGATAGTCTCTAGCAATTTCACACAGACATGTGCCCTTTGATCCAGATATTTCACTTCTAGGATTGACTCCCAAATACATACAGTAAAAAATTTCACTTATCCACCCAAAGCTATTCGTTGGAACATCAGTGGCAGTATCAAAAGCTTGGAATTAACTCCATGTCCAATTATAGGACAGGGTAGCAGAATGAGGGAATGTACCAGCAAGGAGGTGTTGTGTGGCTGGGAAGGGGAAAGTAGAGTATTTTTTTGTTGTCCTGTTGGCCGATTCTCTATTTTTTTTTTTTTTAAAGATTTATGTTTATTACAAAGTCAGATATACAGAGAGAGAGGAGGAGAGACAGAAAGGAAGATCTTCCATCCGATGATTCACTCCCCAAGTGAGCCGCAATGGCCGGTGCGCGCCGATCTGATGCCAGGAGCCAGGAACCTCCTCCAGGTCTCCCACACGGGTGCAGGGTCCCAACTCATTGGGCCGTCCTCGACTGCTTTCCCAGGTCACAAGCAGGGAGCTGGATGGGAAGTGGAGCTGCCGGGATTAGAACCTGCGCCCAAATGGGATCCCGGCGCGTTCAAGGTGAGGACTTTAGCCGCTAGGCCACGTCGCCGGGCCCAATTCTCTATTGTTTTTAGACCACTAGGATACAGAATAATGAGTAACCAACTGGAAGAAGAAGATAAAAATAGTGTGCTATTATTTGGGAGAAAATTATAAATATGTACATTACAGTAGGGCAGATGAGTAAAGAGCAACAGAAGCAGTGAAGCTTTGCAAATCCATCTGGGTTTGCAGATTGATTATGGAAACATTTAAATATTTTAGAAAATTATACAACAAAAGCAGCTTTGACAACATGAAGCGAGTGGATTTAAGTTGGTGGCGTGATTACAGAGTGAAGCACTACTGCAAATGACCTTAAAACACAGGAATTTGTATAACCCTAATGGGCTATCTGTAACCACCAAACCCAAACCAAGCCCAGAGGACTTGCTAAACACCTGAAACTATTTTTAGTAATGAAATGCAATGGTGTAGGCACTGTTATCCTAAGTCTGTTTTGTACGAATCATAGGATAAAGCAGTGAACAATTTGTATTGGTTGCAGAAAGGAATTTAGTTAAGAAGGAAAGTCTTGAGTTCTAAACTTGAAATCAAAATATCAATAAGAACTCACAAAATGTTTCGTAAAAAATTGTTTGGACACACCATGGATAACATAGGTGCCAGCATTTCTGGCACACCGGCAAGGATGTGGCTTACACGGAACATGGGCCTTGGGAGAATGGCTGATTCTAGAACTGAGGTGTTGGGAAGGAAAGGCCCAAAATGGGCCTGGAACACTGTGCTACTCACAAGTTAGTAGAAAACCTGCCAAGGATGGTAGAATTGTCAGAAGGATTCAGAAACCTGCCTGAAAAACCTCCTGCTGACTCCATATAGACTCATGTGATCATCAGTAAGATTTAGAACTGCAGTGGGTTGAAACTCATCCAGCATGTTTCAGGTCATAATTTCACAATGATATGTTTAAAAATTTGAATCTGTTGGTCACCTTTGTGGGTGCTAGGAATTCATACATTTTTTTTTTTGCAGTGGGGGTAAGTTGGTAAATCAAGAGAAACAAGTGATCATCTTACCTCTCCTATGAGAAGTGTATTTTTTAGTTTAACTGTGTAGGTGAACAGCAAAAGCTGCATTTGGGGATGTATTACTGTTATTAAAGAAGAACTAAGAGGATGAAAATATTAATTACTGGGTGGGGAGTGGGGTCACGGGGGAATGTGGTGTGGGCAGTAACACAGTGGGTTAAGCTGAAACTGGGGTGATACCGACATCCCATGCCTGAGTGCCACCTCTGCTTCCAATCTAGCATCCTGCTAATGCACACCATGGAAGGCAGCAGGTGATGGCTCAAGGACTTGGGTTTCTGCTACCCACATGGGGGGGCCAAGAGGTAGTTTGGTGCTTCTGCCTGGTCCAGCCCTGGCTGTTGCAGGCATTTTAGGAAAAAACTAACAGAAGACACATCTCTCTCTCTTTCTTGCTCTCTTTCTCTCTCTCTCTTGCTCTCTTTCTCTCTCTCTCTCTTTTCCCCTTTATCACTTTCTCAACTCCTTTCTCTCTCTTTCTCACCCCTTCTCTTTCAAATAAAATAAAAATAAATATAGGAAAAAATATAATTACAATTTTTCAATTCCAAACAAAATAATGAACCTGGATTTTGAAAATCCTTAACTGTCAGCAAACAGCTCTGTTATTATTAGATATTAGTTGCCTTCTGATGAAATGAATCACTAATGAAGCAGTCTTACCAAAGTCTCAATTTCAGGGGGTCAGCATTGTGGCATAGCAGGGAGAGCCTCCACCTACAATGTCAAGATCCATATGGATGCTGATTAGAGTTGGCCACTCCACTTATCATTCAGCTCCCTGCTAATGTGCCTGGGAAAGCTGCAGAGGATGGCTTACATGCTTAGGCTCCTGGCTTCAACCAAGCCCAGCCATTTAGGGAGTGGAGCAGCAGGTGCAAGATTGTCTGTCCCTCTTTGTGTTTCTCCTCTTTTCTCTGTAACCCTGTCTTTCAAATAAATAAAAAATTTTTAAAAATTTAAGAATATAATAGGCCAGCACAATAGCTCAGTTGGATAATCCTCTTCCTCCAAGCACTGGGATCCAGCAGCATGTGGATGCTGGTTCATGTCCTGGCTGCTCCGCTTCCCATCCAGCTCCCTGAATGTATCCTGGAAAGCAATGGAAGATGGTCCAAGTCCTTGGGACCTTACACCTGCATGTGGGAGACCCAGGGAAAGTTCCTGGCTCCTAGATTCAGATTGGCTCAGCCCTGGCTGTTGCAGCTATTTGGGGGAATGAACCAGCACGTAGAAGATCTTTCTGTCTCTCCTCTCTGTGAATCTGCCTTCCAAGTGAGAATAAATACTTAAAAAAAATAATAACTATCACAAGCCTAAATCTCATCACTTACTCTGAATCCGACCACCAGTTAGCAAGAAACACCAACTCCAGGGAACATGTTAAATGATGTCACTGGGTGCAGTTGCCAACCTTCATATGGTGAGAAATCTCATGTGATAAATGGCCCAGATTCCTCAGGGATGAATGACAAGAACGAAGAACTCATCAAATAAAAGGGACTTAACAGGCATGGCAAAATCTTTACAGATGAGAATGACATGATGATATGTTTTGCTCAAGAATAACTCAGGGATGCATTAGTGAGGGAAAAAAAAGACTAGACATGAATTATTCATTAATAAGGCTGGTTGGTAGGACCACGGGGACTCACTTTACCACTGTGTCTCCAAAACTGTATTACAAATTTTTTTTTATTGGAAAACAAAGCAAGGACCTCAGAATGAGAGCCTAGTGGCTAAATCCTCACCTCGCATGTGCTGGGATCCCATATGAATGCTGGTTTGTGTCCCAGCTGTTCTACTCCCTTTCCAACTCCCTGCCTGTGGCAATCAAGGATGGCCCAAAGCCTTGGGACCCTGCATCCACACAGGAGGCCTGGAAGAATCTCTGGCTCCTGGTTTTGGGTTGATTTGGCTTGGCTCCAGCCATTGTGGCCATTTTGGGGAATGAACCATCAGATGGAAGATCTTTCTGTCTCTCCTTCTATATGTAAATCTGCTTTTCCAATTAAAATAACAATAAATAAAATAAAAAAAAAACAGGAGAAACAGTAGAAGGAGGGAAAAGAAGAAGAAATGAATAATGAAGTCATGGAAAAGTCAAACAAAAAAAAGTGAAGACATGTTCGGTGTCATGGCTGTGTGTCCTTGCCGAACTGCAGCACCCAGATTGGGGAGGCCACTTGAGGATCATTGAATGCACCTGAACTTGAGGCTTTGCTTTAAGGTGAGAAGGGAATGTTTCTTTCAATGTGGAAGGCAGTTCTGCACCTGGAACTTGACTGCTGCTAAGACAGCAAGAGAAGCAGAGAAATTCACTCCACAGAGTGTGAGGACAGGGTGCCTAGCAGAAGTGGAGTTTTGCATTTATCTCCTCTCTACTCATATGCACTCATTTTTTTTTAAGATTTATTTATTTTATTACAAAGTCAGATATACACAGAGGAGGAGAGACAGAGAGGAAGATCTTCCGTCCGATGATTCACTCCCTAAGTGAGCCACAACGGGCCGATGCGCGCTGATCCGATGCCGGGAACCAGGAACCTCTTCCGGGTCTCCCACGCGGGTGCAGTGTCCCAATGCACTGGGCCGTCCTCAACTGCTTTCCCAGGCCACAAGCAGGGAGCTGGATGGGAAGTGGAGCTGCCGGGATTAGAACTGGCACCCATATGGGATACTGGGGCTTTCAAGGTGAGGACTTAAGCTGCTAGGCCACGCTGCCGGGCCTCATATGCACTCATTAAACAAGAGTTAAATTTCTGTGACACACAAGTTATTTGAGAGTCTCACATAACATCACAAAATCCTTAAACCATCCCAAACCAGTCATATAGAGGAAAGAAAGTGAAGGTGGGGGGCTTTTTGTTTGTTTGCTTCTAAACGGTAGAGAGAAGAGGTAAACCTTCACTCAACGGTTCATTGTCCACATTCCCACATTGGCTAACCCTGGGCCAGATTAAAACCCCAAGCAGAAAGGTCTCCGTGTGGATGGTAGGAACGCAACTAGGCCACCACCTACTTCCTTCCAGAGTCTGCATTCACAGGAAACCAAAGTGAGGAGCCAGAGTTGGAAACTGAAGCCAATCACTCTAATGTAGGAAGTGGATATTGTAACTGTTAGATGAAACAACCATCCCAAGAAAGTGAATTTTGAAATTTAGCAGAACCTGGAGTTGTAGCCTAGTGGCTAAAGTCCCCGCCTTGCATGCGCCAGAATCCCATATAAACACCAGTTCATATTCCGGCTGCTCTACTTACCTTCCAGCTCCCAGCCTGTGGTCCGAGAAAGCAGTGCAGGATGGCTGAAAGTCTTGGGACCCTGTACCCAAATGGGAGACCCAGAAGAAACTCCTGGCTTCAGATCACCTCAGCTATGGCTGTTGCAGCCACTTGAGGAGTGAATCATCAGATGGAAGATCTTCTGTCTCTCCTTATTTACATCTGCCTCTCCAGTAAAAATTTAAAATCTTAAAAAAAAAAAAAAAGGAAACTAAGCAGACTCAGTTTTAGTTCTGGCTTAGCCACTTACTAGCTGTATGACCGTGAACAAGTTCCAGCTATGAAAACCAGTTTTCTCCATAAAATGACAGTGTTATTCCCCACTGTTTCATTGTCAGAATTATGGGCAGTAGTTGAACAATGGTTGACCAAGTTCTTAGCAAAATGACAGAATGTATTCGAAGAGTAGATTGTACACACTTTGGCCTTTGGAGGCTATTTGATAAAACTGGCAGAGGTGGGCAGGAAGCACTAGAAAATTCTCTTCCTGTGGCTAAAAGGGTACCAGAGAAGGCTCCTCCAATTACCTACCCTTCCGGATCCTTCCCACTCTTCATTCTTTCAAGTTCCACCTCCAGGCAGATTGGTCCCACCTCCTTTCTCCCCAGCCTTCCCACACATCTATTTTAACACATCACAGAATCTCCTTATCAGTGTAATTTTTTTCGTCCTTCTATATCCCCTTTCCAGGCTGTAAACTTGACTACAATGAGTCTTCAAAATTATCTTTCTTTATTTTTTTTATTTCTCTAGCCAGCCAACACACCATCCAGACTAAGGAAGACATGGAAACTGCGCGGCCACGTGAGCCATGGCCAAGGGCACACCGGCAAGCACTGGAAGCACCCAGAAGGCTGGAGAACGCTGGTGGCATTCATCACCACAGAATCAACTGTGACAAATATCACCCAGGTTACATTGGGAAAATTGGTATGCAGTATTACCATTTGAAGTGGAACCAGAGCTTCTACCCAACTGTCAGCCTCGGTAAGTTGTGGACGCTGGTCAGTGAGCAGACACACATGTATGCTGCCAAGCACAAGGCGGGAGCTGCCCCCATCATGGGCATGGTGCAGTTGGGCTACTACAAAGGTCTGGGAAAGGGAAGTTCCCAAAACTCCCAGTCATTGTCAAGGCCAAATTCTTCAGTAGAAGAGCCGAGGAGAAGATGAAGGGCATTAGGGGAGCCTGTGTCCTGATGGCTTGAAGCCACCATTCATTAAAGTGCTTCCCTGCTTGGAAAAATATGTATATATCTCTTTCTAACTAGGTGTAGGGAATAAAATTTGGTGTGTGGAAGATCCTCCAAAAACTCTGACTGCCTTGTGATCCAAGACCAAGGCCTACTTCATGAGTGTGTAGGGAGGTAGCAGTGCAAAGCAACCAAACTTTATCCTCCTATATAAGCTCTACATTGCAAGACACATGGAAGGAGAGCAAATCCCTTAACTTTATGTAGTGTTTTATGGTATCGGTAGATTGAGAATTTTGCTTTTGTTCATATTCCCATTCATACCTTTCAAAAATCCAGGGACTTGCATTTGTGGTATAGTGAGTTAAGCTACCACTGGTGATACCATCGTCCCATGTGGCTGCTGGTTCAAGTCCCAGCTGCTCCCATTCCCACCCAGCTCCCTGCTAATGCACCTGCGAAAGTGGTGGAGAACGACCCAAGTCCTTGTACCACTACACCTACTTGGAAGACGAGAATGAAGCCCCTGGATCCCTGGCCTGGCCCAGCTCCCAACTGTGGTGACCATCTGGAGAATGAACCAATGAAAGGCAGCTCTATCTCTCTGTAACTCTGCCATTCAAAAAAAGACATAAATCTTTAAATACACAAATATGTGTTTCCTATCTTTCTTTCTCCCAGTCATGGAGAGGTGAACGAATTTTATCTTAGGGCCTTCAGACAGCACATGTCTACTGGACCCTGAGCATCAGAGATCTTACTTCAAGTTTCTCTATCTATGACTATTTTAAGCAAAAAAGGATATGTGTGTGCATATGTGTATATACAGGATGGTCTGATTTTAAGGCAGATGCTTCCTGGGTCCCCTAACAGGGGAATGCCTTGTTCAGTTAAAAAAAAAAAAAAAAAGCAAACTCCAAAGAGACACCATATATCATCTGAGAACTGCAAAGATGACATGCCTGGTGGCACACCTTATGTACAGCAGACAAGGATAACAAAACACTCCTTTAACCCATTTTCATATGTCCTATGCTGGAGCCAAGGGGACTTCACACTAGGGAAGAACTGGTGAGCAAGGCTGCCCAGCAGAGACAAACGCGTAGGGGAAAGAGAGTAACAGACTCCAATGCAGAAACCTGAGCACACGTTGTTCAAAGACACCAGGCTGCACCAGGGATCCTGTTTCCAGAAGTTTAAATAAAAGATCTCCAAGGCTTTAAAGGTAGACGAATACAGAAAGATGAGTGACCATGCGTCAAGGTAAGGAAAGACGCAACTTTCCCAAATAAAAGGCAAGATTTTTTTTCTTTTTTGTTTTGTTTACGATTTATTTATTTTTGGTGAAGGAAATGAACAGACATTTTTCAAAAGAACAAATTCAAATGGCTAACAGACATGTGAAAAGTGCTCAGGCTCCCTAGCCATCAGGGAGATACAAATGAAAACCATGTTAAGTTTCTACCTAACTCCAATGAGGTTGGCCTACATTTAAAACTCTACTAACAACACCTGCTGAAGTGGATGTGGGGAGAAAGTTACCCTCCTTCACTGCTGGTGGGAGTGCAGGCTAGTGCAACCACTATGGAAATCAGTATGGAGAGTGCTTGGAGAATTGCAAATAAACCTGCCATATGACCCAGCTATCACACACCTAGGAATATATACAAAGGAAATGAAAACTGCACATGAGAAGAGAATCTGTAATCCTACATTTACAGCAGCACAATCTACAATAGCAAAGACATGGAAACAATCCAGATGCCTGTCCAAAGAGGAGTGGTTAAAGAAACTGTGGTACATCTACTCCATGGAATATTACTCAGCCTTAAAAAGAATTAAATTATACCATTTGCAACTAGATGGCCCCAACTAGAGACCATTAAGCTCAATGAAATACGTCAATCCCTGAAAGAAATACCATATGTTGTCTCTGATATAAGGCAGCCATCACGCAAGTAAGATCAATAACCCTTTTCACACTGTTTTTGCTGCATCCCATGTGTTTCGATGTTTTTATTTTCATTTTCATTTCTTCCAAATAGTTTCTTTTTTCTTGTCGAATTCATCACTGGCTCGTGGATTGCATGGTGGCCTCAATTTACCCAAGAGGTTTTTGTGTTTTCTTCACCCATGCATTGGTTATTCAGTGGTGTGTTTTTCTACTCCATGGTGCTGTAAATTTTTGTTTTAACTTCATACCCGTTTTTAGGTTTGTTGCATGGCTTCTCATTTCAGGGAATGTATAATGATGGCATAATAAAGACTATCATATTCAGATATGAAGATACAATGCAGTATGCATCTCTACTTTCAAATCAAAGATGGACTCTCAATGAAACTATTGGACATATCTAGACAATGGGTTACTGGACTGTCTGACATGCCTGTACCAGCAATGTAGGGGCACACTTAAATAACAGACTGATGGAATTATGACTGCTCACGAAGGACTATACTATTATAATACGGGGCAAATCAGTTGGGGGTGGGAATTTGGGGGTGGGGTGGGGAAATCCCAAATCCTATGGAATTGTACCATAAAATTCAAAATAAAAAAAGATTTATTTATTTTTATTGGAAAGTCAAATATACGGAGAGGAGGAGAGACAGAGAAAGATCTTCCACACGCTGGTTCACTCCCTAAGTGGCCGCAACAGTTGGAGCTGAGCTGATCCAAAGCCATGAACCATGAGCTTCTTCTAGGTCTCCCATGCAGTTGAAAGGTCCCAAAGCTTTGGCCCATCCTCTATTGCTTTCCCAGGTCACAAGCAAGGAGCTGGATGGGAAATGGAGCAGCCGGAAAACAAACTGGTGTTCATATGGGATCCCAGCGCTCTCAAGGCAGGGACTTTAGCCACTAGGCTATCACGCCAGTCCCCCCTTTTCTTTTTAAGAGTTATTATTATTTTTTTTTTCCAAGACACGGGACCCTCTCTCAGGGCGAACCCATGCCAAGGCGCCCTGCCATTCACAAAGAAAAGAGAACTCTCCCTGCTAAATACTATAATGAAAGTAGACACGAGACAGCTGAATAGAAATCTATAGCCATTTTAAAGTGTACAGAACCCAATTGTATATAAACTAAAATTGAAATGTCAATGAAGAAGTCACAGGATGTGGTTCAGAACTTGCATTTTTTTTTTAACATATTGGTTTACTCAATACTGTGTCATTTAATTCCACAACGTTGTAAATTGTTGCTGATGTTATGTTGGGACTTTTAATCGATCGGGATGATACTCTGCCGGCTCTACCTTCAAACCAGAGATGGTCTCCCCAACAAGCCGTTGAACTTATCTAGACAATAAGATGCTGGACTCTATGCTTGGTAAATGCTTGCAATGAAAGAATCTCAACTGAACTTGAATTGTGGTAATGCAACAAGGTGGAGGAATCCACCATGAGGGTAGGGTTTAGGGAGGGGTGGGGAGAATCCCAGTACCTATAAAACTGTGCCACATAAGGCAATGTAATTAATTAGAAAAAGAGTTATTATTTTGTTTTGAGACTCAGCGTTACGAGGGTGGGGACAATAGGGGTGCGAGGGTGAAATATCTTTCATTTGCTGATTCACTCTCCAGATGGCTGCAATGACGACCAATGCTGGGTCAAGCCAAAGCAAGGAACTTCATCCTATTGTTCTACAAGGGTAGGCAGCAGGGATCCAATGCTTTTGGTCATCCTGAGCTGCTTTCCCAGGCCATTAGCAAGGAACTGGATCAGAAGTGGAGCAGCAGGGACTACAATCACTGGCAATATGGGAGGCCAATGACAGAGGTGGAGGCTTAACGTGCTACATCATGGTGCTGGACCCCAGAGATTGAATTTTTTCAGTTCTGGAGGCTTGAACATCCAAGATCACGAGCTGGATCTGATATGGGCCTCTTACTGCATCCTTACCAAGTGGAAGGCATCAGATAGTAAGAGAGAACTGGTTTGCTTTTCCAAAAAAGACACTCCCTCATTGACTCCTCTGCAAAATCCCAGCTCCCAACATAGTGGGGACTGGGGATGGGGAGGCGGAGTGGAGGGAGAGTGGGTTAAGTTTCTAACACATAAACTTGAAAGTTAGAGTAACAGAAAAAGAGAGGGAGACAGAGAAAGATAATCTTCTATCTGCTGATTCACTCCCCAAATGGTTGCAATAGCTAGAGCTGGTCTGATCAAAGCCAGGAGTTGGGAACTTCCTTCAGGTCTCTCATGTGAATTCAGGGTCCCAAGCACTTGAGTCTTCTCCTGCTGCCTTCCCAGGCCATAAGCAGGGAGCTGGATAGGGAAATGGGGCAGCCAGCACTCAAACCAGCTCCCATATGGTATGCCAGCAGTGCAGGAAGATTAGCCTATAAGCTTTGGCACTAGTCTTAGTCCATGGGATTTTACTAAAACAGCACCCTTTCTGAGGTTCTCTTGTATTCCTTGAACATAATAACTTATTTTGTGCACTTATTTTCACTTTATTTGAAAAGCATAGATGAAGGAAAAAGGCGTACAGACAGATAAGCAGAGCTCTTCCACTCACTGATTCACTCCCCAAGTGGCCACAAAAGCCAGAGCTGAGCCTTTCTGAAGCCAGGAGCCAAAAGCTTCTTTCAGGTCTCCCATGTAGGTGCAGGGTGCCAAGACTTTTGGCTTTTGGCCATCCTTGACTGCTTTCCCAGGCCACAAGCAGGGAGGTGGTTGGGAGGTGGAACAGTCAGGACATGAACCAGTGCTTATATGGGATCCTGGCCCTTGTAAGAGGAGGGTTAGCCAGTTGAGCTGCTGCTTATGCTTAGCTGTTCTTGGTACCGGTCAGTTCCTTAAACCCTCTAGCCGTGATATCTCCCACTGCTTCCTTTGCTTGCACACCCAGTTCCTCTGTGTGCTTGACCCTCATTCCACCTAAAGATCTCAATGTAGACATCACTCCCTGGTGAGGAGTCTTTTTGTGGACTCCATTAGCACAAATTCATGAAACAGGGCCAGCCAAAATACTTTGTGTGGGGAGGAGGGATGCAAGAAGAAATGAGAAACATCCATCTCCACCCATTCACAAACTCTATTTCTATTTCACAAAGTTTATTTCTTTGTCTTCTGATCCTCTCTGGATGCCAGGCTGCTGGTTCACTCCCCATGTGACTGCAACAGCCAAGCTGATCAAAAGCCAGGAGCCAGGAGTTTATTCCTTGTCTCCTACACGGGTGCAGGGTCCCAAGGCTTTAAGTCATCCTTGACTGCTTTCCCAGGCCCCAAGCAGGGATCTCCGTGGGAAGTGGAGCAGCTGGGACACCAACCAGTGCCCATATGGAATCCCAGCAGCTGCAAGGCAAGAATTTATCTACTAAACCGTCAAATCAGTCTTGAGATTCATCCTTTTTTTTTAAGATTTATTTATTTTTATTGCAAAGTCAGAGATACAGAGAGGAGGACAGACAGAGAGGAAGATCTTCCATCCAATAATTCACTCCCCAAGTGACCACAACAACTGGAACTGAGCTGATCCGAAGCCAGGAGCCAGAAACTTCTTCCAGGTCTCCCACATGGGTACAAGATCAGAAGGCTTTGGGCTTTCCTCGACTGCTTTCCCAGACCACAAGCTGGATGGGAAGTGGGGCACTGGGATTAGAACTGGCACCCATATGGGATCCCGGCACTTTCAAGGTGAGAACTTTTAGCTGCTAGGCCACAGTGCCGGCCCCCATCCTTTTAAAAGATTGATGTACTTATTTTTGAGAGGCAGAGATACAGAGAGAGAAAGGTAGAGATTAAGAGAGAGAGTTTCCATCTGCTGGTTGACTCCCTAGATGGCCTGCGCTAGGTCAACTGAAGCCAGTAGCCAGGAGTTTCACTCAGATTTCCCATGTGAGTCCAGAGGCAGTATTTGGGCCACTTTTTATTACTTTTGCAGGCTGTAAGCAGGAAGCTGGATTGAAAGTGGAACAGCTGGAACACGAACCAACGCCTGTATGAGATATTGGCATGACAGGCAGTAGCCTTACCTGCGACACCACAATGCCATCCCAATTTCTTTTTATTGCAATCATAATTTATTTACTCATTCATCAGCTTGTGGACATTAGGTTGCTTCCACGCTTTTTTTTTTTTGTAAGTACTTTAGAAATAGTCATGTACAGTTTAATTTAATGAAATGCTTTACTTTGAGACTATGGCAGATTCACATAAATTAAAACAGTGGTGAGATTCTTTTTTAAAAAAAGATTTATTTTTATTTTTTATTACAAAGTCAGATATACACAGAGGAGGAGAATCAGAGAGGAAGATCTTCCGTCCAATGATTCACTCCCCAAGAGAGCTCGATGGCCGGTGCTATGCCAATCCAAAGCCAGGAGCCATAAACCTCCTCCAGGTCTCCCACATGGATGCAGGGTCCCAAAGCATTGGGCCGTCCTCGACTGTTTTCCCAGGTCACAAGCAGAGAGCTGGATGGGAAGTGGAGCTGCCAGGATTAGAACTGGCACCCATATGGGATCCCGGCGCGTTCAAGGCGAGGACTTTAGCTGCTAGGCCATGCCACTGGGTCCAGTGAGATTCTTTTTTCCCATTTTCCCTGATGGTAACATCTTATGAAAGTATAGTATGATTTTTCTGTTGTAAATATTTGTGAAGGCAGAGCGAGAGAAACATCTCCCATCTGCTGGTTCACTCCCAGTAGTCCATAGTAGCTGGACTTGGCCAGGCCAAAACTCACATCAGATGTCCCACGAGAGTGGCAGCGACTCACAACTGGAGCCATCACCTGTTACCTCTTAGGGTGTACAATCACAGGAAGCTAGATGGGAAGTGGTGGAGGAACCAGAGCTCATCCAGTATGATATGAGGTGTAGCACACTGCTCCCCTAAGCGGAGCCTTACCTGCTGCTCCACATGCCTACCCCAGAGTGTGATATCTAAAATAGGAAACGGCATTCATAGAGCCAAGACACAGAACAGTCCAGCATCAAGAGCATCCCTTTTACAGCCACACTCACCCTTCAACCCTCCTTCCCAGTCCCTAACAACTGCCAGTCTCATCCCGTGTTCTGTAATTTCCTCACTTCAAGAATGTGATTGGGGCAGGTGCCAGGACAAGAAGACACTCATGAAGACGCCAGATAACACATCAGAATACTTGACTTCAAGCCCAATCTGCAGCTCTTCATTCCAGCTTGCTGATCACGTGCGCCCCAAGCAGCAGCTGCTGGCTCAAGCAATTGATTTCCTCTCTTCTCCTGGCTTTGGCCCCAATCTTTGAGGACATTGGTGGGGAGGTGGACTAGCAGACAACAATGCTGTTTCTAGACTGTTTCTTTGTCTCTCTAGCTCTCTCTGCCTCTCAAATTTAAAAAGAAGTAATATAAATGAGACCATGAAATACGAGTTTGGGAAGCTTGACTTTTCTTCACACTGCGTAATTCCTTGGAGATTCAAGCTATTACACTTTCAACAGTTTGTTCTGTTGGTGAATGGTGTCTGGTATGTATTAACCATTTTTTTTACTTAATCATTCACCTACAGAAAGACATCTGGGATTTTTGTTTTGTTTTTGTTTTTGTTTTTCCAGTTTTTGACTACCATGAATAAAGTTGCTGCAAACTTTTGCATGCAGGTTTCTCTGTGAATGTTTTCTTTTCCCTTGGAAAAATTTCAAGAGAGCAATTTCTGGGTTATTTACTTGTTATTTGGAAGGAACAGAGAGAAAGAAAGAGATCTTCTATCTGTTTGTTCACTCCCCACATTCTCACAATAGCTGGCCCAAGCAGAAGCCAGCAACCCAGAACCTAAGCCAGGTCTCTAATGTGGGTGGCAGAGCCCAATCTTTGCCTGCTGCCCCAGGGGTGTTCATTAGAGGAAGCTGGAATTGCAAGTGAAGCTAGGACTGAGCCTGGGCACTCTGATTTGGATTGTTGGCATATCATACAGCATCCTAACTATTCTGTTCAATGCCCACCACTATATGGCAGTGCTGTTTTGTTTTTGTTTTGTTTTTAAGGATGTATTTGCTTACTTGAAAGAAAGAGTTGCAGAGTGAGGGAGAGAAAAAGAGAGAGATTTCTATCTGCTGGTTCACTCCCCAATGGCATTAGCAGCAATGGGTAGGCCAGGCCAAAAATGACAGCCTGGGACTCCATCCAGGTCTCCTTCACAGATGGTAGAGGCCCAGGTACTCGGGCCATCCTCCACTGTTTTCCCTGTGCCTTAGCAGGGAGCTGGGTCAGAAGCAGAGCAACCGGGACACAAGCCTTCCCTCATATGGGATGCTGGTCTTGCAGGAGACAACTTAAACTTATGTGCTACATTACATAAATGTTCAGTTTTTAACAAACTGCGAAACCATTTCCCAAAATGGCTAGCTCTATCATTTCACATTCACACCAGCAATTTATGAGTGATTTCATTTCTCTGCATCTTCACCACCATTTGGTGCTATCATGTTGCATTAGTTGTTGGTTTGTTTTTGATTTTAGCCATTGTGTTACATATATAAGGGTAGCTCCCTGTGCTTCTGGCTTGTAGTTTTCTAGTGAATTTGTTGCCTGTGCTTATTTTCCACCTATAGAGATTATTTAGGAATGTCTGCTCACATCTTTTGTGCATTTTCTAGTTGAGCTCCTTTCCCACAATGGAGTTTTAGGAGTTCTTTAGATGAACAGGAATTGTGGCACAGTGGGTAAAGCTGTTGCTTGGAATGCACACATCCTATATTCGATTATGGAAGTACTGCCTGTATTTGTGATCTACCTTCCTGCTAACGTACTTCCAGGTGGCAGCAGATTATAGCTTATTATAACTTGGGTCCCTGGCTCCCACATGAAAAATACAGATTGAGTTCCCAACTCCTGGCTTCTGCCTGGACCAGCCCCACAGGTACAAGCATTTGGGGAATGAATGAATGGGTGGAAGATCTCTCGCTCAGTCTCAGTGTGTGTATATTTGTGGTGCACCTTTCTTACTCTGTTGCTTTGCCTTTCAATTAAATAAATCAGCTCTTATATATTTCTAAAACTAGTTCTTTGCCACATATATGATTTTCAAACATTTTCCCTGTAGACTGTGTTTTCATCTTTTTAACAAAACTTTTTGTGGAAGAATTTTTTTTAACTATGAGGAGGTCCACTCTCAATTTTCCCTTTTATATATTGTGTGCAGGTTTTCCTTTGTGGACTCATGTTTTCTTTCCTCTTGGATATAAAAGTCTAGAGATGAAAATTACTGGATCATTTGGTAAACATGTATCTAATGTTATTTTTTAAAAACTGCTAAACTGCTTTCCAAAGTGAACCATTTTGCATTCCTGGGCGCTGCGTATGAAATTCCCAGTTGCTATACAGCCTTGCCAACATCTGTTATTGCCCGTCTTTTAAAGCCTCATCCATTCAGTGATGCACTGAGCCATCTCGCCATGGTTTTTGTCATACTTCCCCAAAGACACATTTTATTGAATAAGTTTTCACACGCGTATTTGCTATCTGTGTTTGATTTATTTATTCATTTTCGTTTGGTGAACTTCTGTCCTAGTATAACATTGTAATCCAGACTGAGTGTTTAGGAAGAAGAGATATTTATTGTCTTGTAGTTTGGGAAGCTGGGATGCTTGAGAGATCAAGGATCCAGCCTCTGGTGAAGGCCTGTTGTGGAAAGCAAGAGGTCGACAGAGGGCAGAGAATGAGGGGTGGGGGAGGCTGGGCTGGGGGTGAGGGAGGAGAGAGAGAGGACAAACATAAAGGGGGCTTGAAGTCATCCTTCCATAAGGAATCCTATCCCACAGAAATAATCCCTCTGCCCACATCGCTCTTAATGATCTTACTCACCAACTCCGCTATGTTGGAGATCGAGTTTCCAACAAATTCTGAAACCATAAGAAGTGTTCATTCCAATCTTTATTTAGCTTTTAGATGAATGTTTTTCATTGGCTACTGTAAGTTTTTCCTCGAGTCTGATAAGGTCCTTTGACAGACACCTGTTTTACCCACATTTTATCTCAGTCCTTGGTTTGCCTTTTCCTCTTAAAAAATTATTTATTTGTTTGTTTGAAAGGTGGAACGCTCCCCCATCCAATTATTTATTTCATTAATCGCCAGTGACAGCTGGGAATGGGCCAAGCTGAATCCAGAGGCCTGGAACTGAATCCAGGTTTCCCCTGGGGATGGTAGGGGCCCAGCTGCTCGCCTGTTACCTCTCAGCATGCTTGTCAGCAGGAAGCGGAACTGTCAGCAGAGCTGGAAAAGCATCCAGGCCCCCAGACATAGACTGCAGCAGTCTACGCGGCATCTTAATTGCTACCCCAGACATCCAGCCCTGACTTTATTATTATTTTTATTATTTTGATGTTTACATAGTTGATCAGGGTGAGAAGGATGGAGGGTTAGGGGAAAGTAGGTGAGAGCATTGTTTCCAAATTTTCTTTTTCTTCCTCCTGAATGTAGAGGAAGGTGGGAGTAAGGGGAAAAGCCTCACCCAGCCTCCCAACCACCTCAGTACCTGAGCATGTGGGGCAGTCACCCAATGTCATCCCAGGGTCTCTGATGTGAAGCCTGCTTCAGGGATTCCGTCTAAGTGGTTCCACTAGATCTGAAATGCTATCAATCTCACCAATCTAAGGGTGAGGAAATTCTTTCAAGGTCCGTTGGCTGACATAGTCTATCTTAGAGTCTCCATTCACTCAGATATTTGCTGTCAACACTTGGCTGGGAGAGTTTTTCCAATTTGTTCTGCTCTCCTTCCTATACTGTGATAACAGGTGTGCTCTGCAGGCCCCAGTGAATTGCCAAACCTCCATGTGCATCTGGGCACGCTGTTCACTGCTCTGTCTAGGCCACTGATGAGGCCCAGTTCTGGCACATGCGCTCTTATGGTCAGTCCACTGATCTTGCAATTTTCCCCATGGGTGGAGTTCTGAGTCCAGAGGTTCAGTATGAGGGGATCCCCAAATAGACCTATGCATTTAGGTACAGTAGCCCAGTCTGGCATAGGCTGCCTCACCTCTACATTTGCCAGCAGGTGCTGTAGCCTGGCCCAGCCCATTCTGTGCCTGATTCCAGCTCAGGCTAGTGGGTGCTGCAGCCTGGCCTCACCCAGCCAGTCCCCAGTCCCGGCCCTAATGTGAACTGGCTGGTGTTGTGGCTCAACCTGGCCTGTCCTGTACTTTCTCCTGCTTCTCATATCTGCCAGTGGGTGTTATGTACTGGTCCAGCCTGGCCAACCTCCAGACCTGATCCATACATATGCCAGGGGTACTATAACCTGACCTGGTCTGGGCTGCTCCCAGCCATGGTTCTTGTGCTCAGCTGTAGGGACTGTGTCCTGACAAAGGAGTTCTCCAAGCTCCTCTATCAGGTCTCCTCCCAGCGGCAGACCTCGTGCACACTAGTTGGTCCGTGGCCCAGGGTGACTTAGTCCACTTCCTGTCCTGGCAGGAACAGTGGCTTGTGCCACCAGCCCACACCCATTCCAGTTCTTATTGTTGCAGCTGTGTCATTTTAAGCTCCTTTATCTTTCCTTTAAATTTTTTTTCTCACGGTTTATTTATTTTTTTTGAAACTCAGAGAGGAAAGATAGAGACAGTAATCTTCCATCTTCTGGTTCACACCCTAAAGACAGCTACAATAACTGAACATGGCCCAGACTAAAGCCAGGAGGAGTCTGCAATTCCATCTGGTTCTACCGTGTGGGTACAGGGAGGGGACCAAGTACCTGGGCCATCTTCCACTGCTTCTCCAGGTGCATGAAGCAGGGAGCTGCATCAGAAGAAGAGCAGCTGGGACTTGAACCAGTGCACATATGAGATGCCAGCATTGCATGTGGAAGCTTAACCTGCCTTGCCACAACACCAGGTCCTTCATTTTCTTGTATTGCCTTACATTGTGTGTGTGTGTGTGTGTGTGCACTATACCTTACATGTTCCAGGATCCCATATGGGTGCTGGTTCTAATCCTGGAGACCCCGCTTCCTATCCAGCTCCCTGCTTGTGACCTGGGAAGGCAGTAGAGAATAGCCTAGAGCCTTGTGATCCTGCACCCACATGGGAGACTCGGAAGAGATTCTGGGTTTCTGGCTTCAGATCAGCGCAGCTCCGGCTCTTGTAGCTGCTTGGGGAGTTAATCTGTTGATGAAAGATCTTCTTCTCCATCTCTCCTCCTCTCTGTATATTTGCCTTTCCAATAAAATAAATAAATAAATAATCTTTAAAAAAAAAGGACGGTTATCATCAAGATCACCAAGATCATCCCCCTTCCCTTTTTAAATTTGAGGACAGGATTACACGTGCTTGTCACAGCCTTATCATACATCATAGAAGCTACTGCTCACCTCTCTATTGCCTGCTGGGACACTCCATTCACAGAAACACCCTCCCTTCTGGAGGTTCTGGTGCATTCGGAGCTGAAAGCACAGAGCATTCCCCTCCATCTGACCCAGATTCAGTGCTGGCCCCATACTACAGATGCCAAATGGCCAGACCGAGGTGAGTCCTCACATCTGGAGACGTAGCTGAAGTGAAAGAAATCTAAACCTCTTTGTGACTCATGCCTCTCCCAGGCTCTCAATCAGATGTAGTCATTGGGAGGCTTGCCTTCACAAGCCTCTCACCGAAGGGTCTTCCGATTCATAGCATCCTCAGGCCCCCCAAGTCCTGGCCATGCCCCTGCTCACAACTTTGCCTTTGTAAAACCCAGGGGAGTTGACACCACACTATAACTCAACGACTCATTCAGCTGGTTTTTCTGGGGAATCTCATAAACACTGGCACTGGGCTTGTGCCAGTCACTCAGTGACTCAACTCCAGGCCATAGATGGCTTACGGATATGTTCTATGAGGAGTTACACTATAAAGAAGACTGGAAGGTGGAGGAATCCACCAGGGGGGAGGGGAGGAGGAGGGGGAGGGGGATTCCCAAAGCCTATGAAACTGTCACATAATGCTAAATATTAATTAAAAAAAAAAAAAAAAAACAAATACATCTTTAAAAAGAAAAAAAAAAAGAAGACTGGAATGCCTAATGGAGAAGTCTGTGCAGTGTTCACCTGTGAGCACTGCAGGGGTTAGAGAAAGTGGAGATTGACAAGGACACATAGCTGAGTGACAAGGTACTGGTGGCAAAGAGCTGTGTGTCTCGTTGTTTATGGCTAAAGTGTGCATCTGCTCTTCTGTGAATATGACACATGTTGTGATTTTCTTTTTTTCTTTTTTTAAGATTTATTCATGTTTATTTGAAAAGCAGATTTACAGAAAGAAGGAGAGCAAGATCTTCCAACTGCTGGTTCACTCTCCAAATAGCTGCAATGGCCAGGGCTGAGCTGAGCCAAAGCCAGGAGCCAGGAGCTTCTTCCGAATCTCCCATGTGGGTGCACGGTCCACAAGCCATCCTCTGCTGCTTTCCCAGGCCACAAACAGGGGGCTGGATGGGAAGTAGAGCAACTGGAACATGAACCGGCACCCACATGGGATCCTGGCGCTTGCAGGTGGAGGATTAGCCAGTTGATCCAACCTGCTGAGTCCATGAGTTGTATTTTTCACAGGTGACGGCCATGCCTGAGACCCTGCCCGCTTTCTTGGTTCTGATGTATGGACGGAGTGAAGAATGTGCAGAGTCATTTTCAGTGGCAGATTCAGTATAAAGTAAAACAGCGATCTGCTAGCATTCTAGTAATCCTCTACCTGGTTAGAGAGGAGAGTGGTGACTGCCATAAAGTCCACTGCTAGTGCAGACAAGGGGTAAAGTCCAGCTGGCTTCCACAGGCCTGCTGGCACAAGTGCACCTTGCTGGAGCCAAGAGTGTTTAGGAGCCTGGGCCTCACTTGTGCATGGCTGGGAAGCTGATGTTAGTCACTCCTCTGAGACTGCCTAACTTAGCAGGAATGCGTCGTTCTGATCAGTCACTTGTGAACTGGAGGGCAAGGATCATGTTTTCAAGGGCCCTGCACAACATCCTCCTGTGACAGTAGGGGTGACAAACCTCTGGCCCTGTGAGTGCTTCCGTGTGCCAGGTTGAATCTCCATTCCTGCTCCAACGAGAGTTCCCTTGACGGGGGGGGTTGGGTCCAGGTCGGACACAGAGCCCCTCAGCTGAGCCTAGAAGCCCTCTTGCCTCCTTCCAATTGCTTTGGGCTGTCATGCTCCCAGGCCTGGGCCTGGCTGCCCAGTTCTGACACAATACCATTGCTGCTAGCCAAGAACTCTGCAAATGCAAGCCGAAATAGAGACACACAGGCTACAGGCAGAATCACTCTTCCCAGTCGGGCTGCTCTGTGGCTTTTCCTTATCTTCATATATATATATATATATATAATTAGCTAGCCAAGCCACAACCTAGGTTCAGACATGAAGTTTCTTAGAAACACCTGCTCAGTTGTTAGAAAGTGAAGGAGAAAGGTGATGGGGCGGGGGGCTGGGGCGCGGTGAACAGGAGCAGGGGAAGGCTGTAGGAAGGTGAGAGGGCTCCAGTTTCAACAAAGGGGTCTCCAGCCTTGAGGGTAAGCATCAAGGCCAGACCCCCACGCAAGAGCATGGCGGTCATATTTCAGAACAGGAGAAAGTGCAGTGGGGGTCAGCTACAGAGTTCTTGTGAGTGTCTGGGGAGTCCTGAGACCACTTCAGACCAGCCTCCTTGCATCCCTGTCTGTGCTGATTGTCTTGGGACAAGCAAAGTGGTCACTGTGCCGTGGGGGCAGGCAACACTGTAGAAGGCCTGGTCCATGGCCAGAAATAGTTTAGATTCCAAAAGTTCAACGTCAGAGCCACATGAATTCGTTTATCTAGTGCATCAAGAAACAGACCCGGAATGAGTATTGTGTTGCAGCATTTAAGCCACCACTTGGCACACCCACCTCCCTTGCTGGCGTGCTTGGGATCAAGTCCCACCTCAGCTTTCCACCCAGCTTTCTGCTAATGTGCACTCTGGGAGACAACAGGGATGGCTCCGGTACTTGGGTGCCTGCCACCCATGTAAGAGCCCTGGATAGAATTCCAGTCTGCTTGCTTTGGCTTGGCCCAACCCTGGCTTTTCCACACATTTGGTTTGTAAATGAGGAAATGAAAGAACAATTTTTTTCCCTCCTTCTTTCTTGCACTCTCTCTGCCTCGCTCTCCCCCTTCCAAATAAACGATAAGTGATTTATTAATAAGCTTTCTAAAATGCAAGAAAGAAAGCGAAGAGGAAGAAGGAGACATAGGCTCAGATAAGTGGTTTAGAAAAATAATGATGGAAGCAGGTGTGGACTCCTGTTCACCATGGGGGTTGTTCTGTTAGACTCTGCACCCTCTCTGGGAATGTGGGTGGTTGCATCACCTCTGTAACCCATCCCAGTCATCGCACAGTCATCAACTTGTTGCCTACCTTGGCAAGGTGAGGAGTGTTTATACAGAATTGGTATTCATATAGAATTAACATCCATGCAACCACAAAAACAAAATAAAATACAAACCTTATTAGTTCAACTAGCCTGCCAAATGAATAAGCAGTGACTTCTCCCTGATTCCATCTTTGTCACATGACAAATGTGGGGAGTAGGAATCCTAATATGGCATCCGGTTGGGGTTTGTTTACATAGCGAGTACCCCAGCCCTGGAGCAAACAGCATAAACTCATTAGTGGAATCAGCAACCACTGCCAAACCCTGGTATATGCTGCCTTAGGGCACCCACAAGAAGCAGGACTTATGTTTTCAGTTCAAAAAAAAAAAAAAAGTATCTTGTACCTTCTAGGCATTCAACCTTTTTCCAGAACAAGGTGAGGCTTACAGAAAGTATGGTGCAACTCAGGAAACAGCTGTCTGTTACAATAAGTGCCAAGGTGACTGGCGGGCACCCTTTCTGGGATGCCCTGGTTTGTTCAGATAGGGCCGAGGAGATGAGAATATGACATGTATAAGGAAAGTATATAAAAAAAGAACCACCATCTCCCTATATTTTTGTGTGTGTGGCTGTCGTGCTGTCCATTGAAACCTTTTCAAATCTTCTTTACTCGGATACCCTAAGGTCCCAGAATTCTCCTTACGTTTACCAAAAATCCTGCCTGTAACTCCACAAGACGATAGAGATCTCTGATGAGAATTGCTTCAGCTGTTCCAGCAGCACCCCTGCTCTTCCCTGCCTCCCAGGTATATAAAGCATCTGTCCTAACAGGTCTTTACATTAAACATGCTGAGTTAGTGTTGTGGTGCTGTGGGGCACTGTAGCCACTTGTGAAGCTGGCATCCCATAGCAAAATGCTGCCTGGAAGTCTCAGTGCCTGCACTTCTGATCTAGCTTCCTGCTCATATGCCCAGGGGCAGTAGATGATAGCTGGAACACCCAGCTGGAGTTCCCAGCTTTGACTTGGCTCCACCCTGGCTGTTGTGGACATTTGGGGAGTGAAGCAACAGAGGGATTATCTTACTCTCTCCCAAACCCTCTTTCATTTTACATTTAAAATGAATAAATAAATTATGGTAGTAGTAATAATAATAATAATAAAATGTATTCTGGCCATTGTCATTGTAAAAGTAAAACAAACAAAAAAATCTTCCTGAGTCCCAAATCTTCCTCCCGCTTGTTGGCTGCTCACCAAAGTTGATTTTTTTTACTTAAGAAGCAGAGAAATCGGGCCCGGCAGTGTGGCCTAGGGGCTAAAGTCCTCGCCTTGAACACCCCGGGACCCCATATGGGCGCTGGTTCTAATCCCTGGCAGCTCCACTTCCCATCCAGCTCCCTGCTTGTGGCCTGGGAAAGCAGTCGAGGACGGCCCAAAGCTTTGGGACCCTGCACCCACGTGGGAGACCTAAAAGAAGTTCCTGGTTCCCGGCTTCGAATCAGCGCAGCACCGGCCATTGCGCTCACTTGGGGAGTGAATCATCGGACGGAGGATCTTCCTCTCTGTCTCTCCTCCTCTCTGCATATCTGACTTTGTAATAAAAATAAATAAATCTTTAAAAAAAAAAAAAAGAAGCAGCAGAGAAATCAACCAACAGGAGATAGCACTCAATTTGGTTCACTCCCTTTACATTCCAGGGTTGGGTTGTGGACCAGAACTAAGATCCTGGAACTAAATCTAGGTCTTCCACATGGTTAACAGGGACCCAGCTCCTCGGGCAAAACCCTGTTGCTTTTGATGGTGTCCATTAGCAGAAATTGGAAGGGGAGCCAGGGCTCAGAACAAGCATTCTGACACAGGATGTGACAATGTTCTCTAGATAATAATTAGTAAGCCTGTCCACTCACATGTCTTTCTACTCCCATCCCAAAGCTGTGAAAAGTGTTGAGGCGTCTGTATTCCATGTCTTTATTTCTTCATCTTTAGTGACTCCTCAACCATCGGGTTCCACCTCCGCTGCTCCTCTCCACTGTTACCAGGGCTCGCTGACCTGTGGGACTAGTGAGGATCTAGGGCCCCTGGGGAGGATCTGTGGCTGCCTTTTCACTGTGTCCTAACGTAGCATGAAGGAACTCTCTCGGGTCTCTTGGATAAGGGCATTAATCTGGGGTCAGCATCATGGTGTGGCTGATAAAACAGCACCATGACCGACCCTTGTATCCCCTATTGGCACTGGTGCACTGTTTTTTAGCTGCTTGACTTCTGATCCAGTTCCTGCTAAAAGCCTGGAAAAGCATCAGAAGATGGTGGAAGCCTTTGCATCTATCCCACATGGGAGATCTGGATGAAGCTCACAGCCTGTTGTGGCCATCTGGGAAGTGAACTAACATGAAAAACCTCTCTTACTCTCTCTGTCTCTGGAACTCTGATTCTTAAATAAATATATATTTTAAAATAAGGTCTGACAGGTTCCAGCACAGTAGCCTGTGGCTAAAGTCCTTGCCTTGCATGTGCTGGGATTCCATATGGGCACCAATTCGTATCCGGCTGCTCCACTTCTTATCCAGTTCCCTGCTTGTGGCCTGGAAAAGCCTTGGGACCCTGCACCTGCATGGGGGACCCAGAAGTTCCTGGCTCCTGGCTTTGGATCAGCTCAGCTCTGGCTGTTGTGGCCACTTGGGAGTAAATCTGTCCCTCCTTCTCTGTGTAAATCTGGCTTTCCAATTAAAAAAGGAAGAAAGAAAGAAAGAAAGAAAGAAAGAAAGAAAGAAAGAAAGAAAGAAAGAAAGAAAGAAAGAAAGAAAGAAAGAAAGAAAGAAAGAAAGAAAAAAAAAGGGCTGACATCCATCCAACCTTGTAGAGGAGCAAACTCTCTGTGCTTCTGCTGGGAGAGGACCAATCAATGGAACAACAGACAAGGAACGGTGAAGGAAATACTTGGGAAAAGATGACAAGATAGTAATTCCACAGCCCACCAAGGGGATTAAGCAAATTTTAATTTTGATAAGATGAATCTTAAATATTTTTTAAAAGATTTATTTACTTACTTGAAAGATAGAATTGCAGAGAGAAAGAGAAAGAGAGAGAGAAAGACAAAGAGACAGGCAAGGACAGACACAGAGAGAGAGAGAGAGAGAGAGAGAGAGAGAGAGATCTTGCATCTGCTGGTACACTACTGAAATGCGGGTAATAGTGGGAGCTGGGCCTTCCAAAACCAGGGCCAAGAGCTTCTGGGTTTACCATGTGGGTGCAGGGGCCCAAACATGTGGGCCATCCTCTGCTGCTTTCCCAGATGTATTAGCAGAGAACTGGATCAGAAGTGGAGCCGAGACTAAACCATTGCCCGTATCAGATGCTGGTACTGCATTGCAGTGGCTTTTATCCACTATACCACAACACCTGCCCTGATTCTTAAGTCTTTATATAAAAACTTCTTCAAATGTGAAAAAAAAAAAATTTAAGGGCACTAATTCTCTTTATGAGGATTCTACCACCCCCACTTCCCAGGAAATTACAAGGTGCTGGGAGCTCTGTGTCAGGGACCAAGGGCAGACATGAAATACATATGTGTATGTCTCTTCCGATGCCAGACAGTGGAAGTAGTCAAGGTTAAATGAAATCGTAAGAGTGACCCTGATCTGGTAGGATTAGCAGACTCATGCTCTCTTTCTTTCTTTCCACCCCTACCTCTCCTGCTCTCTGGCTGTCTCCCACCCTCCTTCTCTCTCCTTCCTCTATCCCTTCTCTCTCCCTCTATCCCTTTTAATCTTGAATTTCCAGCCTCCAGAGCCGTGGCTTCAGCCATCCAGTCTGTGATACTTGGTCGTAATAGTCCATGCTGATAGATAAACTAAGATCATGTTTCGTTTCAAAAGAAATTACCAACGATCTTGCAAAATGCCTGTCCGTTTTTTGCAATCCCACAAGCAATGAAGTTTCTTCACATTCCCCAGCACTTAGTGTCATAAGTTGCTTTAGATTTTGGGCATGTTCAACAGTAGGACATTCTTGTTTTAGTTTGCAATTCAGGAATGAGGTCTGTGGTTAAATGTCTTTATGTGCTTATTTGTTATCTGTCTTTGTTGAGGTGTCTTTTCAGGTCTTTTATCCAATTTAGAATTGAATTTTTTTATGATTGAGTTTATTTTGAATAATAGTATCCAAATCCGTGCATTTTTCTCCTATGCCTTTTCTTTTCTTTCTTTCTTAAAAAAAAAAAGGATTTATTTATTTTTATTGGAAAGTCAGACTTACAAAGAGAAGGAGAGACAGAGAGAAAGGTCTTCCATCCACTGAAACCAGGAGCCAGGAGCTTCTTCCAGATCTCCCAAGGTTTTGGCCTATCCTCTACTGTTTTCCCAGGCCACAAATAGGGAGCTAAAAGAGCAATGGAACAGCCAGAATACAAACTGGCACCCATATGGGATCCCAGTGCATGTAAGGCGATGATTTAACCACTAGGCTACCATGTTGGGCACCCTATGTCTTGTCTTTTTATTCTCTTAGCTTTCCTTATCTTTTGCAGAGTATGTTGCTTAGGCATTTTCTATTGCATCTAAAATGTTATTGTCATGTTTGGGGTCATCTAGATTTTCTACTGTGCTATCTTCTTTTAAAAAAAAAGATTTATTTTTTATTTATTTGAAAAATAGCTACAGAGAGAGGGGAGAGAACGAGAGAGAGAGAGAGGGATCTCCCATCTGCTGCTTCAGTCCACAAATGGTCTCAGTGCTCAGAGCTGGACCGGTCCACTGTTAGGAGCTTCTTTCAGGTCTGCCACATGGTGCAGGGCCCAAGTACCTGGGTCACCTTCCACTGCTTTTCCAGTGCATTAACAGGGAGTTAAATTGGAAGTGGAACCGCTGGAACTCCAACTTGAGCCCGTGTGGAATGCCAGCCTTACAAGCAGAGGCTTAGCCTGCTGTGTCACAATGCAAACCTCCTATGTTATCTTCTATGAGTTCAAAGTTTTGTGTTTAATTTAGAACCACTATCTATTTGAAGTTCATTTTTTATGTAGGTTGTAAAGTCTAAGATGAGAAGATGGGAAGAGATGAGAAGAGCACCTTCTCTGCATTGCCCTGTCTTGGAGACTATTTGTGTGTACAATTTATCTTTTTAAAAATATTTATTTCTTATGGAGAAGGAGGAAAGTGAGGTGGGAGATGAATCCTGATACCTACACAGCTGTTTTATGGAAAACAATAAAAAATACATCAAAAAATTTAAAAACCATGAAATCATGGAAAGAGAGGGAGAGATCTTCCATCTACTGGAACACTCTTCTATAATTTCTAGATGTGGATCAGTTTGAAACCAGGAACTTCATCCTGGTTTCCCACATGGGTGCAGGATTCCAAGTCTTTGGGCCATCAGCTGCTGCCTTCCCAGGCACATGAACAAGGAACAGGATTGGAAGTAGAGCAGCTGGGACTAGGTCCGGTATTCCAATAATGTGGGCATTGCAACTGGTGGCTTAATCCACTGTGCCACAACTCCAGCCCCAACACATTTTACAAAGAGGAAAGATAAGGAACGTTTCCCAGGATCACTCCACAAGTTATCAGGGATGGAACCCAACCCAACCCAGATTATCTCTCAATGCACTTAGGCTCTTGCATGCATCTCTCTGCCACCGCTCTTCTTTGCCCTTCTATGCATTAGTGAAGAAACTCCTGTGCATTATAAAAATAAATAAAACCAAAGAAGAAAGTAACTATTAAATAAGTGCGCCATCATTGGCATGTATACCCTTAGCCTTCATTCTCTCTGGACAGATCCACTGTAGATGCTGGTTCAAGTCCCGTCTGCTCCACTTCAAATGAAGCTCCTTGTTTTTGGCTTGAGAAAGCAAGGGAGGTTGGTTCAAGTTCTTGGGACTCTGAAACACACACTGGAGGCCAGGAGGAAACTCCTGGCTCCACATTTCAGATTGATTCAGTTCCAGCCACTGTGGCTTTTTAGGGCTTGGACTAGAAGATCAAAAAACTATCTCTGGCTCTCCTTCTCTCTGTGTAACTCTGCCTTTCAAATAAAATAAGTATTTAGAAAAAAAGTCAAATGATTTATTCTGTTTTGTAATTTGATTTTTTGTCTCAATAACAAATCATGAACGTGTTTTCTTGTCAATAGACTTTCCTTTAGAACATAAGTTTTGGGTCCCGGCATGGTAGGCTAGCAGCTAAATCCTCACCTAGCAACTGCCAGGATCCTGTATGGGTGACAGTTCATGTCCCAGCTGCTTTGCTTTGCAACAAGCTCCCTGCTTGTAGCCTGGGAAAGTGAAAAAGGATGGTCCAAAGCGTTGGGACTCTGCACCTGTGTCAGAGAGCTGGAAGAAGCTTCTGGTTCCTGGCTCTTGACTTTGGATCTGCTCAGCCCCAGCTGCTGCAGCCACTTGGGGAGTTACCAGCAGATGGAAGATCTTTCTCTGTTTCCTCCTCTCTGTGAATCTGCCTTTTCAGTAAAGATTAGATAAATCTTTAAAAAGAATAAATAAAAATTAAAAAAAAATAGAACATAAGTTTCACTGGCCTTCTAGAATTTCATTAACTCAGATATATCACAATTTGTCTGCCCATTCTTTGCGGTGGGCCTGCACTGATTCTTATTTTTAATTTGTGGTTAAAACTCTATCTGTATGCTTGAAGATGAGTTCCTAGAAGAGAACTGCTGGAAGAAGAAGATGAAGGAAGAACCTATTTGAGGTTCGGGTAGCTTACCTTGGTCAAGCATCAGGCCACTTACCATGCTTTGAGGACATTTGATATACCCAGGTCCTTGATCCCATGAAAGGCTTTCTCTGTGTTTGAAGATATTGGAGTCCTCAATCAATTCAGTTAGAGAAACTTGGGTGGGACCTGCCAGCATGACATTGTTTTTATCTGCGAAGTCTCTTATTTGATCCTGTGAAGTGCTTTAGTCACTGCTGTGTGTGGCTGTCTAGGGCTATTCTGTTCTCACAGAACCCAGCACCCCTGTGTACGTGGACACTGAGGACCAGGAGAGGAATGGCAAGGGCTTACATAATCGTCTCAAGTGCTGTCTGGATGGTGGCAAGTCCTGTTGGGAAGGGTCCAGCATTTAGGGTTTGGGGAGTCGGGGGTCAGAGGAGAGACCTGGACAAAGGCTCAGGCATGTGGGGAGACTCTGGCTGAAGACCATTGTAATGACTAGAGCATCTGTGTGTGCCTGTGTGCGTGTGCGTGCTTACTTGTGTGTGTAACAGGCAAGGAGTATTTAAGAGGATCTGGTTTACTGCAATGGGAAGTCTGAATGGCATGAGACTTTCTGTGAGAGGCCCCTTGCTATAAGCAACAGGAAACCCAAGAAGGACTTCCCAAAATAATATCCTGCCTGAGCAGGGCAGTACAGCCTGGGACAAAGCCAGGGTGTTTGGGAGCATGTGGCTTGGCCGCAGAGTCGCTCATTTCTGTTCCTCTCTTTTCCACTGGTGATTGGGAGAGCAGACCTGTAGAGACAAGGGGTACCCCTCACCCCTGCCGGCAGCCTATAGGATGTTCCACAGGCCTTTGCTGTTGATTCTGACGACACCGAGTCCACACTGAGCCATGCTTCAAATCTGCACAACCAGCCTCTAAAACCACTTGTAATCATTTCCGGAACTCACCACAAAGAGAATGAGGCTGGAGGCTGAAGGGTGCAGCTCCTGAGGTGCAGAGGCTACTGGCCTTGGGGCCAGAGAGGATGCAGCCCAGCAGCCACTGTGATGCCAGGGAGAAGCAGGAGTGTAGCAGACAGAGGAGAATGGCAGGGGGACAGGCTGGCAAGTTTTCCAGGGGTGCAAAAATTGCTAGTTCCTTTTGTGGCTGCTCCCAATATAGTAGTCAGCTGCTCTCCCCTCTAATCTCACTGTGGCTACCACCACCTTCCAAGGAGACTGTGGCTTGCATCCACATGCTTGGCCTAAATGGCCGGCGAAATCCCCCAGAGACACGCACCCTGCCACAGCACACATGTTGCTCAACACTGCAGTTCTGCTTCCTTTGCTAAAAGGGCAACTTCTTATTGCTGTTGTCATTTTATTTGAAAAGCAGAGAAACAAAGAGTCACACACAAGGAGAGTGAATAACAGATGAGGAGAGATCTTTTACCTGCTGGTGCATTCACCAAATGCCCACAACAACCAGGGTTAGGCCAGGCTGAAGCCAGGAGCCAGATTTTCAATCCAGATCTTCCATGTGGATGATAGGGACCTAGCTATTTCAATTATCACCTGCTGAGTCCCTGTGATTTGGTCTTAGGCAGCTAGTTCAGGGTCACACCGGACACTAAGTAGCAGCTGCTTTGGGAGCCACACCTCCCTGCCTAAGTAATCCTTTCTGCCCACCTGCGAGTGAAATGCCGCTTACCTACCGTTACCTGGAACCAGAAGGCAATGCTGTTGCATAACTACTCCCATTTTAAGCCCCTTAGAAAGCCCATGTTGAGGAAGGGTTTGTCTCTTTGTTGCTCTCCATCTCCTGTCCTCCGTCTCGCCTGCTCCAGCTCTTGGTCTCTTGCTTCCAGCAGACAGACTCTGTGGACAGAGGTAGCATCTCCCTCATCCTTTCCTTTTGTGGCTCACTCTTCCTGAACATAGCTACATGGGTGTGCATTCCTCACCCTCTGAATAAACTTTACCTTTTTCTTAAGCTGTGTTGATGCCTGTGCTTGAAATGCTTTTTAAGTAAGAGGTGAGAACATATTAAATAAACATTTGACCCAAACCTAGACCACAATACTTGGGTGCACTTTTGCAAGAACTAGAATTGGGAGAAGAGCTAGAACTTAAACCTAGGCACTCTGATATGGGACTTCAGCATCCCAAATGGATCTTTTCTTTTTTAAAAATAATTTTTTAAAAAAATGTATTGGTTTATCTGAAAAACAGAGCTACAGATAAAGAGGGAAAGACACAACACACATACACACACACAGAGAGAGAAAGAAAAAGTTATCTTCCCTTCACTGGTTCGCTCCCTAAATGACTACAATGACTTGCTAGGCCAAAGCTGAGAGTCTGGAACTCCAACCGTGTCTCCCACGTGATTGCAGGGGCCCAAACACTTGGACCATCTTCCACTACTTTCCCAGCTACATTAGCAGAGAACTGGATCTAAAATGGAGCAGCCTGGACTCAAATGAGTGCTCATATTGAGGTACTGGTGACACAGGCATTAGCCTCACCCATTGCACCACAGTTCTGGCCCCCAAAATGGGTCCTTTCTGCTGCATCAAATGTCCAAGAGGACAATTTTCTTTTTCTTTTTTAATTTAATTTTTTTAAATTTTAGATGATGTTTACATAGTTGATCAGGGTGGGAAGGATTGACAATTAGGGGGACTTCTTCCGGTTTGTGGGAAAAGAGGTGAGACGGAGAGAAGCCATACCCAGCCTCCCAACTGCCCCAGTACTCAGGAATGGGGTACAGCCAGCCAGTATTGACCAAGGGTCCTGATGTGGCACATGCTTCAAGGGTTCTGTTTAAGTGGTTTCAATAGATCTGAAATGCTGTCGATCTCACCAATCCAAGGATGAGGAAACTCTTCCAATGTCCATTGGCTGACACGAGGACAATTTTTATAAGGCAACTGTCTTAATCTTGTTGGAGAGTTAGTACTAAATCCTAGTTATCAGAAAGACAACAGAACAAGGGTAGTCTTTCTTACCCTTAAAAAAAAGATAGGAGGACTGGCTCAGGAAAGTTGGTTGCATTGCTTGGAGCAGTTGGGAAATCCAATCGGAAGGCTCCCTGCAGGGTGTGGAGCTCCTGGGGAAGCCTGCATCCAATTTCCTCCAATATGAATAAACACCGAATAAATAAAACTCTAATTTCTCCCCAGTTCTTTCCCACTGCGCTGAGAACGTGGAAATATCCATGAGTTAATTAACATGCACTTCCATGTCACGGGCCAGCCATTCTCTACCTGACTTTGTGAAAGATGTTATTATTGTACTTAGAAGTGACCACACTCAGATTTCCTCCTGGTCCTACACCCTCTTCTGAAAAGAGCCCGGGGTCCAACCATGCCTGCTGGCTCCTTCCAGTCTTCTTAGTTCCACGTGTTGGAGAGGCCCAGACAGGAGTCTGTCCTGCTTGACTGCCCCTCCCTAGGTTATGTGATGTGGCCTTCAGGTTTCCTGTATCACCATATATTCATTCCTCTCTAAGACTTCTCCTGTTTAGCCATCAGTGTGTTCAGTAAGCCCCTCTGGCTTCACAGTTCACATCCATGCATGTCAGGAAAGATGACCTTATGCCTCCAGTCCTCCACCAGGGTGACAGACACCTGTTGGGTGCAAGTGGTTGCAAAGAACAGTCAGATGAACAGTAAAGACAGAAACTGCCCAGTGGCTAAGGAGAAACCTGAGCTATTCTCAGGCAGAAAGCGTCTGCTCTCCAGAGACCTTGGCCCCCAAACCACACTCCTGTCCCACACCCTTTGAAAATAATGTATGTGCATTTTTTTTAAGATTTTATTTTATTTTTATCACAAGGTCAGATATACAGAGAGGAGAGACAGAGAGGAAGATCTTCCATGTGATGATTCACTCCCCAAGTGACCGCAACGGCCAGTGCTGCGCCGATCCGAAGCCAGGATCCAGGAACCTCTTCCGGGTCTCTCACACGGGTGCAGGGTCCCAAAGCTTTGGGCTGTCCTCGACTGCTTTCCCAGGCCACAAGCAGGGAGCTGGATGGGAAGTGGAGCTGCTGGGATTAGAACCAGCGCCCATATGGGATCCTGGCGCATTCAAGGCGAGGACTTTAGCCGCTAGGCCACACCGCTCCGGGCCCATGTGCAATTTTAAATCTATTTTTCCTTTCATTAGCTCATTCACTCAGCAAATGATGGCAGAGCACTGTTTAGTTTCTTGGAAGACAGAGTGAGCAAAATAGACAGTTCCTTCTCTCATGGAGTTGACATTCTACTGAGGTAAGAAAGACAACAGATGCGTGATCAAAAACACATGCAATAACAGAACAAAGCACACCATCAACTAGACAGACTCACTGCTAGCCACAAAAAGCGTTTGAGCTATTATATGGTGCCATTTACCATAAACAAAAAGAAGGTGAGGGCTAAAGGATGACAGGATGGAAGTGGGGCAGCTTTTATAGAGTAGTCAGCCAAGGTCTTTCTGGGAAGATGAAATTTGAATGATACTCAGACTTAGCAGGAATGGAGAGGGCAGCAGGATGCTCTTCCCAGCAGGTGCAAGAGCAATCGCTAAGGCCTTGAACTTGTGTAGGAGAGGCGCATTTGGACTGGAGCATACAAGCAAGAGGAGGTAGTAACAGGAAGTGGTAGGGAAATCAGATTAGGCAGGGCTTCACAGAATTAATTTGTAAAAATTAATTCTACAAGGGGATTGCAAAAAGCTTGCAAAACCTGTCGATTCTGAATAAATTTTTTCTTTCTGCCGTTGGGGTGATTCATGTAAGCCCCCTCCCTGCGATGGTGCATAAAAAACACCATTTCCTAGGGTCTTTCCTACCTTGGAGTCCTCTTATGTCACTCAGACAGGAGCCCTTTTTCTCTCTTTCCTAAATGAAGCATACTTTGCAAACAGTTTGTCCGTATGAAAATTCTTTCTTGTGAGACAAGAAACAAGGTTGCTGCCATGTTTTGTTTTCATATTCAACATCTTACAACAGTTTTAGTGCCATGCCACTTGGATTTTGCCAGCGTGACTTGGGTTCAACTCCAGCCATCCATCTCATCAGACGGTGAGCCAAGCAGCCTATTCTCTATATCCTCTACCTTTTTTTTTTTTTAAAGATTTATTTTATTTTTATTACAAAGTCAGATATACTGAGAGGAGGAGAGACAGAGAGGAAGTGGAGCTGCCAGGATTAGAACCAGCGGCCACATGGGATCAAGGCGAGGACCTTAGCCACCAGGCCACACCGCCAAGCCCTATATCCTCTACTTTTGGGAGACACTAGTTCTCCACAATTAGGAACGCTCACAAAAAGAAACACCTGTCAGCCAGTTAAATGCAGTTAGCACAGCTTCCCATCTTAAGACTCAGGAGCTAGGCTTCCTAGGTTCGGCTGGGTGATCCCCTGGAGCTGGGGCTTATCTCAGCTCCACAAATGTCGGCCTTGTTTGGACACAGTTTCCTTTCACGGACTAAGCCCATTGCGTGAGACTGAGAGAAGGTCTTGGAGCACTTTGAAAATTCAGGTAAGGGCTACTCCCTGATGTTTTTCCGAAGGTCCCTGGACTGTACCCCAGACTCCTTTAGCCCATCAGGGTGTTGGGCTGAAATCTGCACTCTGTCCTTCCTTCTGCGGAGATCAACTTGTTGGTAAGATTGGGCACAGTTCACGCAGGCCACAAGCCCTGCACTGCATGCCTCAATGGAATTCCAACCTGTCCTGGACACTGACAAGTCTTTCCTTCATTTTCCCTGTTAGACGCTCTTCTCTCACTACCAATAAATCTCAATTCCTGTGGGTCCAGATTCCACATTTTCACTAGGCAGGAAGCCTTCCTAACTTCTCCACGGTAGCTGAAATCCTCAGGTGCTTTTACATTCCCTTTGTCAGGCAAGCTTAATCCCTTTACTGGGTGTAGTCGCCCACCTACACAGCAGGCAGGACCAACACCCTCTCCAGCTCTCGCTTAGAACACCTCCACTCAGGTTCATTGTTGAAATCAGACTGGTTGTCAGTTCAAGGTTAGCTAAACCAGGATATATTCAACAAGGCTGAGGCACAGACCTAACATGATGCTGTGTGGGAACTGATCACTCCCTGCACATACTAGTCTGACAATCGAAGGTTTCCCAGAGGCGTGGAAGGTTGAGTGACTGTGAGTGACACATGCTGATCTCGCTCTCACCTTCCTCCCTACCCCGTGGGCTTCAGTGCATGTCTGGATGCCACAGGCTGGCTGTAGGAATCTTGAGAGATGTCTCAAACTCAGGAGTGATAGTAACTGAGGCACGCTTCTGTTTTTATGCCCTCATTTCAGTACTCCCAGCACATGCTGTTCTGACGAGTTCATCTCAGTGCAAAACTAGGGTATACTTGACCCAGCAGAAGTCCCAGATCCAGCATGGTGCAGGAAATGGGGGGCTGAACAGACACCCCCTTGGGGTGCCATCTTAGACACTGAGTGCCTGCACAGCACCAGAGCTTAAAGGAAAAGTGCCTGCTTATTTTCTACACCACAGCCTGGGTGCCTGTTTTGAGCTTTAGAATGGAGAGAATTCGTTTAGATGGGTCCTCCATGCATGGCTTGATTGGATTAACTCTGCTGCTGTGCTAGCTCCCCCTCCACCCACTACTGGCCCACTACTGGCTTTCTGGTCACTTCGGCCCTTCCCTGTTCTGTCTCGCTTTTAGCCAAAGTCTCCTGGCTGCACCCTGCCAGACACTGTTAGAAATTTCTAGCAGGAGATGGAAGTTCATTTTGTCTCTCCTTGGTCATCCCTCTCCGAAACAAAAGGGAATACTGCTAGTTAACAACCCGCCTGGCCAGACTCCCCACCCCCGCTGGGGAGAGGCTTGAATTCATTAACCCTTTTAGCCTGGAAATCTGAGCCAAGGACCAAAAGGGTTGGCACCACAGGGGCTTGTCAGATACCAAAAAAAAAAAAAAAATCTTGTCTCCCTTTCCTCCCCACCCCCAGATCTCCTGAATCCAGAATCTACAGTGAATGAGAATGTGTGGGAGGCTCTCCATCAGCGCAGCAGTGTGAGAAGCACTGGTCTAATTCAGCCCTTTCGCAAGCCATGAAAGCAAATGTCCCTGTGCAGTGGCTGACAACCATTCACTGAATTCACACATACACCGCTGGCTCTGGCTAGCCTGTCGTCCCTGGCACCACACTCTGCCTCACCCAGTGAGAAGGCTAACAGTAATGACTATTCATTCAATCCATCCACCCCTAACTAATTTCCTTACGCCCCACTCAGGCTTTGCCCCACAGCAACATACACCACCATCTTTTAGCTGGGTCAGGCGTTGGTTAAACACACATCATCCCATTTTGGAGGACCCGAGTTCAGGTCCTGGTTCCATTTCTGACTTCCTGCCAGCGTGAACCCTGAAGTAACTGAGCCCTAGCCACCCACATGGGAGACCTGGATTAAATTCCTTCCAGGCTGGGCCCAAGGAACTGCAGATCTCTGGAAAGTGAATAAGCAGATATGAGTTCAGTCTCTCAAATTATGAAAACAAACAAACAAAAAAAAGATGTTGCCTTTTAAAAACTCCAGAGCATGAAAAGAAAGATGAATCTGCTTCCCTTAACCCCTACAGCACAGAGTGCCTCTGGTGGGCTTTCCCTTATACATCACCTCATCTGTTGAGATTGGCTTGACATACACAGGATGCTTAGGTGTGGTGTCCCTTGGAATGTTTCTCCCTCTGGAAGGATGAGAAAGAACACAAATGTTATTATGACAAAACAAAACAAAACAAAACAACTCTTATGACCTGAAGCATTTAAAACAAAAAAAAATTCTGGGCTATGCCACCCCCAGGATCTTGCAGATTAGACAGCAAACCCAGGTCATATCCCAAAAGGGAAGCATCCAGGAGAGGAAGGGCTCTATTTTCAGGGATTGATAGGGAGAATGGCTGGAAGTTTCTACAATGGAAAAAAAAAAGGCTAGGTTATCATCTCTGCTGTTGCTATTATTGTTATTATCAAGAAACATGTAAATAGTGCTTTTCAATGATTGTCCCTTTCAAACAATAAAGGTGATAACAGAGACTCTTTGTGCATTTTCAAGTCCAAAGGCAGCCTTGCACAGGCCAGCTTTAGGAAAAGTAAGGAGGTGTCCAGCAACTGTGGGAAGCCGGGCAAGGCCAAGGTCAGAGCCAGGTGTGTTCTAAGAGAGGGAAAGGGGGCAGAGGGCGTATCCAAGAAATGGTTCTGGTAGCAGCGTGGGAAAAGATGATAAAGAGAGGCACCTGATAGGCTGTGTGGGAAGGAAAGAAAAGGGGGGTGGTGGAGCCCAGGGCATCCACCCCAGCCTGGGTGGGAGCCGGGGAGGAGAGTGGGGGAGAGACGAGGCAGGAAGGCAGGGGGAGCAGAGAGTACAGAGGGCAGTCTGGGAAGGACCAGACCTGAGTAGTGGAGTGGGGTGTGGGAGTTACCTTTCTGGTCCTGCAAGGATTGTATGAAATTCAGCATTAGCACTAGCAGCTGTGCACCCTTGTCAACACTCAGTATAAGCAGAACTGACTTTTCTTTCACTTATGTCAGGGTATGGTGTGATGGAGCTCCTGCTGTGTCACCTCCCGCAGCCCAACTGTCTTTCAAAGAATGACTCAGCACCTCGTTGAGCCTAGCATGAACTTTACTTGCCTTGAGCCTGAGACACAGATCACCACCTGTGACTTAGACGTGAGCCCCTACTTCTGCAGGCATCTATCCAAGGATGAACACCCATCACCTGTGATGCCAAGGAAGACAGTAAGGCTAGGAAACAGCTGTGTCTACCTGAGGTTTCATAGTGGAAGCAGGAGGCCTTGCTGTCCAGGCCGTGTGTGTGTGTGTGTGTGTGTGTGTGTGGCCACTCTGGAGGCTGGCCCATTTTCACAGAGGGAACTTGCTGCCATGGGTGGGGAAGCTGTGGGTGACTGACTTGAAGATGGTTTCTCTGGTACCTCCTCATTGCACATAACACCATGCTGTACCATCTGGAGGCCCATGGTCAGGGCTGGGGTTCAGAGAGCATGGCAACCTCTATAGTTCTGGCCACTGCCCTTGTAAATAGCAAAGCCCTGCCCTGCGTGCTGTTTGTCACCTTTGGCTGCTCCTTTCAACAAAGGGAGGTAAGGATGGCTGTCTGCTGCTTCTGCCATCCTATCCCTGGTCTCAGGGGAAGCTCTGCTTCCCCTTGGCTACAACAGGGGTGGTGGGCCTGGATGTTCTTCCCAGGCCTAAGAGCTGATGTCCCTGCAGGGAGCTGCAGAAAGCAGCTGCTTCCAAGTCCTTGTGAAGAAGGAAGGTCTAGGAAACCTGCTGTAAGCATGGGCTCTCCTGCAGCCTGGCCCTACTATACCAGCAAACTCACAGACTCACACGGCTGCCCAGCTGTTGACCTCCAGGAGCCAGAAGATACCCAGTGAAAGCAGGAACTGAGTGGGGACAGGAAAGAAGACCCAAGGACCTATGCCAGGGTAGGGAAAGGATTTCATGTCATCAAGGTGTTCTACTGGCCTGGAGCCCTGAGAGATGTAGGTGTGAGCAAGCCTGAGTATCCATGGACATGAGATTAAGTTATGTCGTGTGGACTCCAGGAGACGGCAGGTGCACACTCAAAAGCCTCTTGAGAGAGCGGAGGGAAGCTTGAGGCTGGGCCTGTTGGCAAAGGAGTGGCCAGAGATAAGGCATAAGCACAGAAGGGTGAAGCGTCCATGGGCAGTGGCCAGGCCTGAAGAGGCCAGGGAGGAGATGGGCTGACTGAGAGCTGGAGTCATAGGAAACGGGCTTCCTGCAGCAACAAGAGCCATCCAAATATATCTGCAGCCAAGCAGGGCTGGACCGGTGTGGATGGAAGCGGGATGGACTGGAAAGAAGCATGGCAACCCCTAAGCTCTTACAAGTGCCTGGCATTGACTGACCCCAACAGGAAGCCTGAGATACAACTATAAGAAACACAGAGGGCCCGGAGCCATGGTAGCCTAGCAGCTAAAGTCCTCGCCTTGAATGTACTGGGATCCCATATGGGCGCCGGTTCTAATCCCGGCAGCTCCACTTCCCATCCTGCTACCTGCTTGTGGCCTGGGAAATCAGTTGAGGATAGCCCAAAGCTTTGGGACCCTGCACCCGTGTGAGAGACCCGGAAGAGGTTCCTGGATCCTGGCTTTGGATTGGCACAGTACCGGCCGTTGCGGTCACTTGGGGAGTGAATCATCGGACGGAAGATCTTCCTCTCTGTCTCTCCTCTCTGTATATCTGACCTTGTGATAAAAATAAATAAATCTTAAAAAAACAAAAGGAAAAACAAAGAAACACAGGATGCAGAGCAGAGGTGGGAGCACGGGAAAAGAAACTAGAGTCTGAGATCTCAACTGATCTTTTTTTCTCCCCATCTTATTGTTGGGCACAGTTGGCCTGGACGCAGTGGTGCACTTCCCATGAAATTCCCAGCCAGGTTTGTGATGAGTACAGAGGTCATGCAGATGGTGACGTGATTTCTGTTTTACCTAACTGTGTGTTCCAGCAGCAACGTCTAGTTACCCAGAGCACCTTTCACAGCATGAAGGAGCCAGGTCAGACGCTCCGCCTGCTGCATCTGAGATGTCTTCTCAGATATAGATTTGTTTACCTTTTTCCCAAGTGGTAGCACTAGCAGCTCCATTAGGCCAGTGAGAGTTTGCAAGAGTGGTATACATTTAGACCACAGAGTTATTGCACTTGGGACAATATTTTACATACTTAATTTTTAACATGACCTTGACCTCTCTGGCTTACATAACCGCCTATTTCCTGCCTTCCGTCTGTCTAGACTCTGGGTGTCTCACCCCCAGGCCCAAATGTATCTCCCTGCTCCCTCTAGCTATGAATAGTCCATGTGAACAATGAGACTGAGTGTGGAGCAGTAATCAGTTCCCACTCTATCAGATACCATCACTGTCAAAACAAAATCAGCTATGTGAAAACCCTGACCATTCTGCCTGCCTCCTCTCAGAATGTGCCGCGCTGACTACGAGGACAAAGTCGCAGTTTATGAGCCTGAGTTGGTGCCCAAAGCAAGACACACGTGCAAGAAAATGACTAGGCCATGGCATGGCATGAAATGCAGCTAGGGTGCAATTGGGAGTGAGATGTCTTGAAGGACCAAGAACATGGACTTAATATTCCTACATTGTAGTGTTCATCTGAAACTATTGTCAATAGATTGTTTCCAGCTGGAACTTTTAATAGTTTTTCAGATAAGCATTTGGTGCATTTACGTTGTTTTCCAGTCCTACTCTGGGAAAGACATAGAAAGGTCTTCTCTGTCTCTCTTTTTTTGTTGTATACTGTTTTTGAATTACGGGTCGCAGTTTGGATAAATCACGAAACTAATGGAATGACATCAGCATGCTCCAGGAAATGAAGTAGTTGAATATACACAGCAGAATATGTTGCACCTTGAAAGTGAAATGTACTGTAAGATATTACCTGTCAGTGTGTGTGTCTGCTGGGTGTTGCTGGAGCAGGTACTTCTCCCCGTGGGCATGGCTGGGCTGGCATCAGGACACTTGTTCCAGCACGGTGACTCGTCCCCTAAGTGGCTGCTTCTAAACAGTTGTCCTCTCTGACCTTGGTGTCCTCATGTGCAAAATTGGTACCAAATGAACTCTAAGAGCCTCTCAATCCACCATTGAATACCAACTAGATGCCAAGCACTGGGCACTCAACAGCAAACCAAAAATAGGCCTGAGATTGGATTCTCCTAGGGGGATGCAGGCAGGAAACCAAATGAGTGCCATGAAGAGAGACAGAGCAAGGTAAGGAGCTGGAGGGCAGCAAAAGCAGGCACTGCCATGTAGAACCCCGTGATCAAGGGCAGCCTCTGGGGAGGTGACTCTTCACCAGAGGCAAGAAGAAAGTGAAGGCATCAAGGCACATAGCTGTCTGGGGTTCAAAGGCTAAAAAGTGCTTATCTTGTTCAAGGGCCAGTGAAAGGTTGGAGCAACTGGAGCAAAATCATCCAGGAGTATTGCTTTCAAAGGAAAGTGCGACAAAGGCAGAAAACAAGCAGAGGTGAGAGCTGGGAGACAGGTGAACAGCAAAGTGATGCGATCTGACTCATGTTCTATAGGGACTTCTGCAGACTGTTGGCTCCTGGTACTCTCCAGAAGTGAGGCTGCGATGTCCTGCTGTAGGAGGGTGACATGTGTGCTGGAATTTGATTGCCACTCTGGCTGTGTTAGGTGGTGAGGACCCTGAACAGGTGATTGGGTCAGCAGGAAAGATTCATGCACTCCTTGAGAAGTGGGTTCACTCTGATTCTAAAGAGAGCCCGGAACCTCTCTTGCCTTGATGTGCCCATTTGCTCTTCTTTTCTGCCAGATAGGGACACAGTATGAGGCCTTTGCCTAGGCAGCCACCCAAACCGTGAGCTAAATAAGCTTCTTCATGAATGACCCTGTCTTGGGTATTGTATTACAGCAGTGGAAAGAAGACTACGATAGGTAACAAAGATAGTGGAGGTGAGAGAAATTCTGAGTATGTTGGAGGTAGACCAAGTGGCAGGTACTGATGCCTTCTAGAAAGCGAAGGAGAAGAGGAACACTGTGTGGGCTCAGGGACTGAGGCCTAAGCAGCTGGAAATACAGAGTTCCCATGGACGGAGAAAATGAAAAACACGAGAGTCATTAGCCTGGGTGGATTTGGCTTCCTGAGCTGTTCTCTGACGGCAAGAGAAAGCAAGCAGGCTAGACTGCCCTCGTTGCCCGTGTCACCTGGCCATTTGTACATCTCATTGTAAATTCATGATGTGGCAATTCTGTCTTATCCCCAACAGATTCCTCTGGGTGAATCAGCTTTTTAGAGTCCCGTTAGCTTTGGGGCCCTAATGGGATCCAATTTCTAAGCTGCCGAGGCCAGTCCCTGGATAGTGGCTCTTCCTATAAAAAGTGAGTTACCACCCCCTAAGGGCCTCAGCTGCTGGCCGGCTGTTCCTTCCCAGGCACCACCCACCATGATTGCAACATTTGTTTAGTGTCATGGTAGTGCCACTTACGAATTACTATCAAAGAGATAACCGGGTATCTATGTGAAGATAAAAGCACGAGGTGTTCATTGGGCCATTGTCATCTTTCTCTCACCTCCTCCTCCAATGGAACTGCTGCTGCTGGGACTTTGAATTCCAGGCTGCTCTCAGAAGTTGGCTGGATGCCAGAGCCCTCAATTGTATTTAACCATTTATTGACTTATTTATGTAAAAGGTAGAGTTACATCCAGAGAGAGAGGAGGAAATCCATTCACACACACAAAGAGATAGAGGGAGAGAGAAAGATCTTCCATCCACTGGTTCACTTCCCAAATAGCCAAAACAGCTGAGGTTGGGCTAGGTTAAAAGTCAGAAGCCTCGAATTCCATCTATGTCTCCCACTTGAGGTGCAGGGAGAGAACTTGGACCATTTTTGGCTGTTTTCCCAGGCCACAATCAGAGAGTTGGATCAGAAGTGGAGCAGCTGGGGATCTAACCAGTGCCCATTGCCTACTCTGCCACAAGGCCAGCCCAGTCTTCAATGCTTTTAACCCCCATGGGGATTAATTGGTGGTGGTGTCTCCTACTGTAACCATAAGGAAAAGCTAGCGAATGAATAACAGTTGGTTTGGTAATCTACCAAAGCCATCAGTGGGTGAGCTTTGGCCTCATTTGGTGACCCAAGTGTTGGGCAGCCATGTCTCCCGCTGGCACCAGGAGTGGAGTCCTGGTGGCAGAACAGTGGACTGAATCCTGGTCTAGGAGACAGGTTTTGTCTTTAGTTCTCGCGCTTGCCAAAGGCAGGTTTGCAAACAGACCTGGAAGTCAGCCAGAGTCAAGAGGGGCTCTGGGCCCTGACAGTTCACCAAGGCACCAGCTGGAGTATGGCAGCATCCTCTTCAGCTCCAAAGGTCCCTGCAACTCCCATCACAGGAAGAGACGGTAGAACCTTCCACCCACCCCACCCCACCCCTCCGCTCCTCAAGCCTTTGCTCCACATTCACCCCCCGATACTACTTTGAAGAGAACAGCTACTTTTATGTTTTTATATTTGCCTATTTAAGAGACAAGGCACACATGCTCACATCCAGCATTCACTCCCCAAAGGCCTTCGTTAGCTGAGACTGGCTTGAAGCCAGAAGCCAAGAACTAGGTTCAAGTCTCCCTTGTCAACGTCAAGATCCCAACTGCTTGAGTCCTCCCAGCTTTCTCCCAGGATCTGCATTTGCAGGCAGCTGGCATTTGAAGCCAGAGTTGAGAATTGAACCTAGGCACGCTGAGGAAGGATGCCAGCATTTCAAGCTGAGCCTAACTGCTTAAGCACCCTCTCTGACGGCTGCTTTTAGTTTCCAAAGGTGATTCTTCCTATCAATGGAGATCAAAATCTCCCTCTCCTAAATCCAGCCCCCCCCCCCCCCGCACTCCCCAGCAGGTTGGTGACAAGTTGGAAAAAGCTAAACCCACAAATCAAAATTGGGTCACTATACAGTTGTCAAAATGAAAACGTGGATCTAGACAAACGGTCTCCCAAAAAGAATGACAAGACTGCATCTGTCCTCTGGTCCATATTTGGCAAAAAAAATATTGATGTATAAATATATATTCATGCAGAAGTAATTGAATGGTGTGCATGAAAGGGCTTAGCAGTGGCTATTTGAGTAGTGAGATTTCTGGTATGCCATTTGTATACTTTCTCTGTATCATTTGCAATTTTGCAATGAGTGTGTTTATTTTATACTAGAAAAAAGAAAGGCTATCCACATTCTGAAAGAAAACACTTCCATTTAATCTTGTGTACCTCCATCTGCAAAGTGCTGGTGTAATGCTGGTGTAAATATCCCTCTGAAGGCCCAGGAAGGCCAAGAGTGACCATGATATTGACCCTGGCAGCTCCTTGCAGTCAGGGTCAGATGACTTCATGGTAGGTCTTCCTATTTCAAGAGTCGATGGTTTTGAGGCGCCAAACAGTATCTCTAAATCCAAACTATTTATAAGAATCATTTCCTTCATGATGAGCGGGAACTTCCACTAACTACTTGTATATTTAGATGACCTCATCTCAGAGATTTATTCAAAATGACTCCTTTTCCTTGATCTTATCAAGGGGTTTCAGCCCTTGAGTTTCTTACAGTTCTTTGTGTTGAAAGCATATCTGAAGAAGTTGTCATTTGTCAAGGTTTAATTGTTTTCCATTATTTTTCCCTGGGAAGTTTCCAGATATTACTGGGCAGATTTGATTTTTTAAAAGGCCAGCAAAGAAAACGCTGAGCGGTGGAGCAAAATCTTCTCACTATTTAGCTGTGTGGCCTTACCTCAGTCATCTTTTACTGTACCTTCATTTCCGAAGTTACATAAAATTGGAAAGGGGAAAGTAAAAGATTAGAAGAAATGGCTTTATGCATCTTTTGAGTTCCAACTCTCAAGAGGAATTTCTTCTTCTTCAGGCCAAGTTCAGCTCTGCTTTTCAGCTGTTTCAGCAGGTGGGATGATCTAATCATATAGGGTCATCTCCTTTACTTAGACCCTTAGGCTCGCCTCACACCTGTCACCTCCACAGCACTGTCTGGCGTGGTGCTTGATTAAATCACCAGTGGGGAGCACCTGGTGAAGTTAGCACATGAAAAGCGCTCCCACGTCCCTCGGAAACTTGTCTTGGAACTTAAAGGCACTCACCATCATCTATTTTTTTCCTATGAAGGATTGATAGAAAATGTGCTTGATGTTTCTTTAGAAAGGTTTGTATTCTTTGCGCTGGACAGTAACTCTCCTTTTGTCTGTTAATAGAGTGGCACGAAGGGCCCAAAGTGGCCATGTTCAGTCTTTACTTTCAGTCCAATGGAAGCCTGATTGTTTCCCAGGAGAAGTACTTCTCTCTCCAAAATGAACTCTTTTTTTTTTAAAGATTTATTTATTTTATTACAAAGTCAGATATACAGAGAGGAGGAGGAGGAGAGACAGAGAGGAAGATCTTCCATCCGATGACTCACTCCCCAAGTGAGCCGCAACGGCCGGTGCGCGCCGATCCAATGCCGGGAACCAGGAACCTCTTCCGGGTCTCCCACGTGGGTGCAGGGTCCCAAAGCCTTGGGCCGTCCTCAACTGCTTTCCCAGGCCACAAGCAGGGAGCTGGATGGGAAGTGGAGCTGCCGGGATTAGAACCGGCGCCCATATGGGATCCCGGCGCGTTCAAGGCGAGGACTTTAGCCACTAGGCCACGTCGCCGGGCCCCAGAATGAACTCTTGTGACCAATACTGCTTAAGGTCATATGGGAGGGAGCAAGACCTTAGCTAATGGACCCTCAACAATGATGGTGAGTAAAGTCCTATGCATTTCCACCCCTGGATTCCTGGATCCACACATGAATCCTGACCATGAGAGACAGTGTCAACCATCACTCACTGCTTGAGAGAATACACTGCACTAAAGGACACTCCCCCATGCCCCTTGAGGTGGTACTGTCCAGTGGGTGTTACCTTTAGGTTTCAAAGGGCCATGCCACCATGTTGTCAAGCTAGCCAGTTCACAATGGCAGAAACACGTTCAAACCAATGAGTCCCATGAGCACACGACCACTGCTATACTTGGTTTGCTGTGAAGTAAGTTCTTCCATCAGCAACACTCTGTGGAATAGCCTGATTGGAAATAAGCTTCTGTTGATCCACAGGTGGCATTTTTGGCAGATGTGTGTACACAGGGGAGGCAAATCCTTATCCAGAGTAAGTAACTGTGTCAGTAAGAACAAAGGCCTGGCCATTCCAGGATGGAAATGGTCCAATGTAAACCAAAACCACTTGCTAAAAGGTAGCTGGCTGATAACCCCCAGGTCACACTGGGTTCTCAGCATGGGTCCCTACTGCTGGCAGACTGGACCCTCAGCAGTGGACATAGCCAGGTGAACCATGTTGAGTAGAAGCTCACATTACTGAGCCTCTGCCCAGCTCCTACCCGACAATACAATCACTATAGCACTGAGCCCAGGGGTCCATGACCATGGTGGTCGTGCAAAAAAGTTAGCTAGTGTCTAGAGAACAGATCATCCCATTCACCAGTTAGTAAGTTTGCCGTTAGGTGTAGTTCCCCTTGGGTGAGCATGTGTATGAAAAATAAACATCTTCATGTTATTTGCATATTCTGAGAGTTCTGTTTTCTTACCTCTTATCTGTAAGTGTTTATCAGTCATGTTCCTTCTAAATCCTTGACCATACAGTTAAACCATTAGTCACAACTTGCTGTATGAACTATGGGAATGAGTATTTGGCCAGGATGTTTTAGAATGTCCACACCCCGTACCAAAGTGTGTGGTTCAAATCCTGACCCCTCTGCTTCTGATTCAGCTTCCTACTAATGTGCATACAGGGAGGCAGCAGATGATGGGTCAAAGTCTTGGGTCCCTGAGACTCACGTGAAATATCCAGATGGAGATTCAGGTTTCTGGTTTCAGCCTGGATCCAATCCTGGCTGTTGCAGCGATTTAGGAAGTGGACTAGCAGAGTAACTGAATAAAATGTTTGTTTGAGTCCTAGTCCCAGTGTGGTGATTATGGGAAGTGGAACCTTGGGAGAAGATAATTAGATCATAAAAGAAGAGTCCTCTTGAAGAGAATGAATGTCCTTAAAAAGACAGACAAGGGTGACCTCATTTCCCCTCTCTTGTCTCTCCCGCCATGTGTGATTATCTGCAACTCAGAAAAAGTCCTTACCAGATATCAGAAGTGCCAGCACCCTGCCACCAACTGGAACCAAGAAAACTGGATCTGGGGGTGGATTCTGTAGGGGATTTGTGGGCTCACCCCTGTGGGACTGTGGGACCCACTGGTGACTAGCCAAGCAAGCCATGACACAGAACTCACTGACACTCGTGGGAGCTGGGATTGAGAGCAGGTTGTGCTGGGCTAGACTGTAGCATCAGCTGAGAACTGTGTCCCAGGCCAGGCCAGGCCAGGTCAGGCTGGGCTGCTGCACCCATAAGCACATGCAAAGGATGGGATTGGGAGTAAACTATGCTGGGCATGGACCTAGCAGCTGCCAGTACATGTGAAATCCAGGTCCAGGAGCGGGCCTGGTAGTGGAACTTGGGGAACTCCCCTGCTAGGCTGCATCTCCTGCTGGTAAACAAATACTGGGGTTGGGCCATGCCAGGCAAGGTCATAGCACCTGCCAGCATGCACAGGAGCCAGGACAGGGTGTGAGCCATGCAAAACTTGACTGCCACACTGGCTGGTGCACAAGAGAGCCAGGGCTGGAGACAGGCTGGGCTACAGTAGGCTATAGCACCTATCAGTGATAGTTGGGACTGAGGGTGGGCCGTTCCAGGCCAGGCTGCAACATCTGCTGGCAAGTGCTGAAACTGGAGGCAGGCCATGTCAAGCTAGATGGAAACACCTACCAGTGTACCCAAGATCCAAGGCTGGGCCTGGTAACAGAAATACAGGGACTCTCCTGCTAGGCTAGAGCTCCCGCTGGTGAGCACAGGAGCCAGGGCCGGGTGTGGACCAGGCTGAACAAGGCTATAGCATCCCTCAGGCTATGTCTGGGCTGGGTCCAGAGGCAGGCCGGACTGAGCAAAGCTTTAGGACCTACTGGCACTTTCAAGAGTCAGAGTGGATGTGGGCTAGGCTGGGCTAGGCTGTGACATTTGCCAATCCACATGAGAACCAGGTCTGAGGGTGGGATAAGCAGGGCTGGACTGTACCAACCAATGGTGAGAGCCAAAATGACTGTGGACCAGTCGGGCAAGGCCAGAATACCTGCAGATAGTGCCTAGACTAGGGGTGGGCTATGTCAGGCTGGGCCTAGCACTCACCAGTAAGCATGAGATCTGCACCGTAGATCTGGCAGAGAAACTGGGGGAATTCCCCTGTTATTCTACAACTCCCACTGGTGAACATGAGAACCAGGACAGGAAGTGGGTCAGCTTGGAAAGGTGGTAGCACCCATCACCATATGTGTAGCCTGGGTCTGGGCTTGTATTAGGCTGAGCTAAGACATAGCACGCATGCGATGCAGGATGGGATGGGCTAGACTGCAGCACATGCTGCACACACAAACTTGTGGCTGGGGGCAGACATGGTGGGAATTATTAAGGTTGCCCTAACTAAGTTATAACACCCACTGGTATACATGAGAACTGGGTCTGTGGTAATCTAGGTTGGGTTAGATCTAAGCACTTGTCAGTTTGGGTGAGAGATGGGGCTGGAAGGTAGCACTGGCAGAAGTGCTGCCCACAGGTGAAATTTCTTCTTCAGAGAAACCTCAGTTCTGCTCTGGAGGGCAGATCAAGCCCACTCAGATCATGCAGGATAATACACATGACTTGAAGTCAGCTGATGCTGGGGCTTTTAGAACTTTATTTATTCTGATCTTACTTGAAAGGCAGAGAGATAAACAGTAAGAGGAGAGATTTCATCAGCTGGTTCCCTCCCCAAATATTTTCAACAATCAGAGTTGAGCCAGGTTGAAGCCAAGAGCCAGGAACTCCATCCAGGTATCCCCCACGGGTGTCAGAGGCCCAAGCACTTGAACCCCCATTTATTGCCCGCAAGGTTACACATTAGCAGAAAGCTGGATCAGAAGTGCAGTAGCTGGGACTCAAATTGGGGACTCCAGGATGGACTGTGGACATCCCAAGTGGATTTTCAACCACTGCACCAAATTTTATAGATGTGAGCTGTAACCACATCTATAAAATACCCAGACTTCAATGCCCCAATTAGTGTTTGAGTAACAGCTAGAGTTGACTATTTAAGAAAGATTCATTTGTTTTTATTTGAAGGCAGAATTACACAGAGAGAAGGTGAGAGAGAGGGACATGCGTTCATTGACTCGCTCCCCAAATGACTGGTCCGAAGCCAGGAATCAGGAGCTTCTTCCGGTGTGCAAAAGAAGGACCAAGGACTTGAGCCACCTTCTGCTCCCGGACACATTGGCAGGGAGCTGGCTCAGAAGCAGTGCAACTGGAACTTGAACCCAAATTGCTCCCCAAATGTCTCCAATGGCCAGCCTAGGCTGAACCAGGAACTGAGTCAGGATTCGGGAATGCAGTTCAGGTTTCCTGCATGGAGGCAGGGGCTCAAATACTTGAAACCATCACCACAGTCCCCCATGGCCACGTTTGGCAGGAAGCTGGAATTAGCAGCAGAATTAGATATTAACTCCAGTGGCGCACTGGCTAACTACTAGGCTAACCACTAGGCTAACTTTCTGCCCCTATAATTTTTTTTCCATACAATTTTGAAAGTCTCATTTTAAAATTTGCACCATCAAGTCTGCAATATCCTGTTGGTCACATGGACCAGTCTTCTTCATAGTGTGAGGGGGACTCACCTAAAAGTGAATATTGGGAAGTGCAATGACTAGGGCCTGGCTACCACACCCGGCACAACAGTGGTCCATTAAAGGCTATTTTGAGCAATATTGACCAAAGGTTGAAGGGCAAGCAACCAGCAAAGGCCCGAGCCTTACTGTCCCTGTGATTCCAGCCAGAGGATCTATAAATGACACTCTTGGGCTTGCAAATTTTTTCTTCAAGGTGAGAGTTCCTAAGTTCCTTCAAAGGTATTGATTCAAAGGTTTTGGGGGTGCCTTCAAAGCAAAGCCACACACAGACCCACCATCGGTCCAGACACACTCTGTTTGCTGTGCAAGTGTGAAATGCAGCATCTCAGGGGTCACGTTGTCTCTGTTCGTTAATGGATTTAGAGCTGATGCGAAAGGGTGGGAACACACAGGGCACAGCTACAAAGAAACAGACCTGATTTTCATGCGGAGTATCTTTTTGTTCTTTGTCAAGAGAAATTTATCAGCCTGTCTGGGGTGGTCTGGCAGGCTGCGGGTAAGGCAGCGGGTTCCATTTTGATACATTATGGTGAAATGCCAGGGTACCTCAGTAGCTGTGGAACCTACCAGAGACAGATCCTTTGCCCTTCATATCACCTCTTCTGATCCCAGCCAGGAACTTTCCTGCCCCCATGGTTCTCCAGAACACTAGGTAAAGGGCCTTGTGCAGTGGCCTAGTGGCTAAAGTCCTCGTCTTGAACGCGCCAGGATCCCATATGGTGCCAGTTCCAATCCTGGCAGCTCACTTCCCATCCAGCTCCCTGCTTGTGGCCTGGGAAAGCAGTCAAAGACGGCCCAAAGCCTTGGAACCCTGCACCTGTGTGGGAGACCTGGAGGAGGTTCCTGGCTCCTGGCTTCAGATGACTTGCAGTCACTTGGGGATTGTTGCAGAGCGTTGCAGTCACTTGGGGAGTGAATCATTGGACGGAAGATCTTCCTCTCTGTATATCTAACTTTCCAATAAAAATAAATAAATCTTAAAAAAAAAAATCACTAGGTAAAACACTTATGGATGAACTTAGAGCTCAAGTTTTCTTTTCCCCAACAGTCACGCCTCTGACATCTTTCCGTGCCGCAGGATGCTGCGGTAGGTGCACTAGAGCTGAGCTTAGAGGCAAACATTCATTTGCTACACCTTGCTGTATGACCTGGAACATGTCGCCATCCTGGGGACCTGTCTGAAAAGTTGGCCTCTGTGGTTCTCCTTCCTGGACAGTCCACAGGGGGTGTGGGGGGACAGCAGAGGTGAGGGTGGAACGCAGCACAGCCAGAAGAAGCCTGGGTGCCCATTGGCCAGCTCTTCAGGCAAGCTCAGATATGGCCCCACCCTGTGGTTTTCTGCCTTGTGGCTCTCCAGGCTGTACCCCACATCACCTGGGGGAGTTTGAGAACAACTCCCTTACCTCACCCAGACCAATAGAATAATCTGAGAACATGGACCTGTGTGGTTTTATTTGCTTCCCACACGATGCTGAGTTGCTTAACCCTTGCTAATTCACAGCTCTCAGCAGGGAGAGGCTGAGATCTAGGGAGACAAGGAACCAGGTGCACCACAAGGTGGCAGCTGGACTGAGACTGGACCTCCATCCTTGAGAAGGACCGACATATCGACATCTGAAAATCTCTGGGGGCCCCTCCCACGCAGATTTGTGGGTTTCTGCAAGAAAAATTGTTGCTGCTCCAGCCAACAGTGGGAGGATCAGCTCCACGTGATGGCGTTGGGCAACCTGATCAGACAGATTCTTTTACTTTGTTTGATTTATTTATTTTATTGGAAAGGCAGATCTACAGAGAGGAGAGACATAGAGAGAAGGTTTTCTATCTGCTGGTTCACTCCTCAGGTGGCCGCAACAACCGGAGCTGAGCCAATCCAAAGTCAGGTTCCATGAGCTTGTTCTGGGTTTGCCACGTAGGTATAGGTTCCAAGGCTTACGACCGTCCTCCACCGCTTTCCCAAGCCATAAGCAGGGAGCTGGATGGGAATGCAGCAGCCAGGAGCAGCTGGGACACGAACCGACACCCAAATTGAGTCCTGGCACTTGCAAAGTGAGAATTTAGACACTGAGTCGTCGCACAGGGCCAGACACAGATTCTTATTTCCTGACTATACCTTCCCCCCATCTGCAGGTGCTGGACAGAGTGGCCTTCATTCTCGCTGAATACTGTATGGTTTTGCTCATCACCTCAAGAAGTCCTAGTCGCCAAGAGAATCTTCTACTTGAGCTTGTCCTCTGACAGAGCTGCCTGGGGCTGCCTCATTGCCTCCGTAGAACTAAAAGGACCACGAGGCCTGGCTGCTGCTGGTGGAGTTCTGAGTAACGGAGACAGTTTCGTGACCGTGCAAACCCCACCTCTGGAGTTAATACTTCTCTGGGTGATGGGGGCTTGGAAGGGCCTCCTGCCTCCCACACATCATCTCCTACAGTCATCTTGTCTCCTCTCCTCCTCCAGGAAGCCCACCAGGAAGAAAGCAGCAGCAGAGGGGTGCCGTGATGGCCTGTTTCATATTTTTCTAGCTAAGAGATCGTGATCTTGTGGTGACAGGAAGGAGTAGATGAAGCAGTAGTGAACAGGTCTAGATTCCAATTTTCAGTGTTTGTTTCTCTTGCTACATGACTATCGGATTGTGGCTAACATTGAGGCATAGTAGGTTTAGCTATAACTTAGACCAATTGGTATCCCAAATGGGTACCGTTCAAACCCCAGCTACTCTACTTCCAATCCAGCTTCCTGCTGATGCGCCTAGGAAAGCAGCAGAAGATGACCCAAGTATCAGGCTCCTGCACCCACATAGGAGAGCCAGAAGAAGCTTCTGGCTTTGCACCAGTCTATTTCTGGCTGTTGTGGTCATTTGCAGAGTGAACCAGGGATGAAAGATCTCTCTCACTGTCTCTCCCTTTGCGTGTGTATGTAACTCTGCCTTTCAAGTAAAAAATTTTAAAGATTTATTTATTTATTGGAAAGGCGGTTATATAACAAGAAGGAGATACAGAGAGAAAGCTCTTCTGTCCATTGGTTCACTTCCCAAGTGTTTGCAAAAGCTAGAATTGAGCCAATCTGAAGCCAGGAGACTCTTCCAGGTCTCCCACATGGGTATAGGGTCTCAAGGCGTTGGGCTGTCCTCTACTGCTTTCCCAAACCACAGGCAGGGAGCTGGATGGGAAGTGGAGCATCTGAGACATGAACCAGCACCCATATGGGATCCTGATGAGTTCAAGGTGAGGACTTTTAGCCCCTAGGCTATCGTGCCAGGCCGATTAATAAATACTTTTTAAAAAATTGTTTTTAAAGCACAATGTATAGATCTTGTCACTCCCCTGAGCTTCTGGTCTCTCAACCTGAACACGAGAATCTCAACTGTGCCCTGTCTATCTTTCACTAGTGAATGAGAAAGATCTTGGTAAGCTGTAAGGACAATGTGAGTATTGTTGGAGAATTGGTGCTTGAATGGGAGTGCATACAGCCAAGATGATTTATTTTGCAAAGAACCAGAATATTCTGTCTACCCAAGCCAGGGATAGGGGGCAAGACGGAGGATGGGGGAGAGTCAAGTAAAAAGGGAAGGGAGGGGAAGAGAAGGCACAACCCAGGTGAGCCTGAAGGTGTGGGGGGTGTGGAGAATTAGTTGGGAGGAGGAGCTGCAGGTGGGCCTCAAGGGACTGGTGACAGATTCTTTTATTTTTTCCCTTTATTTTTGACAATCTTTACATAGATGATTAGAGCACAAATGGTCAAGGGCTACAGGAAAGTGGGTAAGACTATTGTTTCCACATCATTGCTTTTTTTTTTCCTGTATCTGGGGTAAAGGGGGAGATAAAGGGAGAAGCCCCACCTAGTTTCCCACCCATCCCAGGTCCCCGATGTGGGGCATGCTCCAAGGGTCCTGCTCAAGTAGTTTTGATAGTTCAACAGTTATGAATTGCTGCCAATCTCGCCATTCCAAGCACAATGAGGTTGCTGCAGAATCCACTGATTGACATAGTCCACCTTAGAGTCTCCATTTGCCCAGTTTTTCATTGCCAATATGTGGCTGGGGTAGTTGATTGATTTGTTCTGGCTGGGGTAGTTGATTGATTTGTTCTGTACTCTGTTGTGGTACCAGGTATCCTCTGCAGGTTCTGATGGACTGCCATATCTTCCATGTGCACCTGGATATGCTGTCTACTGCTCCGTCTGAGCCTCTGAGGAGGCTCTGCTCTGACACTTGCCTCCATGGTCAGACCATGGATGGAACCTGCACTTCTCTTCATGGTTAGGGTTCTGAGTCTGGCAGTTTGATTGGGGAAACCCCAAAGAAACTTTGTCTGAGGTGATCCCAGACCAGATTCTTGTGTGTACTTGCCAGTACAGGGCCCAGCACAGTCTGTCACCCCAAATCAGCTGATGGTTGCAATTGCTGGGTCAGTTCTGTTTCCAGCCCTGTCTTCCACACAAACCAATGGTGTTGCAGTCCAGCTGATTCTGCCCACCTCACACTCGACCCTCACACAAACCAGTGGGATCTGAAGCCTAGTCAGGGCAACTCCCAATAATCCCCACCGGGCCCACCCCCTGCCCTGGTTCCTGTGCTTGTCAGTATGTACAGCAGACTAGTCCAATCTGCCCACATCCCATTCAGCTCTCATACATGTCAATGGGCATTGAAACTTAGTTCAACACAACCAGCTCCACTATCCAGCCCACACACATGCTGGTGGGTGTCGTTCTGTCTAACCACGTCTGCCTCAGTCCTGGTTCTTAGGCTCTCCGGTGGGAATGGTAACCCAAGAGGGAGGTGTCCACTACTTTCCTACTGGGCCCACTCCTGGGTCATGCACTTTCTGGCTGGTTCTGGAGTTTAACTTCACAGAATTAGGCCCCAGTGCCAGCATCTGCCAGCTGATGCTGCAGCAAAGCCCAACAAACCCTCACCCATTCTGATTTATACTTGCACCAGTAGGGACAGTCAACCAAGCTTGGCTCTTCTTTGATCTGGCTCACATGAGGCCCACAGGTATTGTAGCCCTGCCTGGTCTGATCTGCCCCCATCCCAACTCACGCTCTCCAGTGGGCAAAGTATTTAGCAGGGATGCCCTCCACATTCCCCCTAGCAGCTTTACCCTCTCCCTCCCTGGTTCCTACTAGTTGGGCACTGAGGCCCAGTCTGGCATGGCCTACCTCACCTCGGCATTTGCCAGTGGGTGCTGTAGCCTGGCCTGGCCAGGCCAACCCCCAGTTCCAGCTGATGAGGGTTACAATCTAGCCCAGTGCAGCATGCACCCTATCCCAGCTGTACTGTGTACTGGTATGTGACTGGTACGTGTTGCAACAATACCTGACCTGGCTGTTTTGGTGTTTGGATTCATCAGCAGTTGATGTGAACTGGTTCAACCTGGTCCACCACTGACTTGTGCCAAATGTGTGCTGGTGAGTACCTTTCCCTGGCCTGGTCAGGGCTGTTCTTTATCGTGCTTCTTGTGTTCACCTGCAGGGACTGTGTCCCAACAGAGGAGTTTCCCAAAATCCTCCATCAGAACTTCTCCCAATGCCAGACCTCGCGTATACCGGTGGGTCCATCCTGGCCTTCAATCCATTCTGGTTCTTACTGTTGGATGTTTCAGCCCAGCCAAGGATGATCCACAAGCAGACACAGCTCACACATGGCTCAGTAGGGGCAGAGACCTAGCCTACTCCATCCTACATCTACCCTGGTCCTCCAGAGCACCAGATGGTGCTGGAGTCTAGCCAGACTTGGTGCATCTAGTTTCAGTCCACACTTGTGCCAAGGGAGACTGTAGCCATATCCAGAACAGAACACAGCCCCCTCCAGCCCCTGCACTCACCAGTGAGAATCCCCAACCCAGCTAGGGTGTCCTCTTAACTCCCCAACCGGGCCTGTTCCCAGCCATAGATCACACATGCCAGTGGTTGCTCTGACCCAGCTTGGATAGCCCTTCACCTGTCTTGGCCTTTGCCTTTGATGTGGTGGCCTAGCATCCCTGGCTCATGCAGACCAGTAAGTGTAAGAACATAGCTCGGCATGACCTGTGCTCCATCCTGATTTCTATTTTTGCTTGTGAGCTAAGGTTTGCTCGGCACTGCCAGGTCCACCCCCTTCCATTACCAACCCACACATTAACCAGCCATTGGAGCTACTTTGCCCAGCTTGTCCGACCCCTGGGCCTGGACCATGTGTTCACCAGTGGGAGCTATGACCCACCAGAGGAGTTTCCCAAGTTCTTCTACTTGACCCACTCCCAGACCCAGTTCTCACACATTCCAGTGGGTTTTAGGCCAGTGTCAGGCATAGTCTGGCCTTCTATTTGGCCTTGTATGAGCTCGTGAATGTTGCAGCGTGACCCACCCCACACCCTATTTAGGATGCGCATTCGGGTGCTGCTGCCTTGACCAGCCCAGACTGTTGTCTGTTCCTTTACCTGTGAGTGATGGCAGGTTCCTTGGTCACACCTAGCTCAGCCCATCACCATCCCAACTCTTGAGCTAACCAGTGGGACTAGTATTTCCACAGGGTTTGGCCCACAAATTCCCCACAGAATCTACCGCAGGAAATGGTTCTCTCGTGTGCTGGTTAATGTCGTGGCTCTGCCTAATGTGACCTGTCTCCTGATCCAACATCCTGTCAGGTATTGGATTTGAGCTTGCTAGACAAGCCTCCACTCTTAGCTTTCACATGGACTGGTGTGTGCTGGTCAGCATCGTTCAGTGATAACAAACTCTACACAAGACTCAAAGGAGGGTGGTATATCAGTCTGACCTATAAAGATCATCTGGTCCCTCTTCTCCAAACCACCAGGTCTCAGTACCCTTGCTTACCTTCAAGGAAAAGTTACTCTGTTGTTGGGAGTCTTCAGGATTGATTCGCATCCCAGAAGCACAGTGAGCTCAACATGGAGGTACCTAGGCGGCAGTTCATACCCCCCAAAACCCCAGAGCTTGCCACCAGGCTGCCAGCAAGCAGAGCCTGGCACCAAATGATGCACTGGCCACCCGAGGACAGCTCACTGACAGACTATTTTAGTCACAGGTAGGTGGGAAGGGACTGGGGGAGGGGCCATGAGAGATTGGGGGGTGGGATTCTCAGGTAAGACATGAGGTTACATCTCCTTTGTGGATAAACAGAATGGTGCAAATTTCACCAGCTGTGGGAAAAGGGAAGCAGGAAGTGGTGCCAGGTCCAAGGCGGGATGTTCAAATCACTCTTCACATTCCTCCCTTTTGTTATATATAAAGGAAAAGGGGCTTTGTTCTCCTCCATGACTTCTTCAAGCTGAGTTTGGGCACAGTGTTCTCTCAGCACTGATGTCAGCCTGGTGAGGGAGGAATGGGAGACTCTAAGCCCTGCAAAAGAAGCTGGTTAATGATTTGGTTAGAAAACATTTTGCATTTGAGTGTGGATGACACAGGAATGGAGGGAGGTTATCAAAAGTCCTTTTGAAAAGATGGCTTTGAGTTCTTCCTGAGGCTCGCAGGAATATGTAGTGTCTGAGGGTTTGTTTTGATGAAGAGCTTCTTGGGGGTGCCTCTGTGGGGGTGGATGGATCATCAGGACAGGTGCTGACCTTCTGTGCAGACTCTGCATTCAGCCATTCTTGGAAGGAGTGTCCACTTGGCTTTGGCAGGGCACTGAGATCACTTCTGCTCAGTCCCACAACCCTTCTGAGTGTTGCTGTAAGCAAAGGCCAGTGAGGAATACCCCCTCAGCACTTTAAGGTGAGAGACTGCATGGGGACCAGGAGGGACCACAAAGGGCTTGAGGACAGGTGACAGAGAAGGGATGAGGAAAGCCAGGGCAGGTGTGGGGACCTTTGGTCTACCCAAGGCCATTTGGATATTTACAACATTATTCACAAGCCATACAAAATCGTCAACTTAAACATCAGCCTTATATAGATTTACTGGCTTCCGGGTCCCACCTGCCATTTCCTAGTCAGGGCCAGACCCAATGATTTTGTGAGCTTTTAAACAACCTGTGGGCAGGACATTTCCCACCCACCCCTGCTCCAGAGACTGTCATGATAAAGTCACAGCGACTACTGATTGTTTCCTATGTAAAAGAGCAGTGTTAAATACTTGACGGACCCTGTCTTATTTGCCCCTCACGATAGCTCTGTGAGGTCAGTGTTTTTATTTCCATGTTACATCTGCGGACATGTCACCTAGCAGTTTAAATGTGCAAGTCCCGTATCAGAATACCTAGATTTGATTCCCAGCTCCGACTCCTGACTACAGCTACCTGTCAATGCAGATTCTGGGAAACGGTAGGTGACAGCGCAATTAAACTCCTGACACCCACAAGGGTGACCTAGATTGTGTTTCTGACTCCTGACTCCAGCTCCGGCCCAGCTCTGAGTATGGCAGGCCATTTGGGCAGTCACTGGTCCTGTGGCAAATGGGTTCACTCTTCCTCTCTCCCTCTTCTCCTCTCCTCCCCTATCCTCCTTTCCCACCTTACTGCCTCTCAAATAAATAACAACAAATAAGAAAATAGAGTTCAGAGAATCACAAAGTTAGCAAATCAAAAAAAAAAAAAAATTCAGACCCTGGTCTCCTCCCAAGCTGGCCCTTGTACAGTCTGGCATGGATGGAATGAATTGCTTACAGAGCCATACGGTGGGAGAAAAGATAGGATGGAGACCAGCTATGGAACATCTTGTTCAAGGTTCTGGAGGAGTCTTAACACCCAAGCCAGTATCTGTGGTGGGGACGTCATCGTAAGCTGCTGGCACTCAGGAGGCACCCTGAGGATCAGTTAGCAGGCTGTGGTCCAGGGTAAGTGCGTCATCTCTCGCCATCACATTTTGTTACTTGTGGTCCACAGAGTGGCATTCTCATCTCCTTGACCTTGTTAAAAACAGAGGCTCTTAAGTCTCTCTTAGACCCACTGATTTTCACATATACCCAGAAGGTCAAGGGCACACTGGATTTGACCACCATTGCCCAAAAAGATAAGAGCCCTGTCTGGGAGGTGGGAGACCTCTCCTAGAGAGGTGTGCTTGTTGTTGTTGTTGCTTTTCTTAGAACTCTTTGAGAATCAGAGGAAAGCCAAAGAATGCCTGGGGGGCGGAAATTGTTGGCAGCTACATGCCAACATTCCCCAGAGCCACAGGGGCCTGACAGCAGCAGGACCCCCTCTGGCTCTAGGGAGGACTATCCCAGCAGGACTAATTTGGCTGCAGAGAAAAAGTGAGAAATTTGCAGTTGAAAAAAACCACCTGAGGTCTGCTGCTATGGGTTGTCATTTTCCAACTCTCCGGATCCCCGGGCAAGGCTTGTGGCTACAGCAGCCCAGGAGGTCGCAACTAGCTCATGGGCCACCCCGGCATTGTTCCCCAAATCCCTGGGTGATCTGAACTTAGTCTACACCAGGGAGACAAGGAACCAGGCCCACCCCGGCTGGCTTCCTTGAGCGGGACAGAGCCCGCCCGGGTGCCTTCCTTTAGTCTCAGAAAAGCCAAAATTAGCCTTGTGTTGTTTCTTTTCTCAGGAGCCTCCTAATTGTATCTCAGGAAAGGATTATTGTGCTCTGGGGACCCTATCTTATCGGGGAGGGGTGGTGGTGGTGCAGGAGGCGATGAGTGAAAGGAAAATGGTCTTTGACAAATTGGTCCCCTTTGGGCAATCACATGACCTTCCAGTAACTGCCCACCAATGTGTCAGTCAAGCTATTGTTCCAGCTCCCAAATAGTTATCCACAGAGGAGGCCCAAGCAGACTGCGGAGGAAGGGGCATGTGGGCAGAGGGCGGGTTTGGAGAGCTCCAGGGAATTTTATTGGGAATGAGGGCCACCCTTGGTCACCAGCTTTGAAGGACTGAGTATGTGGGGTGCAGCAATCCCCGGCCAAAACGTGTAGAAGCAGGACAGATTACATTGGCCCCACTGCCAATGGGGTGCTCTGGCTGGGGCAACCTTAGAGTAGAGCTGCATTTGGGGTCTTCCCTGTAACCTGGTCGGCCAGGCTATTTCCCTGAGCCCTCTGAACAAATACAGAATTATTCTTTTACCTCTATTAGCAAAGTTTAAAACACAGAAAAACAAAATCACACAGGGAACCCAGGGACCAATGCAACCTGAGCTGTCGCAGTGAGAGCTTTCACACATAGAACTGGAGGCAGCAGCAGGCGTTTGCCCTCAGGGATCACTTTTTCGCTTGCCTCTCCAGGGAGGGAACTTGTGAGCTCAGGGCTGACCTTGCTGAGCCTGGCCTGGGACTGCCATCACATCACAGGACATCGCCACCGGGGCGAGGCTAGGCAGCACGTGAGAGTGTGTGTTATCGGTGGGGAACACTTTTTCCCTGCCCTCAGGGGCAGTCATCCGTCTGATACGACCATGGGTGGAGGTGGGCAGAGGGGAAGGGCGTGTCCAGTCAGCCACGGCCACACAAAAGAGCCATGAGGTCATCGGAGCCCTGACTGCTGGCAGCAATTGTCCTCCCAGCTCAAATTCCCAGGGGCTTGTCTCCGCTCCCACTGAGGGCTCTGCAATTCTGCTTCGCACATACATTTTCTCTCAACAGGACCTGGGACCCGATAGCCAGATGGGGCATTTGTTATCAGGCAAGAGATTTGAAGTCTCCCTTTGAGACACTTGGAGGACCACAGTGTGCCTCCCACTTGTAATGACCACTGCCCTCCTATCTGATTGATTCTTCTCTGCCTGGGCTGTGACAGTTTGTGCAGCCCTCCACCCACCTTGCTCATCCGCTCCTACCCAGGGTCCCTCCCTGGACCACCCCTCCAAGACCCCGCTCTCCCCTCTACTCCACACAGACTTTCTGAGTTCATGTGACTGGTCAGGAGCTGTCGCCTGTGAATCTGTGTGGACAGCGCCCCACCCCAGAGAGCCGTTCCTGCTGGAGTAGCCTAGGGCAGAAACGTTTCCAAGGGTGGAAGATGTGCACAGCCTCCTCATGTTTAGCTGGGTTTTAGTAACCGCTTCTTACCCCACTCATCTTTCACTGTGGCTGGATATGAGAATCATGCCTGAGACTGTTTAAGGATCACTCAGGCTGAGGTGTCCCACCAGATATTAGCTTGTCGGGTTTCTGTCCTTTAAGGTAACCAGAACCTAGCCTGGAATCCCACGCAGTAGCTCCACCCAAAATGTAGGTGGGGGCACCTGGCACTGGCAGTGCTGGGTGGCATTTCCATTTGGAGTTCCAGAGGACAGCTTTCCCAACAAGTGAGAGTGGGCAACCTGGGATTTACCATGATAATTTCCTTTGAAAGAATAGCCTTTCGGGGCTAGTGTTGTGGCACAATGGGCAAAGCCACTGCTTGCAATGTGGCATCCCATATGGACACCGGTTCAAATCCCAGCTGCTCCACTTCTGATTCAACTCCCTGCTAATGTGCCTGGGAAAAGAAGTGAACAATGGTCTGAGTGTACGGACCCCTGCAGCCACATGGGAGACCTGGATAAAGCTCCTGGTTCCTGGCTTTGGCCTGGCTCAAATCTAGCCACTTGAAGAGCAGACCCAGAGGGGGGAAAATAATCTTTCTTCTCTTTAACTCTGGCTTTCAATCAAATAAGTAAGTCCTTAAAAACAAACAAACAAACAAAAAACAAACAACAAAAAAAACCACCAGCATGGAGTGAGCACATGGTTCAGTGGTTGAGACACTTGCATTTCACATTGGAGTGCGTGAGTTTGAATCCCAGTGCTGTTTCCAGCTGCAGCAGGACCCTGGATGGCTTGGGAAAGCCAGATGGAGTTCCAGGCTCCTGACATCAGCCTGACTCTGCCTCCACTGTTGCAGGCATTTGGTGAGAGAGTCCATGGATGGAAGATTGCTCTCTATTTTCCTTTGTGTCTCTGCCCTTTAAATAACATGACAATAGATAAAGTTGAAAAGAAGAAGAGGCTCACTGTTGGAGTAATATGATAACCCAAACTCTTCCGGTTCAAGGTACACAAAGAAAAGCTGCAGCTAGGACAGACACCTTGAGAGGGAACATAAGAGGGCAGAAGTTGTAAATCTGTGAGCTAGATGTCTGGGAGTGGGAGAGGTCCTGGCATTGGTGCTGATGTGGTAGTCCGGGGGCCAGCTGGTGTGCTGAGAGCAGGTGTGTAGGTGGGAATTCCCTTAGCCAAGCTTCACAAAGGGGGTGATGGTTTCTTCTTCAAGAGCCACAGAGGGCCTGAGAGGCTGCGGGGATCAAGTGGCAGGTGCCAGCCGACAGGGTAGGACCAATGTCCAACAGTGACACCGTGAGGCAAGGAGAAGTCACAGCAGAGGTAGGCATGGCTACTAAGTTTCCCTGGATATTGCTTGCTCATTGATCCAAACACCTTCTGATGCTGATTGATGTAAAGTGTATCATCAACAGTTCTGTAAGAAAGTCATTATCACCCTGATCTATAGAAAAGGAAATTGACGCATGGGGATTTCACAATTCCAGAGTGGCAGTCAGCTTTGGTGGTTAGAGGCCACACCTCTAACCACTGGGCCTTGCTGTCTCCTTAGCAACAGCCATGGTTTACAGAGCGTATTCTACCAGCTGCTACGTTCTCCATACTTTTTAGTCTTCACCACAGTTTGAGCAGAGAAATATTTTTATTCCCATTTCTCAGGTGAGTAAGGGGACGCGCAAAGAGGAAAAATTGCAAGGTTGCTCATCTTACGCTCTCTCTCCCCTGCGAGAACGGAAGCTGGATTGACCCTAATCCCATGGCAACACCTTCATGTGGTGGGATGGTCTCAGGAAACTCCAGTTAGGTAGGAGGCATTCTGGGGAGGCGAGGCTTCCTGACACGGGACACGTGGACTCTGCAGTGTGGCAGTGGAAAAAAACAAAGATAACTGGGACAGTAACATTTATATCCTCACATTGCTGACAGCAGGTGGTACCAGCACTGGGAACCTCACCCTGAGTGCACACGAAGGGTGGGGGCAGGAAATCTGAGTTCAGTGAAAACCCAAAACAAACCGCAGGTGACTCTGGGGCACAGGCAGGGCTGGGAACGCCTGCCTTGTGTTGTGGTCATAGTTACAGCCTCCCGCAGTGATTCCAGAACTGTTTCTCACTTAGGGAGCTCTCCGCAGCCTCCATCAGGCTTCCACTCCTGTCTTGAAAGAGGACCATGAGGGGGCTCCAGCGGCTGGAGGCCTGGCAGCTGAAAGCCACTTGTACATTCTCTTTGTTCTGGCTTTTTCCCATGCTTCTCCACTTGGAAAATTATGGGGTCGGCACAGGGCCTACCAGCTTAATCCTCCACCTGTAGTGCTGATGTCCCAGAGACTCCACTTCCCATCCAGCTCCCTGCCTGTGGCCTGGGAAAGCAGTAGAGGATGGCCCAAAGCCTTGGGACCCTCCATCGGCATGGGAGACCTGGATGAAGCTATGGCTCTTGGCTCCTGGCTTTGGATTGGCTTGGCTCCGGCCATTGCAGCCATTTGGGGAGTGCTACAGCGAAGGAAGGATCTTTCTCTCTCTCTCTCTGTTTCTCGCCATAAATCTGATCTGCCTTTCCATTGAAAATAAAATAAGTTTTTTTTTTATCAAAAAGAAAAGGGAGGAAGAGGAAGATCCTGATGTATTTTTTGGCCCAATTCTTTGGGCAAAGTGCTTCTTCTGAAAATATCTTAGAAGAGGAGCAACTTGTTGCATTGGAATAACTCCAGGAACCTGGAGCTCCCACCAACCATAGCAGCCTGCACAGGGTTCAACAGAAACAAGCCCTTTCACTTTCTGTGATCACAACTTACACCAGCCCAGCCCTCTCCTCTCAGCCACAAGCTGTACCAGGCTGATCCAGCCAGGCCTGCCCCAAGCCTGGGTGGAGGCCCTGCTTCCCTCCCTCCCTGAGTCACCCTGGACAGTGCCTGTGAGTCACTGCTGGCCTCCAGGCATGCTTTTCCCCAGTGTGGGTGCCCTTGCAAGGCTGACAGCTCTGCCGCTCACTGCCCACACAGCAGCCAGTGGCAGACACTCAAGGGCCTCAATGCTGCCTCCTCAGAAGTTCAAATTCACACACACATTTATGATGAGAATACACTAAGCAGTGAAAAGACACCCAGAGGAGTTTTAAGGAAATTTGAATAACAATGTTTATTTATTTTTTTAAAAAGATTTATTTATTTTTATTGGCAAATCAGAATGACAGAAGGAGGGAGGGAGGTGGCGGCTGCGGGGCAGTGTGCATGCGCCAGCTGCGCTCCTGGGAGAAGTGAGAGGCGGACAGGGCAGCCGGCGGGGCTTGGAGCAGGGTCAGGATGGACGAGGACGTGCTGACCACCCTCAAGATCCTCATTCTCGGCGAGAGTGGCGTTGGCAAGTCCAGCCTGCTCTTGAGGATCCAGAACTTGCAGTGACTGTAGGTGTTGACTTTAAGGTGAAAACAATTTCAGTGGATGGAAATAAGGCTAAACTTGCAATTTGGGATACTGCTGGTCAAGAGAGGTTTAGAACGTTAACTCCCAGCTATGACATAGGTGCACGAGGTGTTATTTTAGTTTATGATGTCACACGAAGGGACACCTTTGTTAAACTGGATAATTGGCTAAATGAATTGGAATCATACTGTACAAGAAATGACATAGTAAACATGCTAGTTGGAAATAAAATTGACAAGGAAAATCGTGAAGTTGACAGAAATGAAGGCCTGAAGTTTGCATGAAAGTATTCCATGTTATTTATAGAGGCAAGTGCAAAAACCTGTGATGGTGTCCAGTGTGCCTTTGAGGAGCTTGTGGAAAAGGTCATTGGGACACCTGGGCTGTGGGAGAGTGAGGCCCAGAACGAAGGATTCAACCTGTCTCACAGGGACGAAGGCCGGGGAGCCGGCGCCTGCAGTGGCTGCTGCTCTGTGCTGTACACTTCAGGAAGCTCCATCTCTGCCCGTCCATCAGCTAGCAGCACCTTCTGTGTGTATACTCTGCAACTGCTATGTGGGGGGCCGTGCAGTTTGCACATAATAGTTTTGTATCATGGCAGTAAATAATTGCAAGAAATCCCACTGTCAGTGGAATGTTATTGTAAGCATTCACAGTTGGCAGCCTGCAGTTTTTTATGTAACAAAAAATAGATGTGCCTTTATAAGTACCTTTGATTTTATGACTTACATTTATCATGTCAGTTTTTTAAAAATCCATCTATCTAGCATATGTTGAAACAAGGTCTGCCCCTGGTCTCCCTCTTTGTGCTCTAGTACCCCTTTCAATGACTGGATCCCTTGGTATGTAGAGCTCTGGAGCCCGGATGGTTCACAGGTGTCCTTCAGGAATGACAGGGCACGATTTGACAGCTTTTCTAGGGTGTTGAGATTCTCTTGTGGTACTAAACAACACTACACACAGAATGTAGCACAGGCTGGTTATGATTGAGTCTCTATTTGTCTTGATGAAGCTTCTGAAATAGTATTTATATGTTAAAAAAGTTACTTTTTAATTTTCTTCAGTGATTAGCTCAGTTGCTTGCCTGGAGTGTTAATCTGGTCTGTCTCAAGGGCCTCGCACAGCATTTGGAGTTCATGTATTTGCAGAACCACAGCAGGGTTTCAGAAAGAACTAGTGTGTTTATTGGAACTCCAGTCACAGTTTTAGAACCATTTTTTTTTTCTCATTGTAAGTGTTGGTAATGTTTGTCTAGGTTCCTCTGCTTTGCCTCATGTGATGTTAATAACTATCCATATTTTATAGTTTCTATATAAAAAAAAAAACAGAATGACAGAAGGAGAGGCAGAGAGAAAGATCTTCCATCCACTGGTTCACTCCCCAAATGGCTGCAACAGCCAGAGCTAAACCAATCTGACAACAGGAGCCAGGAGCTTCCTCCAAGTCTCCTAGGTGGGTGCAGTGTCTCAAGTCTTTAGGCCATCCTGTACAGCTTTCCCATGTCACAGGCAGGGAACTGGAAGGGAAGTGGAGCAGCCATTATGCAAACTGGGACCCATATGGGATTCCAGCACATGCAAGGCAAGGACTTCAGCTACTAGGAAATGCGCACGGGGCCCCGATGTTTATTTTCATTTGCTTGAGTGGCATAGTATCAGAGAAAGAGAGGTCTTCCTCTGGTTCACTCCCCAGATACCTGTAAAGCAGGGATTTAGCAGGCCAAAACCTAGAGCTAGGGGCCCAAGCCCCCTGGGGAGGGGGCGGCTAACCGTTGGTAGGAAGTTGGCTCAGGAATATACTTGAGCCAGCACAAGATGAGGGTCTCCCAAACTTCACCCACCGTGCTACAACACCTACCCAAAGTTTTAAGGATATTTTGAATTGGACCTGAAATAAGGGGAGTTTATGTAACAAACTATTTGGTGCAGAGGAAGTGAGGAGAATAACTGATACTTTCATGTCCAGGTCGAGTAGTTAAACGCCCTTTTGTGGTCTGTTATTTGTTTTCTAAGCCAGGGAGGCAGGTGAAAGAAGGGTGTGTGTGTGTGTGTGTGTGTGTGTGTGTGTGTGTTTGTGGTCACAAGTAATGGAAACTGGAGTTCCACAGTGGGGGTGTCGTGGGAATCTGCTGGATCCGAGGTCAATGACTTTGCCCGCAGTTGTCAGGGGCTGGCTCTCTGGGACCCCTCCGAGGTGTGGACAAGGACAGGTGCCCAGGGCTGGCTCTCTGGGGCCTTCTGCGGTGCTGACAAGGCTAGCTCAGCCAGCTGAGTGCAGCCTGGTCCCCTGGGAGTGGCGGCAGCACTTTTGAGCTGAGGCTTTATTGTCTGTTATCTTATCTCAATAGGAAAAGGCAATTCAGGGAAGAATTTCCTTGTCACATTGCTCCAGGCTTTCTTAGGGCCCCCCATCCCCTTCCCGCACCCCCCCTGCTGGGTCTGATCATTACTCAAGCTGACCAGGCATCTTATCAGGCATGTCAGAGATACAGTCTTTTCTCAGGGCCAGACATACTGGAATCTGGTTACCCTTTGTGGTCCACCATTGGGCCAAGTCCCTCACCTCAAAACCCACCCACCCTCGGGATCTGCCAGAAAATTCTTCCCAGTAATCAGAGTTTTGCAAGCCCTAGAATTCTACCCTCCTCTACTGGCCAGTGCCATGATGGGAGATTTTCAGGGGAGTGTGTGTTTTTCGCTTGCTTGCTTTCTCTTTTTCTCTTCCTTTCTTATCTTTCCTTCCTTTCTTTATTATTCAAAGACTATTTCACTTTGCTAGTTGCTTTTTTTTCCTTAAAAGTAAAAAAAGAAATTTACTTATTTATTTATTTGAAAGTCATTGTTAAAGAGAGAGGGGCAGGTCTTTCACTCACTGGTTGCCTAAATGGCTGCGAAGGCAGAGGCTGGACCAAACCGAAGCCAGAAACCAGGAGCTTCTTCCAGGTCTCCCATGTGGGTGCGGGGGCCCAAGAAGTTGGGCCATTCTCTGCTGCTTTGCTAGATGCATTAGCAGGGAGCTGGATCAGAAGTACAACAGCCTGGGATGCCTCCTACATGGGATGCCAGCATCACAGGCAATGGCCTAACTTGCTATACCACAGCAGAGCCTTCCAACTTTCTCTGAAAAACTTTCTATGTCAAAAATAAAGAAAGAATGTGATGGGCATGTCTATACTAATCACCTAAATTCATTAATTGTTCCCATTTTGTCACATTTGCTTTTTCTCTTTCCTTGCACATGCATCCTTGAAAAAAATGTGTTTTGGTACAAAGATTTATTTTTTATTTTTTGTTGTAAATCTTAAAGAGAAGAAAGAGTATGAGAAACAGAAAGAGGGAGATAGACCAGAGAGAGGTTCCCATCTACTGATTCATTTCCCAGATGCCTTCCACATAGGAACACAATCAAGGGCTCCCACTTGAGTGGCAGGAATCCACTTTCTTTGGTTACCATATCTGCTCCCAGAGCCGGCTTCAGCAGGAAGCTGGAGTCAAGTCAGGAACTGGGACTGGTTCCAGTGCTTTTTATTATTATTATGATTTTAAGATTTATTTGCTTTTTGGGTTTTTTTGTTTGTTTTTGTTTTTGAAAGGCAGATCAGATTTATGGAGAGGAGAGACAGAAAGCTCGTCCATCTGCCGATTCACCCTCCAAGTGGCTGCAACAGACAGAACTAACCCAATTCGAAGCCGGGAGCTTTTTCCTGGTCTCCCATGTGGGTTCAGGGTCCCAAGTCTTTGGGCCATCCTCCTTTGCTTTCCCAGGCTACAAACAGGGAACTGGATGGGAAGTGGAAAAGCCAGGTACCCATAAAGAATACCAGATCTTGGAGGGGGAGTATTAGCCAGTTGAGCTACTGCTTATTCAGTGTTGGCAATATTTAAAAATAAGTTGTCAAATAATAACATTTCACTCATAACTAGTTTATCATATACATCTTAAGACTACAGCTTTCTCCTGAACAACCATGATACTGTTATCACACTCAAGAAATGAACCAATAATGTTAGCTATTCTACTGAACATATTTGAATTTCCCGTTATCTCAATAATCCCACACCAGCCTCCTTCCACCCCCACTTCTGACAGTGTTGTTTTTAGTTTTATACCATGCTTTAATTGACACGTAGTAATTATAGCTATGTATAGAGTACACAGCAAGATTTTTGATGCAGACCTACAATACAGTCAGGTAAACGGGAGATATATGTTATTTCTTTAGGTTGGGAACATTCAAAACCCTCTCAAATAGGTATTTTGAAACATTTAGTTAATTGTTGTAGTTATCCGACTGTGCTGTGGAACATTGGAAGTTGTTCACCCCTGCCAACAGCACTTCTACCTGTTCCTTCTCCTTTCTCTAGCCTTCCCTCCATTCTTCCCAGGCTCTGGAGAACACTACCTTATTCTCTACTTCCTTGAGATCAACTTTCTAGCTTCCACATATGAGTGTAAGTAAGAGGTTACGGTATTTGGCTCTCTGTGTTTGACTTCTCTTCATAATAATCCTCTCTGCTTCCCTCCATGCTGATATCAGTCACCGGGTTTCATACTTTTCATGGCTGACTAATATTCCACAGGGTTTGTACACCAGGTTTCCTTTTTCCCACTCATCCACTATCATGAATAATGCAGTGATAAGCAAGCCATTGACGAGGCATCGTCAATGGGCTGATCACTCCTTTGGTTATGTAATTAGGAGTGGGATTGCCAGATCCTAGAGAACTAACACTAGGGTGATTTTGTTTAAATTTGGGAGCCCTTTGTATCTTTCTCTTATTTTTCTAGATAAGATTTCCAACACTATATTTAATAAGAGTGGTGAAAGTGGATATCTTTGTCTCATTTCTGATCTTAGAGGAAATGACTTCAGCTTCCTCCATCAGTGCGAGTCAGGAAGTGTTTGTCATATAAAGCCCTTATTGTGTTCAAGTACATTACTTCTATACCTGATTATATGAGGTTTCTTTTTTTAATCATGAAAGAAAACAAAATTTTACAAATATATTTTCCTGTCTATTGAGACAATCATATGATTTTTATCCTTCATTTTGCTGATAAAATGTATTACATTTATCTATTTGTGTATGTTGAACCATCGTTGCATCCTTGAGATAAATCCTACTTGATTATAATGTATAATCTTTTTTGTAGGAAGTTGGATTTGATTTGGTAGCTTTAAAAAAAAAAGATTTATTTACTTATTCATTTTTGAAAGAGTTACGAGGAGGAAGGAGGGAGGAAGACAGGAAGAGCAGAAGAAAGAGAAGACAGAGATTGTCTTCTGCTGGTTTACTCCCCAGATGGCTGTAACAGGCATGATTGGGCCAGGCTGCATCCAGGAACCCAGAGCTTCATCTGGGTCTTCCATGTGGGAGGCTGCTTGTCCCAGGCCATTAGCAGGGAGCTGGATAAGAAGTGGAGCAGCCAGAACATGATCCAACACTTATATGAGATGCCAGTAGAGCAAGTGATGGCTTTACCCACTGTACTACAATGGCAACCCTTGATTTGTTAGTGCTTTGTTGAGGAGTTTTTGCACTTCTGTTAATCAGGCCTGTATTAGCAAGAAGCCAGCGCTAGGAGTCAGGGTCAGGGATGGGACCTCGGTGCTCCAATGGGGGATGAGAGTAGCTTTACCTGTGAGTGAAGGGCTTATCTAAAGTTCCACCTCAGAAAGCTTTTATTTTTTTAATGTAGGCACCTAGTGCTAGAAGCTTTTCTTATAGTATTGCTTTTGCTGTATCCCAATTTTCATGTTGTGTTTTTCTCATCTGTTTTGAAAAAAAATCTTTTATTTTTAATGGAAAGGCAGATATACAAGGAGGAGAGACAGAGAGGAAGATCTTTCGTCTGCTGGTTCACTCCCCAAGTGGCTGCAATGGCTGGAGTTGAGCAGATCCAAAGCCAGGAACTTTTTCCAGGTTTCCCAAGCAGGTAAAGGGTCCCAGGGCTTTGGGCCATCCTCTACTGCCTTCCCAGGCTACAAGCTGGGAGGTAGAGGGGAAGTGGAGTAGCTGGAATATGAACTGATGCCCATATAGAACACTGGTGATGCAAGACAGAGGATTAGCGAGTTGAACTATTGCATTTGGCCTGTAATTTCATCATCGTAAAGGAACTCATTTTCTTTTGTAGTTGGGAAAGCCATCTAAGGAGTGAGACTTGAACATCATGCCAATATCCTATTCCCAATAACCTTTCCTTCAATACTTTCAGCAAGTTTTGAGCCCCATCAGTGATTATGGCAATTCACTTTATCAGTTTGTCTTAAGCTATTTTAAATTAATACAGTGGTTTGCTTTTTCATTATTTTCACCTATTTAACAAATAACAATGTAGAAAATTGGTGACATACTGTATGTGTAAAATTCTATAGGCACAGGGCCCAGCGGCATGGCCTAGCGGCTAAAGTCCTCACCTTGCAACGCCCCGGGATCCCATATGGGTGCCAGTTCTAATCCCGGCGGCTTCACTTCCCATCCAGCTCCCTGCTTGTGGCCTGGGAAAGCAGTCGAGGACGGCCCAGAGCCTTGGGACTCTGCACCCGTGTGGGAGACCCGGAAGAAGTTCTTGACTCCCGGCTTCGGATTGGCATAGCATCGGCCATTGCGCTCACTTGGGGAGTGAATCATCGGACGGAAGATCTTTCTCACTGTCTCTCCTCCTCTCTGTATATCTGACTTTGTAATAAAAATAAATAAATATTTAAAAAAAAATTCTATAGGCACAGAGAAAGAAAAAAAATTCGTGCAAGGGCAAGCGTTTGATCTAGTGGTTAAACTGTTGGCTAGGATACCCACGTCCCAGAATGGAGGCTGTGGGTTCTGTTGCCATCTCTGATTCTGATTTTTTTTCAAAGATTTATTTATTTTATTACAAAGACAGATATACAGAAGAGGAGAGACAGAGAGGAAGATCTTCCGTTCAATGAATCACTCCCCAGGTGACTGCAATGGCCAGTACATTGCCAATCCGAAGCTGGGAACCAGGAACCTCTTCCGGGTCTCCCACGCGGGTGCAGCGTCCTAAAGCTCTGGGCTGTCCTCGACTGCCCTCTCAGCCACAAGCAGGTAGCAGGATGGGAAGTGGAGCTGCCAGGATTAGAACCGGTGCCCATATGGCATCCTGGCGCGTTCAAGGCAAGGACTTTAGCCGCTAGGCCACGGCGCCGGGCCCCGATTCTTTATTTTGTCTTCTGGTTAATACAGACTTTGGGAAACGCTGGTGCTTAAGTTTCTGCCATCCTGGTGGGAAACATGAGTTAAGTTTGGGCTCTTGCTTCAGCCTGGCCTAATGCTGGCCCTTGCGGGAATCTGGGAGGTGAATCAGTGAACTGGAAAGCTTTCTTCCTGCTTGTGTCTCTTCTACACTGCGTGCAACAGCATTCCTTGAGGAGCTTAAGATTTCCACACCCTGTCCAGCCAGACCCAGGAAATCAGCAGGGACACAGTCTTTACATCAGAACTGTGGTATGGACACAGTCTTTGTGCAACTGCAAGCCAGGGAACAAGGCTTAGGCAAGGGCAGTTACCGCAGGTGGCCAGGCTGTCCCTGGCAAAGACCCTGGAAGATGCAGGCTATGAGGGCTTCTGTTCCATTTCTGGCTTAGGAAAAAAAAAATCTGACTTGTCCTGGAAACACTGTATTGAAAGGCACCCTTCGGGGTCTGGAGGCTCTGTACCCCTTGGGCCCTCACGAGGGAGGCTGGAGCCCCGGGGCGCCGGCAGGTGGGCTAGGTGCTGGCTGCATAGTGCACACGCGCCTTTCCTTCCTTCCCGGAAATGCCCTCTGCGTCCATGAGGACATGGGCACAGGGAGTTGGAGTTCCATCTTGATGGATGCTGAGTGGGTCCCCATCCAGGCCCATGTAGCTCGAGGAGACCACCTTGTGCCTCGCTGGGGCGGCCTGATTCCCCTGGGAGGTTGAAGAGGGCCAACGGCCACCAGTGGAGTCAAAGTCTGCAGGTAATGGGAGACTTGCACCTGCACGGGTGGAGGCACTCCCGTGTTGTCCACGTGGCCAACTAACGGGATCTTGAAGAAGGAGGTGCTGTTTGTGGACTTGGCCTGCCCTAAGAGCCCAGAGTCTGGTTAGGCTTTCACAGCTACAAGCAGGTCTAGATCTAGTACCACTCCTCCAACTGCCTTCTCTAAGATGGCCCCTCGGGATGACGGCCCTGGAACATATGTAAATGGATCGGAAGGATCTTTCCCAGCACCATAGCATCTCCGTCCTTTCATGGCAGTCTGTTCTGCCAAAGCATCCACTGGAACCTTGGAACGAAGCAGTGTCCAGTGGAAGGGAGTGGAGCCACGCCAGCAGGGTTCAGAAAGTGTGGAGGAAGATGATCTTTGAGAAAGAAACTGTACAGAAGTCTGGAAGTGCTGGGGAATTAGAGAGGCACCCCTAACACCTCTCTCTCCTTTCCTGTAGTGACTGGCACAGATTTTACTGTTATTTGAAAGGTGGAGTTACACAGAGGGAGGGAGAATCATGCTTCTTCCAATTGACTCCCCATATAGCTGTAAAGGCCAGGACTGTGCCAGTTGGAATCCCCGAGACTTGATCTGGGTCTCCCACGCGGGTAGCAGGGGCCCAGCACTCGGGCAGGACTGTCCTCTGCTGCTTTCCCAGCTGCACTAGCAGAGAGAGCTGGATAGCAAGAGGAGGAGTTTGATAGCAAAGAGGTGTTCACGTGAGATGCTTGCATGACGCGAGCTCCAAATGTGACTTTATGTGGATACTAAAATCCACAAGGATTTTACATTACACCTTGAAACCTGTATTTAAGGTATATCTGATAACAGAACGCTGCCTGTGAGTTTATAAAGCTGCCAATATTTCCTGTGAAATAAACAGATGTAACAAACAAACAGGGAAGGAATCGGGCCTAACTTTGATTTTACAGATGGAGAAACTCTGACCTGGAAAGGGAAATGACAGTGTCACAGTGTGTCAGCCCTGTGAGCTGGAGCACAGCCATGCGTCCTGGCCCAGCGCCTCCCTTGACGCCAGCAGCTCATCCTCATTCCCGTGGTGGGAGTGAGTGACACACTGTGCACCGGAGGGATAAGTGGCTGTCAGTGCTTTAGGATCTAACTAAGCATTCCAGAACATCTCAGCGACCAGAGCTCTCCCTAAATCACACACTGAAAATGAAACTACCATGGTGCCTACTGCCAGGAAGAATGCATTTTGTGGGTGCTTCTTCACAAAGCTCCCGCAGTTCCAGATCTCTGCATCCAGGCAGGTTCTCGTTGGTTAATGAAGCCCAGTCCCAAGTCCCTCGTTTGCTGGGTCACTCCGGGTGAAGAGACTTGATACTCATCTGATACAGCTGGGACCATGATGTTAGAAACTTGTGGAGCCAGCATGGTGGTTTATCAGGCTGATCTTCTTCCTGCAGCGCTGGCATCCCCATAGAGACACTGGTTCAGGTCCCAGCTGTTCCACTTCAGATCGAGCTTCTTGCTTATGGCCTGGGAAAGCAAGAGAGGATGGCTCAAGATGTTGAGCCTCTGCACGCACGTGGGAGGCCCAGAGGAAACTCCTGGCTTCGTACTGGCACAACTTTGGCTGTTGTGGCCATTTGGGGAGTGAATCAGCAGATGAAAAATATCTCTGTCTCTTCTGTTTCTGTGTAACTCTTTTTTAAAAAATAGAAAAAAAAGAGAGAGAGAAACTAGATTGTGAAGGGAGATTGGGCTGATGGCCTGGGGAGATAGCAACTAGAGCTCAAGTAATTTGTGCTGCTTAAAGCAAGCGTGGTTATGTGATGTTCTTGAGTGGAAAGACATTTCTACCAGGATCCAGCTTCTGGTTTTCCAGAGGGCATAATCCGGCCTCTCCCGGTGAGTGTGTGCATGCACGAGCATGTGTGAGCTTGTGCATGTGTGTGTGTGTGCGTGTGCGTTTTCCGGGGAGGTCAATTCAAGGCATTTTCCAAGGATGCCAGTTTATCCCTATCATCTGCCTTTGTAAAGATCAGCCCTTCCTGCTGTGTTGTAACACTCAATCTCATTAGACCAAACACATGCTCATTGGTGCCCAGGACCCTAGAATTCTGCTATAGTGATGAAAAACTCAACAATTAGTCATCTTACTGTTTTGGTCTCTTCCATGGGTATCCATTGCCAACAAAGTCAAGCAGCAACACCCTAGGTTTCACCATCTGGTTCCTTTCCGGCTCCTGCCCCTGCCCGGCCCAGGCAACAGCCTACATACTGCACCATACTGGCCACATCAGATTTCCTCTTTCTTCACTAGATTGTACCCTTTCCCTGCTGGCAATGCTGTGTCCTATTTCATCCACTGGAATGCTCTAGAACTTGTCCCTCAACTCCCAGGCCTCTGCTCACATCTCCTTCCTCCAAAGTACAACTTGAGTGGTCAAGATAACAAAGCAAAGCTGGCTGCAACAAACTGTTGATGGCGAGTTGGCTTAAAGGATGACCGGTTCAAATAACGAAAGTAAGAAAGGTAAGAAGGGTGGCTTTACGTTTACATCTTGTTCAGAGTTCACCCAGGGGGCTCAGAGCTCTGCAGGGGCTTGCAGCACCAACCTGCTTCTCTGAGACACGTCACTATTGCTGCTGAGACCTGCAGTTCCCACTAGGGGACACAGGGCAACAGAGTTGAGTCACAGCGTTCCTGGGGTCAGCCAGGAACAGGGCTGCTGCTTGGCAGTTCTCCCAGTTGTCCTCAAGGCAGACTTTTGTGATGGGGCCAGGATTCAGACTTAACGACTGGCCTTCACAGTGACGCACTTTAATTCATTCCGTCAAATTGTATTCACACTAGTGTTCACTCTTACCCTAGGCCCGTTCCCTTCATTCACAATCACAGTATCAATATGCAAATAAAATTGCTGTGCTTAAATCTAACCCTCCTACCGTGCCCCCCTGCCTGTAACCCTCAACATGCTTTTCATGAGCTTTTGAAGCCTCTAGACCCCTTCATCTGCAAACTCTGCCTTAGCACACACCTTGCCAGGCTCTAAGTCCTGGCACCTGCAGCAATTTGCTTTGCTTGTCGTCGCAATACCAGTGAGCTCACAAACATGTGGTTGCCCATGCAGTCCTAGCTGTGGCTTCCAGCAGGTAAGTACGTGACTGGAGGGCAGAATCCAGGCCTCCCAGCACATGGATCCGCCCCTTGCATCTTGGCTGTCAGGCCTTGCAGAAGGAGCTCTGCTGCAATGCCAACACCTGAGCTGTGGTGAGAACTCACTTCGGGAGCCGAGAAGGAGTTCTGGCTGTGCTTGGCTCTCAAGGCAACAGAAGAAAAATGGGGAAGGGGAATGGAAAAGAGGCTTCAGCGTCTCCCAGATGAAGGTTTATCTTTGCAGAGTAAGAGCTGTCTGTGATCCTCTAATCTTCAAAACCAACTAGGCATACCCCAGTGTGCCGCAGGACATGCACTCCGAGCTTGCCCTCTAAGCCGTCCTGCAGACCAGCCAGCTCGCTGCCAGCTCTGGATTCTTCATCCTCCTGGGTGGCTTCTGAAGAAGGGGATTGCCTGCTCCATGACTGGCCTTGGGTTCTGAGCTGATGGGTGGCCACAGGTGGTCATCGACCAAGGTCAAGTCCACAAGCCTCAGAGAGTCTCCTCCATGTTGTCTTTGTGTCCTTTGAGATTCACATCTTCTGGATCCCACTGTGGAGAAAAGACCAAAGGGAAAAAAAAAAGTACTTTACTGGAACAGGCCCTTCACATCTTCTATAGTGTTCCACCTGCACAAGAGCACCGATCATGATATTCACGAATCAGGACAAGGACAAGTAGGTCAGGACAAGTTAACCATGTCGTCGTTTCTGGAACTAAGTGGACAATTCTAGACATTAACAAATAGCTCCTCTAGTCAGATCAGCCTCCCTTCCCTTCCCCACACCTCCCACCCCGATCTATTCTCACCTGCCTTCAACAGGCTCTTATCTAGTGAGGCTGCATCAGGGTTGCTGAGTCCTGAACAGCCCTACTGTAATGCTTACCATTCCTGGAAAAGACCAAGCAAGTTCAGGTCACCGTGTAGTTCAAGCAACTACCTCCTCCACCGGGAAGCCTACCGGAACAGCTTTGGCCCACTGAGCTCTGCCTCTGGGTTCCTTTTGTTACTTCTCCTGGGTATTTGCCTCTGTGCAACGACAGCCTTGGCCTTTGTTTCGAACACCTGCCTGTCCTCTCCAGTCCTGAAGGATGGCCCAGAGCCTCTCCTGTACCACACAGTGTTTGCTCCCAATCTGAGGCTCAGCAGACTTATCAAAATCAGATACTTAAGACCTGATTTAGTGTGGTGGGCACTGCAGGATCCCAGGGAGACACCATGAAGCATGTGCTCAACGGCCACTCAGAGGCAAGGGTGGCACAGAGACAGCAGCTGGCTGCTCGCAATCTCAGAATGATACCACGTGGCACATGGCCTGCAGCCATGCCCAACACCACCTCCATTAGTGACCTGCAGTTGTTCCGCTGGCTCACAGAACCTTTGCTCCAAGCTATGTTCACCCACTGGGCCATGCTCCTTCTCTGACCACTACAGGATCAGGTAGGCTCATCTGGTTGCCCTCCCAAGTAGCCAGCATGCAGCTGAGAAGGCCTTGGGCACCCCCATTGGTCCTTAGTGTTGCCTCTCTTTGTTCCATGTTTCCTAAAGCAAGGAGTGTGTCATGGGCCCAACCATCCAAAGAGAGGTCCGACCAAAACAGTATCTGATATCACATCCTAGGAGCCCTTTCTGGAAAAGGCGGCATGATTGTGCATACCTGCTCCGAGTTTAGTGCCTCCCAATACTTCTGCTGCAGACAAAAAAAGAGAAAAAAAAAACGTTGGCCGGTGTTTTCCACCCTATTCCAGGGCAGAGCTCAGCAGCCCTGGTGGGCTTGGTGAGCCTCAGCGGGTGGGAGGCAGAGGGACAGCAGGCCTCATGCGAGCAGAAAGCAGCAGTGACCGGCAGGGATAATCAGTTAAATGATCAATAGTGTTATGGGGATCATTAGCAGGGGCAAGCAGGTCCTGGAAAAAATGACCATCTATAGATTTACAGATTACTATTATTAGAAATTATTAGCAGTGATAATAATAAATCTCCCCATTTATTAGCCACATGGTTAGGATGAATCACCACTAACCCATAAAACTCAAGAGATGCACATAAACTCCCCACCCTGAAATACGGGCATTATGCAGCAGCCAAGATTCATTTAATCAGTGTTTGCTGCATCGTTGGTTTTACTCCAAACCTCAACTATGTGTGACTCAAGTTCTTGGAGAGCTGCATCGAGTGATCCGCTCTCCTCCAGCACCTCATGCCGGACTGGGGAGACACGCATTTCTGACTTAGAGCTGTGAATCTGCAAATGTCTGTTTGCTTGGTGTGCATGCTGCCTGTTCAACTGCCCGTTTAAGCAGGCCACGGGATTTGGGGTTACTATCACTTTCGAATGAAGTCTCCGGGCAGCATGAGGTGCAGTGGACACCTGCACCCCACGCTGGAGTGCCATGTCCGAGTCCATCTCTGCTCCCAGTTCTCACTTCCTGCTGATGCACACCCCAGGAGGCGCCAGATGACGGCGTTCCTGTCAGCCACCCACGGACTGAATTCCTGGCTGCTGGCTTTGGCCTGGCTCAGCCCAAACCGATGCAGACGTCTGGGAAAGGAACCAGCAGATGGGAGATCCTCCATCGCAAATAAGGAAACCCTGTGATAATAGCTTCCACCCCAAACACCAAGAATATTTCATTAAAGGACTTTATTTTATAAGACAACCTCTACTGTTTAGCTGTTTAAATTTCCATTTCCAAAAAATTTTTTTACTACAGGATTCTCAATCATATACACAAATTCTAAAACGTCTAAAAGCCACCAATGACATATCCTGTTTTATTTGATTCAGCTCCCTAATGTTTTTATTTGCTCAAGTGTTTTAAAATAAATCATTTGGAGGGCCGGCACCACAGCACAGTGAGTGAGTGAGTGAGCCACCACTTGGGCACCATTCTCCTGTATCAGAGCTCCAGTGTGAATCTCGGCTGCTCTGCTTCCGATCCAGCTTCCTGCTAATGTGCTTGGGAAGGTGGTGGGAGATGGCCCAAGCACTTCTGCCCCTGCCACACATTCATAGGAGACCCAGAAGGAGTTCTGGGCTCCTAGCTGTGGCCTGGCCCAGACCTAGCTGTTTTGGGAATTTGGGGAATGGCTTGAAGAGACAGAAGATGTCTCCTCTGATAACCAACCCCCCTCTTTTTCTCTCTTTCTCTATCTCTGTGTTTGTGTGTTCCTACTTCTGTCATTCTACCTTTCAAATAAATATCTAACCTTCTAAAAATCATTTTGGTTGGTGTTATGGCATAAGGGTAAAGCCACCATCTGCAGCACTGGCATCCCATATCGGCATTGGTTCGAGTCCCAGATACTCCACTTGCAATCCAGCTCCCTGCTAACGCACCTGGGAAAGCAGCAGAAGATGGCCCAAGTCTTTGGGCCACTGCACCTATGTGGGAGACCCAGAAGAAGCGCCTGACTCCTGGCTCCTGGCTTCCATCTGGCCCAGCCATAGTGGTTGTGGCCACTGGGTAGTGAAGCAAAGGCAGGAAGAGATGTCTCTCTGTAACTCTGCCTATTAATTAAATAAAATTTAAAAATCTTGGTCCTGGAGCGATAGCATAATGGTTAAGGTCCTCGCCTTGAACGTGCCAGGATCCCATATGGGCACCGGTTCTAATCCTGGCAGCTCCACTTCCCATCCAGCTCCCTGCTTGTGGCCTGGGAAAGCAGGAGAGGACGGCCCAAAGCCTTGGGACCCTGCACCTGTGTGGGAGACCAGGAAAGAAGTTCCTGGTTCCCGGCTTCAGATCGTGGAACACCGGCCGTTGTGGCCACTTGGGGAGTGAATCATCGGACAGAAGATCTTTCTCTCTGTCTCTCCTCCTCTCTGTACATCTGCCTTTCCAATAAAATAAATAAATATTAAAAAAAATCTTTTTAAAAGGTACTAAAAAAATACAACTGATAATATAGTAGGGGTTAAGAAGTTAAACTTACAGTAACGTGCTGATCCTCATATTTAGAAAATATGGAGCTCCATGCAGACAAATGTTAATTTGTGGTAATTACAGCTAGTAATATTTGTCTAATAAAAATGACTAAATGCAGCGTAGCATCCTGGAACAGAAAGAAACCACTAGTGGCAAAAGGTGCAGTTCAGTTGGCAGTCGTGCACTCAGACTGGTTTCTGACAAGTGTAGCATGTGTAGGAAGAGCATTAGGAAGACTGGAACCAAGCCACCCAGAAGCGCTCTCTCTCTGCCTCTGCTCTGTAAATCTAAAGCTCCTCCAGAAAACAGGGCTCACTATGCCAAGCAAGCAAACAGGCCTCCTCCATCCCCCGAACCCTCTAAGGGCCTCACCGCGTCCCAGCATTCTAACATTATAGATGAGTGCCCCCTAGCGGAGACAGCAGTCAGGATTTTTAAGTTAATTTTTTTTTAAAGGAAAGGCAACGTACCTAGGACTACAATTAACCTTTATCTGTGACAGGTTTCTCCCAATCCCCTCAAAAATGAAAAATAAATACACTTATATAGTCTTTTCTCTGTTCCAAGAGCAAACTGTGCTCATTACAGAAAGAAAATTTAAAAGCCCGTTAGATTTCCATTCTCTAAGAGCCTTTATATTGTTTTCGAAATTGTTATTTTCCCTCAGTAAATCAATTTTAAAGGCTTAGTTGTTTTCATTTCTTAATATGTATTTATTTTTACTTTAAAGACAGAGTTAGGAGAGAGAGAATCTGCTGGCTCTTTCCCCAAGTAGCTGCAACACCTGGACTGGGCCAGGCTGAAGCCAGGAGCCAGGAGCTCCTTTCAGGTCTCCCACGAGAGTGCAGGGGCCCAAAGCCTCGAGCCACCCTCTGCTGCTGTGTCAGGCCCTCAGCAGGAAACGATTTGAAACTGGCTGCAGCCAGGACTCAAACCAGTGCCCATACCAGATGCTGGTATCACAGGCAGAAACAGCCTACTATCTCACGCCTCCATTTTATTTATTTGTTGGTTTGTTATGTCAGGGAGACTACAGGTAGTAATTCAGTGCCTCCTGTGGGGCAGGCACTGCCCATCTTCACAGGGGTGCTCGGGACCTCCGCATCCCATAGTGGAGTACCTGGATTGTTGCCTGGCTCCATTCCTGAGACTAACCGCCTGTTCACTCACATGCGAGAAGGCAGCAGTAATGGCTCAGGTACTTGGGAGACCCAGGATTGAATTCTGGACTCCAGTTCTGAGCTCGTGGCTTTGGTGGGGCCCGGCCCACCCCAGCACCATGAGCAATCTGGGGAGAAAACCAGTGGGTAGAAGATCTCTTTCTCTGTGTCTTTTGAGTAAATGAAAATGAACGTGACAAGTCTTGAAGCCTCTGAAACATCATGCTGTGGTAACTACACCGCACAGTGCTGGGATGGTATGCTGGGACTAGGCCACATCACGGCTGGGTGAACGGGACACAGGAAACTCCCACAGACCCACACGGGGTAGTCAGACACCCCACACAGGCTCCTGACATGGGTGGGGAGCTGGGGGAGCACTGCTGGCGGCACAGCCCAGTGGACTGTCTTACAGTGGAATCTTACACTCAAGGGTTCTTGTAAGTGAGGGTGCACTCTGATTTAACCATGAAAGCACAGGGCAGTAAATGCATCAGTCAGTCACGCGGCCGCTGGATGTTCAATCATGATTCATGTACTGTCTAGCTCAATGCACTGACTTCACAAGTCAGGCAGGGCACAAGCTGGCTCCCTTCTGCACACACACACACACACACACACACACACACACACACACCATGCAAACACAGCAACCATTGCAGGTAAGAGAAACGGCATTGTTCTATTCCCACCTCTCGGGACAGCCACCATGCACCCCAGCCCACCGCTACCCTGGTGATGCCCTCCCAGACCCAGCCATGCTGTGCAGACGGCTTCCCTGCCTCACACATCATGATCACTTCTGAATGTCTGGACACTGGCCCTCAGCCCTGTGATGTGGCCAGCACGCACTGTTTGTGCTCTCCCTGTCCCAGAAAGTGTGCATCTCCCAGCCCCCAGGAGCACCATCCCCTGCCCCGCCTCATGCAGCTGGGCTGAGGCACCAAGGAAGCCTGAGCTGGGGAGGGTGGAAGCCAGAGGGTCCTGCAGGATGCAAGGGTCCATGTAGGGAGGAGTCCCATTCCTCAGGGCCATGGGGTTGGGCAAGACTTGGCAGGGATCACAAGGCTTGCAGACCCGCCACACACACGACAGCTTTTCTGCTCTCCTAGGGTCTGGGTGATGACTTCCTTTTACCTGGTCCCTTACAGACTTTCCCAATCTGACCTGGCAGGTTAAAGCTGCAGCCTGTGGTGCCAGCATCCCATATGGTGCTGGTTTGAGTCTTGGCTGCTCGACTTTCTACCCAGCTCCCTGCTGATGCACGGGGAAGACAACAGATGGCCCAAGTACTTGCATTCCTGCACACTTGTGGGAGCCCTGGATGAAGCTCCTGACTTTGGCCTTTGCAGCTGCATGGAGAGTAAAGCAGCAGATGGAAGATCTCTTTCTTTCCCCCTCTCTCTGGGTAGCTCTGTCTTTCAAATAAGTAAATCATGAAAACGAATTGCACCCGGGGTAAAAGGAGCATTTGGCAGAGTGGTTACCATACTGCTTGGAATACCTGCATCCCATTGGAGTGTTGGGTTTGAATCCCAGCTCCACTCTTGATTCCAATTTCCCACGAATGTGCACCCTGGAAGGTGGCAGGTGACAGTCTTGAGCTGCTGATGACAGTCCTGGCTTCTGCTGTAGCATCGTGGGTATTTAGGGAGTGAAGTGACAAGTGCACGGGAGCTCTCTTCCTCTCTCTGCCTTTCAAATACTAAAAGCCAGCTCCGTGCCTTTCACCACACCATATGAAGGCCTTTGCCAGCATTCAGTTCCTGCCTGCATGTACAGCCCGGCCCGCTCTTGGCTCAAAACAATGGTGAGGGACCTGGCACAATGGCTCAGTGGCTAAATCCTCGCCTTGCACATGCTGGGATCCCATGTGGGCACCAGTTCATGTCCATGCTGTTCCACTTCCAATCCAGCTCCCTGCTAGTGGCGTAAGAAAGTAGTTGAGGACAGCCCAAAGCCTTGGGACCCTGTACCTGTGTGGGAGACCTGGAAGAAGTTCTTGACTCCTGGGTTTGGATCAGCTCAGCTGCGGCTGTTGTGGCCACTTGGGGCGTGAGCCAGTGGATGGAAGATCTTTCTGTCTCTCCTCCTGTCTGTATGTCTGCCTTTCAAATAAAAATAAATAAATATAAAAACAAAACAAAGAAGGTTGAGATGCCCACAGCATCTTCAGCAGATGCAGTGTGGGAGGAAGCTCATTTGCACACCTGTCATGCTGAGCTCACAGGAATCCGCCTGGCAGGTGGGGCGGGATGGAGGGAACACACAATAGTGGAGCAAAGCAGATGACAGAGTTGAGTCCTACCTCCACGCAGAAAAGAAGAGGACATAGGTTAGAAGAAGAAGAAGGATTGCACAATAGAGAAATGGCCCTAACCACTCCAAAGACGAATTTCAGACTGCTCAGGCTCATGGTCTAATCTCTATCTTGACAGAAGGTTAGTGGCTCAAGTCGCAGCCTCCAGAGCCAAGGTCCCTTTCCCTCCCCTCAGCCCCTCCCCGATCTCCCAGTCTCTTCTGCCACCAAAAGTCACATTACAGTCAGCCTTGTCCCTCCTTCCTCCAGCCTGAGGCCACAGCTGAGACTGCTGACTCCACGCTGTGGGTCAAGGGCCCACTTCCTGAGATCAGAACCCAGGACCACATTGGAAGCCACCCCTAAAGGGGCAAGCTCCCCAACTCAAATCCAGCTTTCCAGCACCAGCAGCGATACCGTGGTGTAACGAATAGAGACACTGCCTGTGATGCCAGCACCCACATAGGCGCCAGTTCAAGTTCCGGCTGCTCCACTTCCAGCTCAGTTTCCTGCTAACAGCCTGGTAAGAGCAGTGAAAGATGGTCCAAATGCTTGGGCTCCTGCATCCTAGTGGGAGACCTGGATGAAGCTCACAGTTTCGACCTGGCTGTTATTGTGACCATGTGGGGAGTAAGCCAGTGGATAGAAGACATATCTCTTCCACACTCTGTAACTCTGACTTTTAAGCAAACCCTTTTTCTTTTTCCCTCCCCCCTCCTTTTTTAAGGGGAATGTTCTGATTCAATGGGTCCAGGAACCAGTAACAACTAAGTGACCAAGAGAACCAGGGGAGTTCAGAGCTGGTGTTACACCATCTGTGTACTCAGAATGAAAGCATACTTTGTTCATAGGTGCAAGTATTACAAATTGGGGACTGAATTTATAAAAGTGCTAAGTCTGGGACCTGGTGCAATGGTTCAACTGGTTAATCCTCCCCTTGCAAGAGTAGTTCATGTCCTTGGCTGCTCCACTTTCCATCCAATTCCCTGCGTGTTGCCTGGGAAGGCAGTAGAGGATGGCCCAAAGCTTTGGGATTCCTATGGGAGGTCTAAAAGAAGCTCCTGGCTCCTTACTTTGGATTGGCTCATCTTGGCCATTGTGGTCATTTGGGGAATGAATCAGCAGGTGCAGAATCTTCCTGTCTCTCCTCTCTGTAAATCTGCCTTTCCAATAAAAATAAAGAAATCTTTTTTTAGTAAAAGTAGTGTTAAGTCTGGTGTCCAGCACAGGCCCCCCTGCATGTGACATCATTGATCGAGGGCAAGGAAGCCGTGGCAGTCAAGTGGGTGTGGGAAGCAGCAGCACTTCGTACAAGCTTACCATTTAGGGTGAGTGTCTGGCTCCTCTGTTAAGGCACTGATTGGGGCATCCTGGACCTACCCCAGAGTAGTTGGGTGAGCTGGCTGCTGACTCCAGCTTCCTGCAGGCCTCAGAGACAGCGGGGGCGGCTGAAGTCACTGGGTTCCTGCCACCACCCACATGGTAGACTTGGATTGAGTTCCCAGCTCCTGGCTTTGGCCCAGTTCAATCCCATTGTGGCTACGAGGGGAAATGAACCAGTGGAAAAGCGCCCTCTGTCTCTCCAGGCATCCTTTTTGGTCAAATGAATAAGTATGTGAGTGCATGATTCATGCATTTATTTCCATAGGGCTTGGATGTGCCCTGTGACCCTGGAGGGGCTTGGCCTCAGTGTTGCCCTGCCCATCATGACCCTGAGGCACTCTTGGTTGCTGACAAGGCTGTGGGGAGATCTCCTGCACAGGCTGGGAATGGAGATGAGCCCTCTCACAGCAGCTGCAAGGTTAATTCGGCCAAGGTCAGGGAACAGCAGCGCAAGCTCCCACCCAGCAGGTGCCCAGTGAGTGAATGCTCCCATGCCCCGCCCCACCCTGCAGGCCGAGCCCTGTACCTCCAAGTCCGAGCTGATGGAGGAGACCTCAGAGGAGCTGCTGGAAGACACATGGGCTCGGATGACCTGCACGGGAGGATATGAGGGCGGCTCCTGAGGGAATGGGTCCTCAGCCCTTGTCTGTCCATTGCCGGGCAACCTGGTAGTACCGCAGCTGGCCTGTAAGGTATGTGGGGGCAGGCAGAGGCACTCAGGTGATGAGTTGGTTTTGAGGAGTGGCCCAGAACACACATCTTGAATGTTCACTCCACACCCATCTCCTGGCCATTTGGTCTCCCCAGGTCTGGTCACGCCCTTCCATGAGAGTCTGTGCTCACAGTCAAGGACACAGACATGCCTCCTCCCAGTCCCACAACAGCAGATCGTTCTCTGTTCTCTCACGTCTGCTGCTGCTTCTCACCTAGCTCAAATGTTTCAGGCAGCACTGCAGTGTTCACAGTTTGCTCAACCTTTGTACCCCACCACTAAGGCACTTTAAGTCTTGCCCTTATAATCAGTGCTGACGTCAGTAAGTCACATTTGACATCCACAACTTCAGGGTACCTCAAGGGCCAATCTCTAGAGGTGGAACTGCTGGGTCAAAGGGCATATGCATTTGTAGCTTGGAAAGCTATAGCCAAGAATAATGCATACCATAGAGACTTCACCAACACACCCCCATCAGCAGCGCAGGTTAGTGAGGTTTAAGGGAGAAGGAATCTAGGGAGACTGCCTATTATTTACCTATACATCATCTACCTACCAATTATCTATCATCTATCTTTTACCTACCACCTATCTGTCCATAATCTACTACCTATTATCCGTACCTCTACCATATATCTACTTATTCATCCATCTATCACCCATCCACTATCCATCCATCCATACATTACCATAATCATCCATCATCCATCCATACATACATTATCCATCATCCATCATCATTCATCATCCATTCATCATCCATCCATTCATCCATCATTATCCATCTATCCATCATCCATCCATACATACATATATACATTATCTATCATCCATCATCATCCATCATCCATACATAATCTATCATCCATCCATCATCACCATCCATCATCACCCATCCACCTATCATCCATCCCTTCACATTGTCTCAGCTGACAGCTTCCTCAGAGCTCATGGAAGCTCCAACACCTTGATTTACAGAGTTCTGCAGGAATGAGGTCATGCCCCTGGACCCAGGATAGAGTGAAGAGCTCTTGGTCCAGCATCTACCACAGATGATCCACATGACCCCAGGATGAAACATGTGCCCTCTGAGTCTTAGCTTCACAGTCTATGCAAGGGCTGCCATCCACTGTCTTGCCTCCTCTGAAGGGCTTCAAAGTCAAGGCTTTGGTTGCAGGAGAAGAAGGGCACTGAGCACAGGATTCCAAACCCAGCAGGGCCTTGGCTGGCTTTGACCAATTCCGTGCACAGTTTCCTAGAAGAGTCAGCATAGCAAATCCACGGAAGAAACCAAGGCAGCATCCTGGAAGCATTGCGGGACATAGGCAGGTGCACCATCCATCCCTGGCCCCCTCCACACTGCCCCCCTGTGCAGGTACTAGGCAGAACCCTCTGGGTGAGGGTTGAAGAGAAGCAGAGGGCTTGGTCAAGCTCAGGTTGAGTTCTTTCAGTTCCCCAAGTCTGACCACACCAGAGCCCTTGATGAGATGGAGTTTTCAGAGGCTTCAAGCAACAGCCAGGGACTGGGTCACAGGACCCCACACCGTCACCCCTCTAGGCAAGGTCCACCATGAGGCTGCTCCTGGCGCCACCCTCCCTGCATGCTCAGAAAACCTTTCCTGAGGACCAGCGCACAAGTGGCCAGCTGTTGGAAGGAGTGATGAGGGAGCCGCCCAGTGGCTCTGGGCACCCACACGCAGGTGGCCTCTGGAGGCGCAGCACGCATGAGGGGACTTCATAGGCTCACACACCCAGGGTTTTCTCACACTCATCTTCCAGGAATTTTTTAAAGGGAAAAACTAAGAGAGATTTCAAAGAAATGTTTTTGGTACCCAAGTAAGCTTGTCTTTCCATTTCACTTTTCCTTGAACTTAGGAATGTACTCATGTTTACCAATGACACAATCCAGGGACACTGTCTCACCATGGTCCTGCCCAGTGAGTTATTCATGTTAAGCCAAGGCAATGCTGCTGAGCAGGTGCAAAGGGGCAGTGAAGACAGTCTGTACTCAGGGTCTGGAATCAGGCAGGCTGAGGTGGTAACCGATTTGAGATTCTTAAACCACAGGCTCGGGGTAATTATATAACCTTTCCGTGCCTCCACTGAAAATCCTCCTAAAGTATGCATCATTTAAAAACAGCAACAGAAAGAGGCAGAGGGTTGACTTCAAAGGGTCATGGTGAGAATTTGCATTCACAATGAAAGCAAGCATTTATCAAAGGCTTACTTGGTGTCAGCTGCTCCCCGCTCTGCCGCTGACACACCGTGTGACCTTGAGCAAGTTATCCAAACTCTCTGTGCTCCAGCTGTTTTCACACAGACAAGGAAAATGATCCCCTCAGGTGGCTTTGAGTTGATGGGAGTTCATCTAGGAGAGCCCTTAGAACAGTACGCCGGCCTGCACCAAGCACAAGGAAGTGTTGACTGCTGTCCCGTACTCAGACCCTGGCCAGGGGTCAGCTCCCTGCGGGAATGATGCCCCCGGAGCTGAGGGGGTGGCTTCCAGCCGGGTGACCCACCAGACACCAGGAGCTGGGTACACTTGCTGGGAGTTGCTTGGGGCGCCCTCTGGTGGACAGAGAAGGAAGCGGCCAGGTGGACACTCAGAGGCACACTTGCAAGGCACCTGTCCCCAGCAGAATGCTGGGGGAGGAGCAGGTGTGTGTGTCGGGGGGGCAGTTAAAGTGAATACAATGATTGCACGTATTCCCTCCAAGAAGTTGTATAATTTAAAGCTTTCTAGTGCAAAGCTTTGACAACACACGGCCAACATTGCCGGTGCCACCACCCTGTCCCCTATCAGAACAGCTAGGAAGCTGACCTGGGCTCCAAGTTACAAAAGCAAGCTCCAAATCCCTCTGAATCTCCAGACATCACACACAGGGGTGGCGGAACAACAGCAGGTCAGGGTTTTCCTCTGGATAGCCGAGCAGGAAATCCCCTGAGAACACTCTCAGTACCCACCTTCCATGAGGGCCCAGAACCAGCAGGAGACAGGCACCATGAAAAGCAGAGAGAGCAGGAAGCGTTCTGCAGAACCTGCTAAATGGGCAGTGGGCAGGCAGGGGGCTGCTGAAGCTCATTCTGCCCGGCACGTTGGGAAGGCCTTCGGGGACAGGATCAACAGGGTTTGAATGTGTCCCTCCAAGGTCCCAAACCCATATGCCAACAGTATCTTCAGGTCAGGAGACCTGGGATCTCGCAATGGCGCCAGTGGTTCTGCAGGGAGAGGGAGAGGCTGTGCCAGCCCCGGGACTCTGTCTCACCAGGGGATGGCCACTGCCTGGTGTCGGGCAGTGAGAAGCCTGCCCTCCAGAAGCTGAGATGAACGGCACCTCGTTCCCGGGCTTCCTGCCCCCCAGGACCACAAGCTGGATAAGACATCGTTCCTTATACATCATCTGCGATCAGGTGTTCCGTGGGAGCAACAGAAAACAAACCAAGACTGTGGCATTGGAAGGAAGTGTGAAGGATGAGGAAGAGGCAGCCGTGCAAGGAGAGTCAGCAACAGTTCCTGGCGCCGGGGAACAGAATAAAGGCCTACGCAACTGCCGGAAAGGGAACAGGTGCAGGGAGGGGTAAGATCTGCGTGGTCGTAGAAGTCTCAGTAAACTCAGATTCCATTCTGAATGAAAAGAAAAGCCAGACAAAGGAAGGAGGAGATACAATTTGCATTTGTAACGGTTCCTTTAGAGGGTGCAGATGGAACGGGAGGGACTCGCAGAAGTGGGAAGGCAGGCCTATTTTAGGAAAAACATTTATAGGACTGGGTGGATGGGCACTGGGGGTGGGGGCAAGGATAGTGAGAAGAGGTTCTTGGCTCCAACCGCTGCTTGGACAGGGGATGGAGGAGAATGGAAAGGGAGTGAGTTTGCGACTAGAATTGCAGGATTCTATGTTGAATATGCAAGAAGTCATGTGGTGCCGAACGGGCCAGTGGGCAGGCCAAGGCTTGAACCCGGAGCCCAGGGAGAAAGGACCACCGGGCACTGACAGATGGCGGCTTCTCAGAGGGCGGGGGACCCTGGGGGGTCAAGCAAGCACCAAAGAAGGGGCCTCTCTCAAGCCGGGGCTTGGGGCACACTCCCCGCACTCCTCCAATGTAGAAGCCAAGCGGAAGCCCTGAGGAGAGAGCCTGGGAGAGCAGCCGCAGCCCAGGGAGCGGAGTCTCCCTTCGCCCCGGGGGTGGCCATGGAGGTCACGGGACCTGGACAGGCACAGTGTTCAGTGGGACGGCCGGGTGTGGCGGAGGGGACCTCCAGCCACTTCCTCCCACCCTCCCCTGCGGCCCCACAACTTTACCCCACCTGCCACACCTCTCCCCTGCATTCGTTGTCACCCCCACTCCCCTTCTGCCAGCCCTGCTGCTGGTCCCTTCCTGCCCCGGGGTCTCCCCATTACCCCCCACCCCTAGTTTCTAACAGAGCGGCAGCCTCCTGGGGTCCCCTCTGCCTCAGAGTAATGGATTGCCACAGCGGGCAGGTCTGACCCCTGTCTCCACTCCTCATTCCAGAGGGGGACAGAATATGGAAGCACTCCCCCCTCCCCACCTTTGGCATGCGGATTATCTGGGGGCTCCAGTCAGCTGACAGTTAATAGAAGTAGTAGGAAGGATGCCTGACATCATCCTCCCGTGTCCTCCGCATCCTACCTCCAGATGACCACACACCCAGTCCACGGTCAAGGCCATCTGCTTAGGGACTAGTGATGCGGCAGCGAAGGGCATTTCTGAGGGGACCCTAGCACGTGCCCCGGGGAGGGAGCTGCCTCCAGAAGGGCTGAGGGTCTCGGTGCCCAGCAAGGCTGCCCCTAAGCTACTGCACTGGCCTCCCCTCCCTCTCCTCCCCCACCAGCCCGAACTTTTTCTCCTTTTCCAGCCTAAGATGGCATATCCTTTATATGCTCCGGGAAATGGACTACAAAGTTAAACGTGGTTCAAAGGTCCTGCGATTTTTCCACAGCGTGCATTTTTCTGCACGAACTCTTTGAAAACCCCTCAGTAGAAGCTGCAGTGAGCCGGCAAGCCCGAGCTGCCCTGCCTCTGTGTATGTGCTAAGTACAGGGGACATTTTCTCTTCTCTGGTTACTCTTTCATCAGTTGATTGACAAGCCCTGGCCATGGAACCTGAGAGTGAGGAGGGTAAAAGCGTCTTCCTGCCGTTGGCCTGGCCCCTCCACCGTGGCCTCGGATCGAGCGCCTCGCAAACACGTTTCCATGCCTCTGCCTGCAGAGACACTGGCCAGAGCCGCGTGGGGAGCGTCCACTCCAGCCGGCCTGCAAACCCATTTGGTCTGATCCTGCAGGGGGCGCTCGAAAGTCAATACATCCACAGCAGGCTAATTTTTAAGGGGATAATTTTGCAGGATGCCCAACCGGCCTTCCACCACATCCTAGAGAAGCCTTCCATGACTGTGTCCCACCCTTCCGGACGCCGGACTGGGGTCCAGGGGCGCTCACCTGCTGCACGGGCTCGAGGGTCAGCTCCATGTATCGCTGGATTCTTGCTGTCACATTCTGTGACTTGCCAGGCGATAGGGTGGTGAGAGGCAGCCAGTCCGCCTTCTTTTAGATGGGAGACAGGAAGGAGAATTGTCAACGTCAGGAGGTGTTTTCTAAGAACAAGGTCCCATTTCATTTTTTAAAAAAAGGTATTTTGTCTGTTTTTTTTTTAAGATTTATTTTTTATTTGAAAGGCAGATTTACAAAGAAGGAGAGACAGACACAGATCCTCCATCTGCTGGTTCACTCCCCAAATGGCTGCCAACAGCTGGTTGCATGCGGGTGCAGGGTCCCAAGGCTTCGGGCCATCCTCCAGTGCTTGTCCAGGCCACAGGCAAGGAGCTGGATAGGGAGTGAAGCAGCAGGGAACAAACCAGCATCCACGTGGGATCCTGGCACTTGCAAGGGGAGGATTTGGCCACTGAGCCATGCTGCTGGGCCCGAGTTGGGAATTAAGAAACAAAAAGCAGCGGTTGTTTAGTGCCCACCCCTAGACATTCTAACTGAATTGGTGCTGGATAGTGTAAAAGCTTTCCAGGTGGGTCTAAAGTGTCACAAAGACCGGAGGCCAGTGCAGGAGGCATCATTCCTGCATCAGAGGCAGGCTGAGGGCTTGCTGAGATGCGGCTGGCGGGGCCCCAGCCTCACCTGCAGACTTGGGCAGACAATGTCCAAGCATTGTCCAGGCACCTCGCTGTAAATGATTGCTAGAGAAGAAGTTGCAAAGCACTCTGCTTCTCTCTTTGGAACACAAGAATGCTTCAAAAAGTTCATTGGAAATGGAGCTAAGAGGTAAGCTTATTTTGCTGTGGAAAACTGAAACCCATGCACGCAAAGAAATCTTGGGGAAAAAAAAAATTCATGGGAAAGGTCCATTACGAAAAAAATTAAAACCTACATAGACTTCAACATTTGTTGTACCAAAATAAAACTCACCGGGGCTGACATAGTGGTGTAGCAGGACAAAGCCTGCATCATGATTATCTCATGAGCACTGGTTTGTGTCCCGACTGCTGCACTTCCAACCCAGCTCTCTATTTGTGGTCTGGGAAAGCAGCACAGGTTGCAAGGCCTTGGTTTCCTGTTCCCATGTGGGAAATGCAGAGGCGGCTCCTGGCTCCTGACTTTGGACTGACCCAGTTCAGTCTGTCGGGGCCAGGAGCTCCATCCAGGCCTCCCCCATGGTTCCATGTGGGGCATCTTCCATTGCTTTCCCAAGCACATTAGCAGGGAGCTGCATCTGAAGCAGAGCAACGGGGACTTGAACTGGTGCCCATCGAGGATGTCAGTTTCACAGGCCGTGGCTTAAGCTGCTATGCCCAGGAACCATGAACTTTTGATAAAGAAAAACTGCTTTAATCAGAATAAGATTTGGTTGCTTAAAAAATCATCTGATTGACTCAGTAAGAGGAGGCAAACACATTTACATTGAAAAATAAGTCATTTTCACAGGTGGTACAACATAATGACAAATGTTGGCTGCTTTTGTAACTAGCTCAGGCATTTGGTGCAAGAGTTAAGATACCACTTGAGACACCCCATTCCCCGGCGAGGCTCGGTGACAAAGGGCGGTGGGGACAGTGGGTGTATTGAAGCCACATGTGCAGGTGGGATTCCCCTTGGGATGAAATATTATTGGATCACACCATTTTAAAATTAATATATGCATTGATACAGTACATGAATTTATATGTCATTTACAGAATAACAGAAGTGGATATTTGACTATTTCTTTGATACAGCTAAAAATATCCTGTTCATAGTAATAGAAAAAAACTTAATAACCTCTTGTTTTTGGAGCAGGCACTGTGGTGTAGAGGGTTAAGCCGCCATCTGCAGCACCCACATCCCATATGGGTGCCTTTTTGCGTTCTATCTGCTTCACTTCCAATCCAGCTCCCTGCTAATGTAACTAGGAAAACAGCAGAGGATGGCTCAAGTGCTCGGGGGCCCTGCATCCACATGGAAGACCTACAAGAGGCTAATGCCTTCAGGCTGTTGTGGCTGTCTGGGGAGTGAACCAGCGATGGAGAATCTCGGTTTCTCTGCTTTTCAAATAAAAATGAACAGAAAAAATTTAAAGAGTTCTTTTTGTAGCAGTAGGAAGGACAGAGCAGGGGACATGACAACTCCAGCTCCTGAGTGACATCGGCAGACTCCACCCCTCCCCTCTGCAAACATCACAACTTTCTTCTGCTGGGAAAGGGAAGGGACCTAGCGCAGTCAAAGCTTTAGACGCCAACACCAGGTTTCCTAAACGACCCCGAGCTAATCTCAGAGGCCACTGCAGAATTCCCATGCCCCGCCCCATCAAGGCTGTGTCCCCCGCCCCCCAGCATGCCCCGCCCCACCCTGCCGGCTCCTGCCAGCTCCTGTTGGTGCCTGCCATAGACACGGTGGAGGAAGCAGCAGTACTGAGACCTTGGCCTCCTGCTTCTCCTCCTGCTCAGTGCAGGTCAGCAGGGCTTGTGTGTCTGAGCTCTGGCTGGATCCAGCGGCCAATCCCAAAGCCCGAGGTAGCTTGCTATTCATCGCGCAGGACAGCAAAATGATCTGAGCCGTGGAGGTTAAGGCACCAGGACGTGGATGGAGTGCCTTCCGCGGCGTGCCCTGCCCTGCCCCTCCAGCTGCCCGCCCCCCAGCCTCCCTCTTTCCCCTACTACCCCTCCCCGGAAGGATCCTGCTCCAGACAGACCTGAGTTCATCTGATGGCAGCCCCAAGTGCGACTCTGGGTGTCTCCATCCCTACCAGGGCCCATGTCCAGTGAGACCCCTGCCCTATATAGAGCACTTGGTAAGCAAATGGTCATTAGAGACCATTGAAGCATGTGTTTCCTGAAGGCTCAGCTCCTAGCAGGTGCACACATGGTGGCCATGAGAAACCAGAGGCAGGAATGAAATTCATGCCCGCCCAGGCCAAGAACGGCAGAGGCTGCAAGAGGCAGTGACTCTCCCCTCCAGCCTGCGAGTGTGGTCCTGCTTTGGTTCGGGGCTTCCAGCCTATTCTCTCTCTGTACAGACACACACACACACACACACACACACACACACACACACACACACACGCAGCATGGCCTCTGTCCGTGTCTCTGGCGACACTCCTAGCTCACACAGTCTGCCTGCCCTCGTGGTTCTCATCCAAGGTCATCAGGGTTGGCAGCACGTCGGGTCACACCCCCGAGGTGGGGCTGACAAGTGGTAGCTTTAATCTCTCAGTTTTCCAACCCAGGCGTCCACAGCAAAGGGAGCAGAAAGCAAAGTGGGGATCCTGGTCTTCCCCGTCTCCCTCAAACCCGCCTGGCACTGCGGGCAGCTCCAGGCCCTGCTGAGACAGGCAAGGTCAGCAGCAGGTGGAGGCTCCCAGGAGGGCCATGACCACCCAGGGTGAGATGCCCAAGCGGGACGCAGGACGGAGCCTGGAACATGGCTCTTGGACCTTAGGATCAGGAACCTGCCACTCTTTCTTTCGTTGTTTCACAGACTCACTCCTGCCACGAGGGACTTCGTGTTACTATAAAAGCAAGCAATAAGCAAGCAAAGGCAGAATTGCAAATAATTGCATTTGTGTCTTCCTGCTCTTGGCCTCAAACTGCCTCCCTCACAACTGGGAGAGATGGGTCCAGTGAGTGCGCATGGGAGCAAGCCAGCAGCTGCAAGGGCAGGAGACACAACTGTTTCTGGCCACAGGTGGTTGAGCCCAGCTGGGCTGGGTTGGATACAGCAATGTCCAGCGAGGCCCGGCCAAGGGAGATCAGGAGCCAGGGTGCAGCTCGCAGCAGGTACTCCGGCTGCCGGTCGTGGGCCACGATGGCCGAGGCATAGAGGAGGTCGGCCAGGGCTGACAGGGCCCTGGGCCAAAGACACAGGCAGGAGAAGGGCTTCCGGCGGCAGCACTGTGCGGAGAGAGAAGAGCTGGGGCCCCACCCCGCCTCCCCCAGCTGGGTGGGGGCAGAAAAGACCCAGCCCTCTGTCCAAGGCCACTCCCTTGCCGTGCCCAGGTCTTTTTCCTTTTTTAAAGATTTATTTACTGTTCTTAATAGAGTTACAGACAGAGGGAGAGAAAGAAAGTGAGATTTTCTATTGCTGGTTCATTCCCTAAATGACTGCAACAGCTAAAGTTGGGCTGAGCTGAAGCTGGGAGCCAGGAATTTCTTCCGGATCTTCCACGTGGGTTGCTGGTACCCAAGCACTTAGGCCATCTTCTGTTGCCATAAGCAGGAATTTGGATGGGAAGTGGAGCAGTCAGGACTTGAACCAGCACCCAATATGGGATTCTGGTGCCACAGGTGGAGGATTAGCTAGATATGCCATAGCAGCTGCCCATGCCCCCTTTCTTAAAAGCGCCAGCTCCCCCTTTAGCATCTGGCTTTAATTGAACCAGAAATCTCCCTGCTATGGGGACCAAGGAGCTCCTTTTCTAGGTCCAACACCCTGGATGCTACCCCCATGGTAGTGGTCTTTATTGCACTCCTTGCAAGCTCAGAGAGCTCCTAGGAGAGGCGGGCCCAGAGCCTGGCCAGATCCATGCCACCAGTCCCTGGCTGAAGGCAAGGCAAGGCAGGGCAGAAGGGAGTCTGAACTGTGGGGAGCCAGCCCTCCCTGCTCTTGGGGCTGCTGGTGCAGAACCAGGCCAAAATGGGGAGGGTCAGGGGAGCGAGGGATGATATTTCCGGACACCTGAAATCACGGTGATGAAAACTTGAGTTCCAAAAGGTGAATGTGTGTTATTTCCAGATCAAGTAGTCTGTAGGTGCCATGAACACGTGGACACATAAACACTACACATGCCTAGTTAGGTGGCAGACACCTGGACGAATATATACGAATCTAAATGATGCAGAACTTAGTTTCTTCATGAAGTGAGACTCACGAGAATAAAAGAAATCCAGCGGGTGGGTAAAAGCATGCCTTGGTCAACAACTGGCCTCCGCGTTTGACTCTAACTAGGGAAAAGAAACAGTTGGGACTGTGACCTTGTCCTCTCTGCCCTGTGGTAGGGTTTATGTCCAAGGCTCCCTGTACCTGCCTGTCACCCACTAAACACAGGTTCACAGAAAACAGCACCCAGCCAGGATAGGTGGGAGGTGGCCCTTCCCACACATGCAGCAAAAAACAGCTGGAGGTCCCCAGGGTTCCCTCCTAACCCAACCACCCAGAATCCATCTAGGGAGGACAACCATCACCCACAGCCAGGGCAGGGTGCCCTGCAGAGCTGAGCTGGACCACCAAGCTTCCTACCCTCTAGTGGCTGCCCAAGCCGGGTACCCCACATGCTGCATCCCCTGTCTCCTTCCAGGGTGGGCCCTAGGATCTGCGTGGCTCTATTTCTTTGCAGTGTCAGATACACAGGTAACTGTCTGAAGAGCGGTGCTGGACTACGGCCACAGGAGACGTGCCTGGACCTCTGAAGCACCTGCGAATCCCTTGCCTACAGGCAGGGAAGAGGTTGGGAATACTGCCGGGCAGGGGCTGGAGGCAGGCAGGGTCTGCTCCAGCCTCCACAGAGGCCACGAATGACTTCTCTTGGTGGTAGCACAAGGCTCATTGAACTAGCACCTTTGTCTGGGCGATGTTCTGGGGGTGTTATGGGGGGGTGCTACATGCTATCTTCCTGGGAGATGCTGGCATCCTAACCCTCAAAGCCTGTGAATATGGTAGCCCCATTAAACCACAATACTCTGGGGGTGAGGGTTCTTTATAGACTCAAGGATGGGCATAGGTTGTTTGCTGTGGTGTAGTGGGTTAACTATTTACTTGCGGCACCACCATCCCATATTAGAGCCCTGCTGCTCTGCTCTGCTTCCAGTCCAACTCCCTGCTAATGCACCTTGGAAGGCAGCAGGTGGTGGCTCGTGCTTGGGCCCCTGCCCCCTGTGTGGGAGACCTGCATGGAGTTCCTAGCTCTTGGCCTGGTCCAGCTCCAACTGTTGTAGGCATTCAGGGAGGGAACAAGCAGATGGAAGATCTCTACTCTCTTTTTCTCTGCCACTCTGTCTTTCAAAAAACCTAAATGATGGGCTGCACTGATCCTGGCTGGGGGTCTGGCCGAAGTTTCGGTCTCAGATCTGTCTGCACAGCAGATCGCCCACATTCACAGTAGCAGGTGGCTGCTCAGGCCTCCCCATCAACTTTCCCCAGGCTGTGTTTTCTTAGCCCCCACCTTCTCCACCACACCCCTCGTCTGGCTGGGCAAACACTACCCCACCCTCCATTGCAGGGGGGCAGGGGAAGTACAGGAGCCTCTTCTTTCTGCTTGGCAACTGCCAGCATCACTCTCTCTTCCCAAGAGCACCGGAATCCCCCGTTTCACGTCCCTGCATCTCCCCTAAGAGCCCAGGGCACCCCAAGGGCAACTCAACTCATGCGGATCTGCCTGGGGTCCACCCTCTCACAGGCATGTGTGCCTGTATTGGGACGCCATCCCAAGCCTCCTTGTCATTAACCAGACAGCTTCCAGCGAGGCTCAGGACTCCCTGAGCCAGCCTGCCACTCTGCTCTCACACTTTCCCTCACTGCGGCCACGCCTGGTGGCGCCTCAGAGAAACCCAAGGGTGTGCCCCTTGACCCCTACCCCATGACCTGGGACTTCCAGAGTGTTGCCAGGGCCCCCAAAACCTGCTCCAGGACCCACACTTCCAACCCCATCCCAGCCTCACAATTCGGGAGAGTGGGGGGATCCGGGTAGCCCAGGAGCCGAGGGCAGCAACCACACCCAGCAGGTAGCCGAGGGTTTCAGCATCGTCCTGCAGGAATGAGGGAACTGCCATGAGCACTTTGCAGACTTTTTCTACCAGCCACTGAGCCTGCCTGGCCCCCAGCCCTCTCCACCCTCCACCCACCCGGGGCATCCCTCAAACCACCACTCCCACCAGCCACTGAGCCTGCCTGCCCCCCAGCCCTCTCCACCCTCCACCCACCCGGGGCATCCCTCAAACCACCACTCCCACCAGCCACTGAGCCTGCCTGGCCCCCGGCCCTCTCCACCCACCCGGGGCATCCCTCAAACCACCACTCCTACCAGCCACTGAGCCTGCCTGCTCCGCAGCACTCTCCACCCACCCAGGGCATCCCAAGAGGGAAGGGACCCTCACTGGCCCGTGCATCCCACCCACAGTGGGTGCTCAGCCTCACCTGGAGCAGGTTTCCCAGCAGTCTCCGCTGTGGCCCTCGCACCACCAGGGCTGAGGCCTTGGGGACAGCAGCCCAGAGCATCCAGCCAGGGCCCAGGCTCAAGGGCAGGGCCAGGGCAAACACACTGGTCCTGAGGTGTCGCCTCCTCTTCCTCTCCCGGGAAGCCCCACCTGCAATAGACATCAAAATCCCACATGGCTCCTGGAACCTAGGTCCCTCCTAGGGGAGAAGTGGAGCCACCCCAGCCGGGGTAGGTGTATCCTCTGGCTGTTCAGGTCTTTCCAGCCCTACACCTGGCACTTCACCTGCCCCAGGCGGGGTGATGTCATCATGATGTCATCTTTCATCACACAGAACTGGAGCACGCAGCACAGCCCCCACAGACTCAGCAGAGCCCGGCGAATGCATCAGTGAATGGAGGGGCATGCAGCCAAGCCCCTGAGCTCTGAGCAGGGTAGACTACCACAAGCATCACTTGGGGAAGCTTCCTGAACACCGACGAGGGCCTCTCCTCTGAGCAGGCCTACCAATATCTCCCTCCTGGCAGGAGCAGGTGGCTGAGAGCCGAGGGTGAGGCCCAAGGTCACTGCTGGGCTACTCATTTGTCACTTCTGGCTTCTGCCTTGGCTGCAGTGCTCCCTTCATATTCCCAGCATCCGGAAGTTGTGGGCTCTCTGCTTGTCTTTCCCAAATTTGCAAGCTGGGCAATCACTGATGATCACATCCCCAAAGCCAGGTACCCTCCTCCCCTTTCCCTCCCTCATCCTGGCCTTTGCATACCTAGAAGGTCCCAAAGTCACGAATTTCTCCGAAACCTGCAGCCCCTTCCAGCCCTCTGGTGGCCCACCCTGTGCACACAGCCCCCAGGTCCACATTTCGGCTGAGGTCGGATCTGGTTCTTCAGTGTCCATCAGGGGATCAGCTCCAGGTGCAACAAGGAGCCGGCACTCAGAATTCTTGTGAATGAATGGATGAATGAAGACAGGAACAGAAGGCCACACACTCACCTGAATTAGACTTGAGTTTGGATCCACAGACTGGGAAGAGAATGAGCAGGAAGTTCGCTAAGTCAACAGCTGCCAGGTAGGCACCAGTGAAAACCTGGGAGCGAAGGGAGATGGAGTGTGGGTTTCCCAGCAATGGGGCAATGCAGCACATGTCACCTAGGGCCTCCTTTGTTATGTGCCCCACACTGACGGAGCACCTCCATGCGTATTCCTCAGCACTGCCTCCCACCATGCCGAGAGGGAGCCTTCCATCTTCATTTGACTAAGAAGGACACAGGTGTCTCAAGGATTGATCCCGGTGTGCACACAGTGCAGCGGTTGAAATGCCACTTGGGGCACCTGCACTCCATATTGGAGGACCTGGCTCATATCCCTTAAGCTACTCAAGCTCATATCCAGAGTTCTGGCTCTGCTCCAACCCCAGATTCCTGCCACTGCACACCCTGGAAGGCAGCAGGTGAGGATGGCTCAGGTAAGCTAGCTCCTTGCTATTAACATGGGAGATGCACAGTGAGCTCTGGGCTCCTGACTTCATCAGGCTGGTCCAGCATGCGCTGTGGTTGGAAACTGGGGTGGAAGACTTCTCCCTCCCCCACCCATAAAATTAAAATGAAAGTAAAAAATAAATAAGGGCCTGCTCCATAGTGAATTCCCAGTGGTAGAGGTGGGACAAGCACTCAGCCCTCTGCTTTCCGCTCCATGTTCTTTACTGCAGGAAGACTCTTCGCTCTGTAACTGTGGCTCAGGCCTTCCATTCTCTGGGCCTCAGACACCGGAATAGGATCCTTCAAAGATGTGTTCATATGCACACATTTGACTTTGGAGAAACTTGAAACTGCTCCCAAGCACTGCTTCTGCACTGCCAGTTGGGGAAGGGGCCCAGCCAGCTCTGCACCAGATGGGGCTGGGTTCAGGGCTGGAGATACTGTTAAGAGTAATTGTCACAATTTACTGAGCATCTACCAGGTGCCAGTTAGGCCAGAGACAAGGCCAACAGACGATGAATATTGGGGCCGAGTTATGGGAAGTAACCAGGCAGAACCAGGTGATCTAGGGTGCTCAGGCCCGTGCAGTAGGTGTGGATGGCACGAAGGTGTGAAGAGAACAGCTCCCCTGCTTGGCAGGGCCTGGGGGAGCTTCCAGCTGTTTGGCAGGGCAGGGCAGATTTCTCTCTGACCACCTTGACTCAGTCTCACTCCCTTTTTGCATGGACACTCAAGCACCCCAATAAGAATTCTGTAATCTATTGAGGTATTGTTTGCCCCTGTGAGATGGCTTTGGCAACCAATGTGAGCTTGAGAGTTAATGCTATTGATAATGTCTTGGTGAGAGGGCCTGTAACTGCACACGGGAGTACAATTAAACCCATGGCGTTTCTGGACACCTTATTGTGTGCCTACCCATCGCCCTGAAATCTGGTGCAGACATATAGCATGCCTTCTGGGAAAGGGCTTAATAAGAATTTTACAAAGTAATGGAAATGATGGGAATATGAGCGGAAACTACTATGGCAAAAAATATAGTTACTGTGACCTTAAAGGTTAGCCTGTCCTTGCAACTCTTTAGAGCATAGAAAATGTAGCTGTTTTAGCCATTTTCATAATTTTTTAACTAGAGGAAATATAGGGTGATTTTATTAACATCATAGAGATATACTTTTGATTATTATTTGATTGTTTATGAGGTTGTAGAGCCTGCAGTTGTAGGGGGATTTAATGTTTGAAACTTTTTGTCTTAGATCTTTACGTTTTTTCTCTTTTGATGTATTTCTCCCACTAAGTGATAGATAAGTTGTGAAAATAAAATTTAGTAGGAATGTTTTACTGATTAGTACGTAACCGTCTGTGCCTCGGCCTTGGAGTTCTGGCTGTCACCTAATGGCTACTTCTGAAGAATGAATAATGGCTTGCTTTAAAGAAACTGATTATAGTAACTTACAGAATTATCTTTAAGAGCACCTGGTTGACCATGAAGTAAAAATTAATTGAACATCTGTGCATGCTGCCTTAGTTTTGAAGTTAAAGGTAAGAAAATCAAATGTGTGTGCAGAGGCTTGTGATGTGTCTAAGTAAATAAAAAGGACAGCTTCTTCTTGAGCTGTGAGAAGAAGGCACCAAGTGACAGTGTCTGTGTCTTTTCTTGCCGCCCACTCCACGCACCCTTCTCGAGTTCCGAACTCCCGCCATGGGGAGCTTATGGAAGAGGCAGAGAATTGTCATACACAGGGAAGGCTTTCCCCAGCTGAGAATCGGGGAGCAGGGAGCCATGTGTAGCGATCATGATGGAGAGAATTCAGAGAAGGCAGAGAGATCCATCCGCACCTCCAGGGCTTAGACCCTGAGACAAAACTATGCCTTGCATGTTGAAGGAGCAAGCCAGGAGCCATTGCAGCTGCAGCTGAGCAAGCAACACCAGGCCTGCACTGGTCCCCAAGCCACTGCCACCTGCAAGCCCAACCTACCTGGATAGTGAGTTGCCTGGCCAGAACGGCCCCAACAGTGTCACCCAGGCTGGCCAGGAGGCAGCCCACAGCCCACACAGCCGACTGCTCCTGTCTGCATCTCTTGACACATCTCAGGTAAAGCAGCCTAGGGTGACAAAGGTATGGACACAACACAGAGGCTGAGAGGTTGGGAACAGGCCACAGCAGGTGTCTGAAAAGGGGTGACCATAACTCCACATCCGTAGGAAGTGCTTCCGACCCCAGGGGTTCAGCAGGTGTTTTTGAACTTGGGTCTTTGGACTGGAAAAGAAAGGATGGCAAGGACCCCACCAGAGCCTCTGGTCAACGAACCCATGGCAGGAGCCAGACCTCATGAAAGATGGGGATGCCACCTCTTCAGTGAAGAGAAAGTCCTTTCCTGCTCCAAACCAGGCCGAGGCGGTTTACTAAGCTGCCACTCCGCATAGACAAACTGACTGCCATGTTTGATCGGGGCTAACATTGTCACGCAACCACAGTGGTTAACTGTGGCGCTGCTCTGAAATGGGAGCAGTGGCTCCTATCAGCCTGTGTCCGAGCTGCTGGCACTGTGAGCTCACCTCCCCTGAGCCCGACTCCCAGCTTCTGGCCCTACAATCCCCTTGCCCTCCTCTGCACACACCCAGGGATAAGTGCGAAAGGGCAGGGCGGGCTGGAGGGTGCCCAGGCCCCTCTGTCAGTATCTCTGACTGCATTTCAGAAACGTTTCATTCCAGGTATCTCCTTGCTTATGGAGAAACTGAGGCACAATTGTGGCTCCTTGAGCCAGCAGGTGGGAGCCTGAGTGATGGCGGGCTGGCTTAAGAGCCAGAGGCCCCAGGGAATACAGGATGAGCCTGTATTGGATATGGGCTTTTAGACTCCCAGACATTTCCCGCACTTGCCTGTTTGAGCGCTAAGCTCCCAACAGGATGTACCTGTAATCTGAAAGCAGTTCAAGGCCAAAGGTGGAGACTCTCAGAGCAGGGATCCAGATTAGAAATCACTGCCTTGACAGGGTCTGGACCATTGGCCTCAAAACTCCACCTATGAGGGAAATTACAGGACCTGTGGTCTGACCATGGAGTGCATATGTCACGACTGGGTTTACTCGGTTTTTGAAGCCTGTACAGTGGGCTGCATGTCCAGAGGAGCCTTGAGGGACACGACACCCAGTTCACTGAGGCCTGTTCAGTGGGCTGCATGTCCAGAGGAGCCTTGAAGGACATAACACCCAGTTCACTGAGGCCTGCCGGAGCACATCTAGTACCATGGAGTGCAGAACAAACTGGACAGCTTTCCCAGCAAAGCTTTGACAGCAAGTATCTGGGCAAACTGACTCTAAGGTTGAGTGTGTCAGCCAACGGACCTTAGTAGGATTTCCTCATCCTTGGAGCAACAAAGTCAACAGCGCTTCAGAACCAGGAAAACCACTTTAGCAGTGCCCTCAGAACATGCTGCACACTGGGGACCCTGGGATATCGGGTGCCTGTCCCCCGTCCCAGGGCAGTTTAGCAGTGCCCTCAGAACATGCTGCACACTGGGGACCCTGCGATATCGGGTGCCTGTCCCCCATCCCAGGGCAGTGATGTGGTTGGGCTGCTGGGAACGTCCCTCTTCCCATTTCCCCCAGATACATGAACAAAAGGAGATTGAAAACCTTTGTCATACCGACTTTCCCCCATTCCTCCACCCTCTCCACCCTAATCAGTGGTCCGCATGAGCATGCATCCTTAACTATGCAAACATCATCAAAACTTCTAAGAATTATAATTTTTTAAAAAGAAATCACTGTCTTTTCACTGTCCCATTTGAGAGAGGAGAAAACTGAGGCCCCCAGGCAGGGCTCAGGCCACAGGGTTTTGGCCTGCACCTGCGGGAGGCAGCGGGGTGTTCCCTGGCTCTGCACCAGCCGCTCTCAGTAGCCAGGGAAAGACCGATGGGACAGTCAGGGACAGCCAGGGACAGCAAGGTTCCCAAAGTAGGTCCAGCCCCAGGCAGAGGCCGACTGTTCAGTTGGGCATTGCCTCATTTCTCCAAGTCCGTGCAGGGTCCAACAGCACAGGCCTCAGAGGGCAGAACCCTGGAGTCTGTGGCCTTCAGTCCTTAACAGCTGGCCCCTTTAAGAGGTTCTGGAGTGTTAATTCCCTCAAACCCTGGGGTGCTCCCCATCTCCTGGGGCTAGGCCAGGACTGAAGGGGTTCGTGAATGTCACATCTGGCCCACAGGAAATGTTCCACTCACTGTGCAGTGGGGTTGCTATAACCTGGACACTCTATCATGCTCTTGTGGGGGGGTGAGGGGGACACTCACCTGGTGAAACATCCCTTAGGGTGCTGGCCTTTCTCCCTGCCAGGGAACACTCGAGGGGCCATTATACTTGGAACTCACTGTGTGGGTTCCAGAGCCTGGGAAGTCCATCTCTGGTAAGGCCCTTCTGACCAAACCACTGCAGGTACAGCAAGGGCTGTGGGCCACGCCCCTTTCCAAGTGAGAAGGCCTTGGGCAAACTGGACTTGCAAGGAGAGGTTGAAATCCCAGCAGAGCAAACAGTCGTGATGCTTAACAAGTACTTGCTAAGTGGCTTGCCAAGACTGGCATTTAACCCTCCCAGTTATCCTGTAAGGTATTACCCCCAGTTACAAGAAGCCTAGAGGCTTACAGAAGCGAAGTCACTGGGGAAGAACAGACAACAGGACCTAGAATCCGTGGTATCCAGTCCAGGGCCCCGCCATGCACTGCACCCACCCAGCCGCCTGCGTGGAATCCGGAAAGAAGTGTCAGACTTCAGTCTCCCAAGAAACATTCAATAGGATCCTGCAATTGTGTTTTCCGTTCATCTATGCGCCCGCCCCCTTCCTCTAAGTCTCCACGGGGCAGCGCCCACCCCCAGCCACAGACCCGCCTCCGCTGCGCGGGTCCTGGGGACCCTTTCCTTACAGCGCATGGGCAGCGATCCAGCAGGAGGCGACGCAAATCCACAGGCCGAAGGAGATGCAGACGCGGTGGCGGGCGAAGCAGCGGTCCAGGTAGCCCCAGTCCCAGAGCGCGGGCGAGGGGCTAGGCGCCTCCCCCATGGCTCGGCCCTGTGCCCAGTCTCCCTCGTTCGCTGGGACTCCCCGCGGGAAGCCCGGGCGCCGCTGCGTCCTGGCGGGGCTGGTCCCGTCGCCTCGATTCAGCGGGCGCCCTGAGAGCCGGCTGAGATGGGAGCCGCGGCTCCGCGCTGTCACGGCGGAGACACCGGGGAAAAGTTTCCGGGACCGCGCGGCTCCCCAAGCCCTCCCGCTATTGTCGGGGGTCGGCTGGGCGGAGGCCGCCCCCCAGCGGCGGGAGCCGGGAGCAGCCTCCCCGCACAAAGGCTGCGCCCCAGCACCCTCCCAGCCACCGGCTCCTCGGGCCGGACGCAGCGGCTGCAGCGGCTGCAGCGGCGCCCGTTCCCCGCCGTCCCTTCGCGGGCGATCACCCACCCACTTCCAAACCCCGGGGCCAGAGCGGGGACGGCCGGAGCCCCTACCGGTCACGGTCAGACACTCTGTCCCTTCTCTTTTCCCCCCGTGCGTCCTTGACCATATAATACACACACACACCCTTGTGCCGGGGGAGCGCTCGGCTGCGAGTCCCGGGGTCGGGGAAGGGGAAGGGAGGGGAAGGGAAAGGGAGAGGGACTGGAGGCCGGGAGCAGGTCGCCCCAATATTCGTCTCTCACTGCCTCCTCTCTGAATCGGTCAAGGGCAGTGTCTGCCTGCACCCCGAAGTCCAAGCCGGGCTTTGGGACGCCATGGTGGGCCGCGCCCCATGGCCCGGGAGCCGGTGCCTCTGGGATCTGTCACCCCTCCCGTACAGCCACAATTCTGGCGCAAGGCCCTGTTTTTCACAAAGACACGCTGTTATGAGGATGATGATGATGAAGAGTTGCTTCCTGATGTTAGTTTGATGAAAGCCAGACGTTGGCTATCATGTCATTGTTCAAAGGTGGCGTTCAGGTTATTGTGCGTAACACTCCGCCCTAGTGTATTGTTCTGTGGCTTTGGCTGTGTCTGTAGAGTTGGGCAGCCAGCGCCACTATCTAGTTAGACAACATTTTCATCACCACTACCGCCAATCAACCACTCACAGGCAATTCTCCATCTGTGTCCACTCTCCCAGCCCTAGGAATGCCCCTGTGTCCTCCCGCGCCAGGACTTTTCCTATCCTGGCTGTGGAATCGCACACTGATGTCCTTTCACGGAGTGTGGTGTGTCCGTGTTATCTGTGCTGTAGCAGTTACCTGTGTGCGCCACCCAAGGCTCATGCCTTGTATGGGGGAGTGCATCACATTTCATCCATCCATCAGTTGCCAGACACCGCCCTTAGGAATACGGCCGCTGTAAACATTGTCCACAAGCTGAGGGTAGACACAGATGCTTACTTTTCCTGGTACCTTTCAGGTGGTGGAGTTACCAGGTCGTCTGGTTGCTACTACTAAGTTCGTTTTTCAAAGTGGCTATATTATTTTACAGATTCATTCTTTTTTTTTTTTTAAAGATTTTTTATTGTTATTGGAAAGCCGGATATACAGAGAGGAGGAGAGACAGAGAGGAAGATCTTCCGTCCGATGGTTCACTCCCCAAGTGAGCCACAACGGGCCGGTGCATGCTGATCCGAAGCCGGGAACCGGGAACCTCTTCGGGTCTCCCACGCGGGTGCAGTGTCCCAATGCATTGGGCCGTCCTCGACTGCTTTCCCAGGCCACAAGCAGGGAGCTGGATGGGAAGTGAGGCCACTGGTATTGGAACCGGCGCCCATATGGGATCCCGGGGCTTTCAAGGCGAGGACTTTAGCCGCTAGGTCACGCCGCCGGGCCCAGATTCATTCTTAAAAAAAAAAAAAAATTGCAGTCCCTGCATGGTAGCCTAGTGGCTGAAGTCCTTGTCTTGCATGTCCTGGGGTCCCATATGGACACCAGTTCTTTCATATCTGGCTGTTCGCCTTCCTTCCCAGCTTCCTGCCTGTGGCCTGGGAAAGCCAACAGAGGACGGCCCAAAGCCATGGGACCCTGCACCCACGTGGGAGACCGGGAAGAAGCTCCTGGCTCCTGGCTTCAGTTCAGCTTTGGCGGCCACTTGGGGAATGAACCAGCAGATGGAAAATCTTTCTCCCTGTCTCTCCTCTCTGTAAATCTGCCTTTCCAATAAAAAGAAATAAATCTTAAAAATTGTAAAATTTCAGTTTTTTTCATTTTTTGGAGACAGACCTTCCATCCACTAATTCTCACACACACACACCCCAAATGCCTTTACAGCCAGCCAGGGACTGGACCAGGTTGGGCTATGTCCCCCATGTGGGTGCAGGGTCCCAAGGCTTTGGACCATATTCCGTGCTTTCCCAGACCACAAGCACGGAACTGGATGGTAAGTGGAGCAGCCGGAATACAAACTGGCATCCACATGGGATGCCTGTGCTTAAAGGTGGTGGATTAGTTAGGTGAGCCATTGTGCCGGGCTCCAAGCCTCAGGAAGTGAATCAATTTCTTTACCAGAGTCCCTGGAGGTCTGGTAGCTGCCCAGGAGCTAAAGATAACGCTTTTGGCCATGTTACAGTTTGCTGAAAAGAAAAAAAACTCACCAGGGGACCAGAGCCCTTGTCCTTCAGGACAGTGAGTCACGGCACTGCTGGCAGTGGTGCAGGCAGGGTGACCCCTGTGCACTGTCCTGCTGAATGAAGAAGGAAGGGCTGCAGTAGGCGGACTGGCCGCCCTGGAGGAGTGGGCGGCCAGTGGCGGCCAGTAATCGCAGGTGCCTTATGGCGCAGGGGCCGGCAGCTCAGCAGCGTGCTCTGTGAGCACACCCTGTTTGTGGCCGCTGTTCAGGATGTGGAGGCAAGGCCTGCGGCTGCTGGTCACACGGGCATGTCCAGGACGAGTGTGCAGCGGACTGCTCTACTTGCTAGTGGGAGAGGGATCCTCAGAGGACACGTGTCCCAGTAATGGCATCTTCTTGTGTTAACCAATACCATGGAGGACACGTTGGGATGTGGGGATGGAAGCGGGTGATGGGACTGTTGCGGTTCCAGGCTCTACCAAGAACTCTGTTAGCAACTCCCTGCATGATCTTATGAAATTTTCTTAAACTTCTTATCCCCACCACATTCCTTATTTGTTACCACCTGACTATCAAAGTTCCCACACTTCATGATACTCAGAAACTAAAAAAGGGCAAGCAACTGGCAGATATGGAAATGTGATTACAAGGAAACCCCACATGAGAGCTATCTATTTATTTTTCACCTATTAAAAAGGCAGAGAGAAAGGGGGGCCAGCACAGTGGCATATCATGCTAACCTACCTGTGGCACTACATCCCATGTGGGCACCAGCTGGTGTCCCGGCTGCTCCACTTCCAGTCCAGCTCCTTCCTTATGGCCTCAGAAAGCAGTGGAGGATGGGCCCAGTTGCAGTCCTTGAGCTCCTGCACCCACATGGAGACCCCAAAGAAGTTCCTGACTCCTGCTCTGGATTGGCTTAGCTCTGGCTCTGGATTGGCTTAGCTCTGGCTGTTGAGGCCATTTGGGGAGCGAACCAGTGGATGGAAAACCTCTCTGTCCTTTTCTATTCCTGTAAAATCTACATTTCAAATAAAAATAAATAATTTTTGTTATAAAAAAAGAGAAATTATCCATATGCTAATTTACTCCCCCAAAAGCTCACAGCAGCCAAGGGTGGCTGACGGCAAAGCCAGGAGCCTGGAGGTCAGTCTGAGTCTCCTACATGGGTGACAGATACCCAAGTACTTGTTCTGTCACGCGCTGCCTCCCAGGCTGTATTAGCCAGATTGACTGGAAGCAGAGCAGCTGCAATGGGAACCTGTAATTCAGTACGAGTTGTTGGCATTGCAAGCAGTAGTTTGACGCACTGCAGGGCAACACCAGCCCCAAGAGACTGTTCACCTTCTCAGAGCCATATAATAAGGTACCTGAATATTTGTATTTAGGTTATTGTTTCAGAATAACAGTTCTTGCTGCAGACAAGCACCCTGAAAGTTTATACACGCAAGCAGGGGGTGCTGGAGAATCCCAGTTCTGAAAGGGGGGTGCCTGGCAAAGCAGAGCCTGGACAGAAGTCCACGTTGCTGTGGCACCACTTCACGCTCTCCTGGCCCACTTCTTCTCTTCTCCAGAGCCGTGAGGATGTTTTCCTGAGCACTTAGTGTCCCTTCACCCCACAGTGTTCTGGAAAAATTTCAGATCTACAGAAAAGGTGAAAGAACACCTACCTTGCTTTCCAAAGATAAGACTTGGCAATTGTTAACGTTCTGCCATGTTAGTTGTCCTTCTCTTGCCCTGAACCATCTGAAGTTGCAAATTCCCTGACACTTTGATCCTAATCTAATCAGTGTGTGTGTCTCCAAGGAGGGTCTGACAATTGCAGGTGGCATATGACAGCATACTGACATTGTCATGCTTTAATCTGTCACTTGGCTGTTTTAATAGTACCCCCAGTTCAAGATCTGGTCATTGAGTCATCTGTCACTTATAGGTTATCCTGCATCTACAGTTCCCTCCCAGTTAGGCTGCATTTGGGACTGCATGACTGCATGTGGACAGTCATGCCACACCGGGGGCACAGGTTGCGACACTGTTGCTGATGGCAGGTTCCTGATCGTCTGTTTAAGCGGATGTCTGCCACATCTCTCCATTACGAAAGGCACATTTGCTTCAGTTTGCCATGAGCGGTGAGTGATGCTTTAAAACTGCATGGCCGCCCAGTTTGCCAAGAGCCTTCCTCTGAGTGTAGTGGCCTGGGCACCCAGCGGCAGCCTCCTCGGTGAGTGGTTTCACTGGTGGTCACAGAACAGTCATTCGGCCATGCCTGCTGCACTTACTGACCAGCAGTACATATGTAAGAATTTTGCATACAATTTCTTTTCTTTCTCTTTTTTTGAGTATCACCACCGACTCAACAATCCCCTTAAAGCTCAATGTTTTATTCATATGAAAGAATTTACATGTCTTAGTACTTCTAGTTGCTTACTTTAGAAGTAGACAAGCTGGGGCCATCACAGCTGAGGTGGCATAGCAGGCTAATTCTCAGTCTGCAAGTCCCATATGGGTGCCAGTTTGTGTCCTGGCAGCTTCACTTCAAATGCAGCTCTCAGATTATGCCCTAGGAGAGCAGTGGAGCATGGCCCAAGGCCTTGGGACCCCATGTGGGAGACCTGGAGGAAGCTCCTGGCTTCAAATCCGCTGTTCCAACCATTGTGGTCATTAGGGGAGTGAACCAGTGGATGGAAGCTCTCTATTTCTCCTTCTCTCTGTAAATCTGATCTGATAAAAATAAATCAATCTTAAAAAAAAAAAAAAAAAAAACAGCTGCCAAGTGTTCAGGAGACCTATGCAGCAGCAGACAGCACATGTCAGCTGGCCCGCAGGAAGCCAACTGTATTTGATTTTCCTAAAATGGTTATTCTACATCTCTGTTCCCGGTTAGCTAAGAAGCCAAGAAAATAAAACTTAAAATCCCATTTCAGTCAGAGCAACGACAGCAAGTACCTAAAACAACAGTTGGAAACTCTTTTTTTTTGAAAAGCATTTTCCAGGAAAAATGCCTCTCTGGAATATTTCTCCCTTCAGTTGCTGCTCTTTTCAGATTACTGAGCAACAGCCATGGCAAGCTCCAACTGCATCACGTAGCATATGTGAGCCCAACTGTCTGGTTCTGAGGTGTCCTGGGAGGGACTCAACCAAGTTAGCTGCATACTATAAGAATCATGTGACAGCCACTTAACACCTTCGCAATTTAGATCCTAGAGCAGGGAAGAGCATAATGCGGCTGAGATTAGCCATAGAAAAGTAGCGAAGGGAGTGTTTCCCTGAGATCTGGGAGCACCTGACTGTCCTGGCAAATGCTCACCGGGAGACCAGTCCTTCCCCGACGTTAACAAGGAACACTGCGTAGAACTCATGTGCCTAGACACTAGATAAAGCTGGGTGGAGGGGAAGGCACTCAGGTCCAGACTCGGGGATACCCTAGGAGCCCCCTGCACCTGTAGCTCCCAGTGATGAAGGGGGAGCTGACCTGCACCCTACTGAGAAGAAAGCAAACAAAATGTGGGTTTGTAGATAATTCGGGTTTGATGCCAGCCCCTTCACAGTCCTCTATCCCCCAATTAAACAGGGGATAAAAACCTAAGAGAGGTTGTTAACCTGGGACCAAGTGCTTCCTCGGACGCCCTGCCACCAGGGGGCTGCCCTCTGCTGAGAATGGCCTGGGAGGAGACACTCTCCCCCACCTGACCACAACTTACTGTGAGGGACACAAGCCTGGGGCATCGGGCAAGCCTCTAAAATCACCACCCAGTTTCAGCCCTTGTGAAATTAAAGTGTTAACAGGGCATGTATTTCTTCTTCCTATTTCTTACAGATTCATACAGAAACACAAGAAATGAATGAAAGTAAACTTTTTTGAGTATCTTCTGACACTGAATGGCTGCGCACTCAAATGACTCAGCACGCTACTCCTGCAGAGCCACTGAAGAGGTGGAGAGAGCAAGTGAGCGAGAGAGCTTCCATCTTCTGGTTCACACCTTAAATGCCTGAACAGCTGGACCAGGGCCAAAGCTGGGGGTTCAGCCCAGGTCTGTCACATGACAGAAAGTCAATGACCCATCACTGCCACCTCCCAGGGTCTGCATTGGTGGGAAGCTGGAGTCAGCTGGGCAGTGGACCTGGAAGTCCACTGTGGGCTGTGGCTGTCTTAACCACGAGAGTACAGGCCCACTCCATCCCTCTGCTGACAGGATGCACAGAATCGCTGACTCCTCTTCCCACAGCAGGCCCTTAGGAAGAAAGCCCTCTCCTTATGGGTCTTCTTTGCCCTCAAGTGGGTTCAGTGCATAACTTGACACACAGCAGAAGGTTATCACAGGTGCAAAGTTTGAATGCTTTCCCTCTCTTCTCCGACAGACGGGAAAGGACTATTAAAACACATCGACACGGGCCCGGCGGCGTGGCCTAGCGGCTAAAGTCCTCGCCTTGAAAGCCCCGGGATTCCATATGGGCGCCGGTTCTAATCCCGGCAGCTCCACTTCCCATCCAGCTCCCTGCTTGTGGCCTGGGAAAGCAGTCGAGGACAGCCCAATGCATTGGGACACTGCACCCACATGGGAGACCCAGAAGAGGTTCCAGGTTCCTGGCTTCGGATCAGCGCGCACCGGCCCGTTGCGGCTCACTTGGGGAGTGAATCATCGGATGGAAGATCTTCCTCTCTGTCTCTCCTCCTCTGTGTATATCTGGCTGTAATAAAATGAATAAATATTTAAAAAAAAACAAACACAGGGATACTCAGTAGCTTTGTGGCTCACTGCCAGATCTCCCTGCTGACACCCACCAAGAAAACATGTGTGATCCTTGGCTTCCTGACAAAAGCCTCAGCTTCCTTGTGAGCTCTTGAAAGTGAACAGGTGAGAGACGGATAGCAGGTTCTATTTAAAGTGGTGGTATGTGCTTTGTGATAGAATCATGGGGTAAAAATTCCAAACAAGCATGATAAGGACAACAGCAGGTGGGAATACTTTTCAAAAACTTGCAAGGAATGTTTAATGACACTTTTGGGGATAGAGGCAAAGATGAAAACTACGACGTTCTCACTCAGGGCGTCCCAGTTTGGGTTCCTCACATTGTGAGCAAAGGACGTCAATTTCTTTGGGAGGGAACTAGGGGAAGTGGGAGGGGGCGGGGAGAGAAGGGGGACCATGGTGGAGGAGAGGTGTCAGAGGGCTCCAGCTGCGGGCACCTGGGGCTTCACTGCCAGCGGGTTCTCCTGGGGAACAACCTGGGCGAAGCTGAGCGCTTTTTTTTTTTTTTTAAAGATTTATTTATTTTATTACAAAGTCAGATATACAGAGAGGAGGAGAGACAGAGAGGATCTTCCGTCCAATGATTCACTCCCCAAGTGAGCCACAACGGGCCGGTGCGCGCTGATCCGAAGCCGGGAACCAGGAACCTCTTCCGGGTCTCCCACGCGGGTGCAGTGTCCCAATGCATTGGGCCGTCCTCGACTGCTTTCCCAGGCCACAAGCAGGGAGCTGGATGGGAAGTGGAGCTGCCGGGATTAGAATCGGCGCCCATATGGGATCCCGGGGCTTTCAAGGCGAGGACTTTAGCCGCTAGGCCACGCCGCCGGGCCCGAAGCTGAGCGCTTCTGACCAGTTCCCTCCTTACCACTTATCCCATTTATAGAGAATGTTCCAAATCAGCAAATCTATCAAGAGAGGAGGTAGATGAGTGGTTGTGTAGGGCTGAGGGCTGGAGAGATTGAGTGCTGGTGGCTAAGGGCAAGGGGTCAGAAAAACTTCCAGAGCATGCCAGGCACCACTGACTTATTTCACTGTGGTGAAGCATATGGTATGCAAAGACAGCTCCGTTGTCACCAAAAGCAATGTTTGGGTTCCAAGCACATGCTTTGTCCCGTCAGTATGAAAGGCTGCCACAAATGGACCAGGGCGTGTTCAGTGGCCAGTGCTAGATCCTCATCTGCCGTGGGCTTTTCTGCTCCCTTTTCTACCTGCCCCAAGAATGCCTGGAAGCTGGTGCTGCACTGGGAGCCACACAGCTTGGTGCTCTGCTGTCTGCTTTGGCTGTGCTCTGGAGGGAACCTCCAACACTAGTACAAAGCTCCTTGACTCGGACCCTGCTTTTCAGAAGACATCAAGAATCTCTGTGGGGCTGGTGCTGTGGCACAGCTGGTAAAGCTGGTGCACTTCTGATCCAGCTCCCTGTTAATGGCCTGGGAAAGCAGCAGAGGATGGCCCAAGTCCCTAGGTCCCTGCCACGCATGTGGGAGACCCCAAAACACTGCTGGCTTCTGAGCCTGGCCTGGCCCACCCTGGCCACGGGGAGCTGACCAGCACACAGATGTCTCCCTCTCTCTTTGATAGAAATGCATCCTGAAAAAAAAGCAAAGAATCTGCAGGTGCCAAGGACCCCCGAGAGCTGGGCCTCACCATCTACCGCGTTCACTCTCTCTGCTGCTGCAGGTCCTGCTCAGCTCTTGTCCTTCCTGCCACAGGTAGCTGCTCAGTAAATACTAGTCAAGTGGGTGAATAATCACAACTTCTCAATTCCCTGGTGTTAATTAACATAGCCCAGGCAGGCTTCTCGACTCTGACTGCATAGATGAACTTGGCTGAATCCTAACCATCTGTGTGTGGGGGATACATGTTTTTGGACAGTGTTATCCATAAATACCTTGTTTGGCACAAAACAAGGTTAAAGATTTGAGGACAGAGAATAATGAGGCTCTAACAAAAGGGGTATAAAAATTAAAGAAAAGTGAGAGGCTGGAAGCCTCAGCACATGGTGAAGAATGATTTGAAAGGGTATACTGCCCCGTCTCACCTGGTGCTAAGTACTCCAAGTACTAAGTGATCAGGCCTCCCTAAAGCTGCCATAAAAGAGCTGAGGAATTGCCTCTTCCTGTGTGAGTCTCTGGATGGGTCAGAAAAGCATATGCTTCTGTGAGAGTAGCTTACGGCAATGGCTTTTAAAAAAAGTTTATGAAAAATTTATTTATTTTTACTGGAAAGTCAGATAAACAGAGAGGAGAGACAGAGAGGAAGATCTTTTGTCTGATGATTCATTCCCCAAGCAGCCATAACAGCCGGAGCTGAGCCAATCCTAAGCCAGGAGCTTCTTCCAGGTCTCCCATGCGGGTGCAGGGTCCCAGGGCCTTGGACTGCTTTCCCAGGCAACAAGTAGGGAGCTGGATGGGAATCAAGGTGGCTGGGATTAGAACCGGCACCCATGTGGGATCTCAGCGCATGCAAGGCGAGGACTTTAGCAGCTAGGCTACCATGCCGGCCTCCCCCTCATTTTTTTTTGAAAGACAAAAATTTTCCATCTGCTGGTTCACTCCACAAGTGCCCACAATATGAGGCAAGGATTCCATCTGGGTCTGTCCTGTGGGTGGCAAGACCTCAAGTACGTAGGCTGCCATCTGCTGGCTTCCTAGGAGCGTTAGGGAGCTGCGTGGGAAGCAGTGTAGGTAGGACGTGAACCAAGCATGCCATATGGGACACAGCCATCTCAAGCTAGGGCTTAACCACCACACTTACTCTCCTCCTGGGGATGGTTTTAGACACAGAAGGTCATGGGTTAAAAACCACATATGCCAGCCCTTCTGTCCGATTAGAGAGAGGTGCACTGGATGGGTATCTGAGGTTGAGAACCATCGACCTAAATAATATCCCCCAAAGAATCCACTTAAAATCTGACAAGTTTCTGCAGACTGAAGCTGTTAAAAGAATGGTGAATATCTAAATGGCTGTCTATGCAAAAGCAACAGAAACATCTATAAGCGCTAATTTAATTAATTAAAAAAAATTCTGACTTACAAATTGGTAAGCACCTGTTAACATTCACATACACATTCCCCGTTCACTGTGGGTTCATCATCTTGGGGTCAGCTTGCCATGGCAGCAGGTTCCTGGGGGTCCCAGCCGAATGGATGTGGCATGCCCTGGTGCCCCACAGTCTTCAGCGTCCAGCTGCCGGGTGCGGTTGTGCACCCCAGGAGCAGGCCCATCCTCTGGTGCCCGGTGGGTGCCTAGGACAGCTCCCAGGAGCCGGGAGCCTTGGTGCTTGCAACCCGGGGTCACATATCCAGGTGCTTGTAGAGCCTGCGACTTTTCTCTTTTTTGTTCCTGTTGCCGTGCTTTTTCCAGGGCTTGCCAACCCCATTCTCGGAGCTTGCGGCAGCAGCTGCAGGCACCATGCCGCTCCCGGGCTTGTAACCCATCACAGCCTGGACGCCCTTGGTCAAGGCTCGCACGTTCTCCTGGGGAAGGAGAGAAAGCGTTATGGAAGACGCAGCAGGCACTGCATCGTGCAGGGAAGAGCAGAGTTGAGGCCCCCAGTAATGTCCCTGCCTCTTTCCTGGCTTGCTTTCCCCATCTCTTCCTTCCTTCCTTCTTGTCAACTTTAGTCCTGTGGCTTGAAATGCCACTTGCCACCATCTATTAGAGCAGTTTCACATACATACTCCTTTCAAAATATTCATGAACCATGAACTTTCTGAGAATCCTTTTGTAATTAGACTCTTGATACCAGCTGTTTTCTGGGATTCTCTACCTTGATATCAGAACTCAATCCACCTCAACCAAAATTAGAAGCTGACTCTAGACAAACTTTGTAAAGAACATTTATTTATGTGAAAAAGCGACAGGGAAAAACAGAGAGAGTCTTTATCTGCTGGTTCTGCCCCTAAATGGTCCCAACAGCCAGGTCTGGGCCGGCCTGAAGCCAAATGCCAGGAACCCCATCAGGTCTCCCAAATGGGTGGCAGAGTTCAAGTATTGGGTCATCATCCACTGCCTTTCCAGGCACATTAACTCTTGTTGGTAGATCAGAAGCAGAACAGCCAAGACTCGCAGGGCACTGCATGGGACGCCACTGTTGCAAGCAGCACACCACACTAATTGTACATGCCTTTGGAAGCTTTTCTTAAACATTAACGAACTGAAATCAAGGGGCAGAGCAATACGTAACTACATGAAATCCTTCACCAACTGATCATTTCCCCCAGAGATTCCAACTTACCAGTCTGCATTTACAGGAGCTGGAGAAGCTAGGTGAGAGCCCACAGTGTCTGGTTTTAGTACAGTCAGAGATACACTGAAGAAGGCAGGACAGAAAGAGCTACCCATGGGCTGGCATGGTGGCTTAGTATGCTAATCCCCTCTCTGCACCACTGGCATTCCATATATGCACAGGTTATAGTCCCACTGCTGCACTTCTAGTCTAGCTCTCTGCTTATGGCCTGGTCCAGATCCTTATGGCTCAGGTCCTTGGGCCCTGCACCCATGTGGGAGATGGGGAAGAGGCTGCCAGCTCTCAATCAGTTCAACTCTCGCTGTTTTGGGAGTAAACCAGTGCATGGATGATCTCTCTGTCTCTCCTCTCTGTAAATTTGCCTTTCAAATTAAAAAAATAAATAAATCTTTAAAAAAGGAAGGAAGGGAATGAGGGAGGGAAGAAGGAAGGAAGGAGGAGGGGAAGGAAGGAGGGAGGGAGGGAGGGAGGGAAGGGAAGGAGAGCTGCCAGTGTCGCTCCCACCCCCCTCCAAGCAGCACAGGTGAGATAAGCCTACTTGGAGGACGGGGCATTAAATCCAGGCCTCAGTTCCTGGCAGAGCTCCTGGGCCCTGGCAACCAAGTGCAGAGGAGACTCCAGAAGGAAGGGGCACACGGGACCAAATCTTAAAGAGCACAGGGCCTTTTCTTTTTTAAAACATTTATTTATGTTTTTAAATTTAAGAGGCAGACTTGCAGAGAGAAGAGACAGAGATTTTCCATCTGCTGGTTCACTCCCCAAATGGCTGCAACAGCTGAAGCTGAGCTGATTTGAAGCCAGGAACCAGAAGCTTCCTCCAGGTTTCCCACATGCGTGCAGAGGCCTAAGGACCTGAATCATCCTCCACTTCTTTCCTAGGCCATAAGCAGAGAGCTATATCGGAAGTGGAGCAGCTGAGACACAAACCAGCATTCATATGGGGGGGGGGGGCAGCACTGCAGGGGTAGGGTTAGCCTTTTATGCCACCGTGCTGGCTCCCAAATTTATTTTTCTTTCTATTTAATAGGTTTTCACATCAGGGTTATGTTGTATTCTTAAAATCAACATCAGAGTGGCCATTGTGGAAAAGCAGGTCAAGCCACTGCCGGGGGTGCCTGCCCATGCTGGTGTGTCTGGTTTAGTCCTAGCTACGCTGTGCCTCTGATCCACTTCCTGCTGGCCCACCACGGTGGCAGTGGATCCTGGCCCAGGTACTGTGCTTTTGCTGCTCCTCATGGACTTCTTCACGCCCAGCTTTAGCCTGGCCCAGCCCTGGCTGCTGCACACATACGGCGAGTGCATCAGCAGAAGTCTCTCCATTCTCTCGGTCATTCATGTTCTACATAAATAAGCATTTAAAACCAAATTCTTATTCACATGGCACTAGCTCCTAACGTTTTTCTGTTTTTTTTTTTTTTTAAGATTTATTTATTTTTATTACAAAGTCAGATATACAGAGAGGAGAGACAGAGAGGAAGATCTTTCATCTGATGATTCACTCCCCAAGTGACCACAATGGCCGGTGCTGAGCTGATCTGAAGCTGGGAGCCAAGAGCTTCTCCAGGTCTCCCATGTGGGTGACAGGGTCCCAAGGCTTTGGGCTGGCCTCAACTGCTTTCCCAGGCCACAAGCAGGGAGCTGGATGGGAAATAGGGCTGCTGGGGCTGCTGGGATTAGAACCAGCAGCCATATGGGATCACGGTGTGTTCAAGGCAAGGACTTCAGCTGGTAGGCTATGGTGCCAGGCCCTCTGTATCAGTTTAATGGATTTGTATTAACTGAAGAAACATGTACATTTCACATAAATTGTCAAAACTGACATAAAATTAATGTCCTTGGGACCAGCACTGTGTTAAGCCACCACCAGCAGCGCTAGTATCCCACTGGTTCAAGTCCTGATGGCTCCACTCCTGATCTGCTAATAAGCCTGGGAAAGCAGTGGAAAATGGCCCAAGTCCTTGGACCCCTGCCCTGATATGGAATTAGAGATGGAAGAAGCTCCTGGCTCTGGTTTTAGCCTGGCCCAGATCTGGCCACTTGGGGAGTGAACTAGCAGATGGAAGATCTCTGTCTTTCTCTCTCTTTCTGTAATTTCTTCTAATAAACAAATAAATGTTTTAAAAAATGTAACAACCTTAAAGCAGCCCTATGATTTAGCAATCCTACTCCTGGGTATTTGGAGAAACTGGAAGCCTCACATGTTGCTCGCGGGAATGTAAAACAGTACAGTAACTTTGGAGAAGTCTCCAGTGTCCACCATGGAATTACTGTACAGACCAGCCATATCACTCCTTGGCATACCCAAATGACTCTTCATAACAACATTATTCACAATAATTATGAATAATATTAATAATAATCCAAAAACAATCCCAAATGTCCGTCAACTGATAAACAGATGAATGACAACACAAAAGCTCCGTTTATACAGTGGCCTTCTTGGTCCCGGCACAGGCTACAGCCCGATGAACTGCGGACGTTCTGCTCATGAAGCGGCTCTCACAGAAGGCCACACATGGATGGTGCCGTTCATGTGAAGCTCCAGAACTCAAAGACGGGGGACACTCACAATGGGGTCTGGGGTGGGGGGTGGTGGTGATACAATCATTCTGGGTGTACACCTCTGGATGCACTATCAACCACTGGAACCTTATGTGGGGAGTGGGGTGCTGAAGCCGCTCCTGGATTGATAGGGGCCATCGCAAGATGGCAGCTGGCCCAGGGCCAGGAGGCGGAGTTGGTCTCGCCAGCAGGTAAACAGGAAGTCACAGGGATAGGCTAATGCTCTGGCTGTGATTACTGGCCTATCATGTAGTGCCAAGTGGACCCACGGGGAGAAGTGATTGGTGGAGAGCTATATAAAAGTAGCCGGTAAAAGCTAGATGAAGGACAGGACGGACAGACGGACGAAAATGGACAACAAAGACTGGGGGACGGGAAGAAGGGTGGTGGATGGGATGAGGGAGAAGGAAAACGGGCGGGAGGAAGGGTGCTGGAGAGAAAGTAGAAAAGAGGGATACAGACAGAAGCAGTAAAAGCAGTATGGAGAAATATGGGCACCAAGAAGGGTGGTGGAGAGAGAGCTGGAGAAGCGGCAGAGGAAAGCTTAGGTCAATGGGGACGGGCGGAGTGGAGACAAGGTTTTAAACACAGCCTCTTCTGGCAGTGAAGGGTCCGGTTTCCAGATTTTCCTGGAACCCAAGAGTATGACTCAGCGTTTTAGTGTCGCAGCTGCTGGGCGGCGACAACCTTAAACAAAGGAAAACTTTAAAACTTACTTGGTGGAAAAATGTCTTGTCAACTACATTCTCGATCTGGTTTGCTGTCTTCTTTCCACCCGGTTGCATCTTCATTTCTACGGCATTGGTTCTGGCTTCCAGCAGTCGCTGATGTTGATGCTGAAACAGCACAGGGTCTCTCCCTGGGGGAGGGTGACAGTACAGCAGCTTTCCCTGCAGAGAGAGCAACAGTGCACCGTCAGTACCTTCCCTGCCAGCCCAGAGATGGCCACAGCCCCGGAACAGACGTCTCCGAGCGTTAAGCTGGTGGGATGAGTTGTGGTCACTCCAGCAGCAGAGTCCTACCTCTAAGATACAGATAATTACTTGTGCAGGATTCTAGAGACCTGACCCACAGTCCCCGCAGATCGGAGTGACAGCTAAGAAAGCTCTGCGCTTTTTATCTTGTTTGTGATTCTACTCAATAAAGTGCTCTTTAGTGCACTTTTTTTTTGTTATAGTCAGTATTTCCCAAAACAAAATCCAGAACACAACTGGACAGTTAAGACTGTACTAATAGGGTATTGGGCTAGAATACCAAAATCAAGATAGTTCCTAGGTTATTCTTTTACCTGCAGTTGGTTGTAGTTGTGGAATATAACTTTGCTTCTTTCTGTACCATAAATATTATGACTGTTTCATATTCATCTTTGAACAGTTAAAAATAAGTGGTAAGGATCTGGAGCGGTAGCCTAGTGGCTAAAGTCCTTGCCTTGCAGGTGCCGGGATCCACATGGACGCAGGATCTAATCCTGGTGGCCCCAATCCCCATCCAGCTCCCTGCTGTGGCCTGGGAAAGCAGTCGAGGACGGCTCAAAGCTTTGTGACCTTGTATCCACATGGGGGGCCTGGAGTAGGCTCCTGGTCCCTGGCTTCGGATCAGCTCAGCCCTGGCTGGCTGTTGCTGACATTTGGAGAGTGAAACAGTAGATGTAAGATCTTTCTATCTCTCCTTTTGGTATATCTGCCTTTCCGACAAAAATAAATAAATAGCTAAGCCTGGGAAAAAACAAAACAAAAAACTGGACTTACTACAATGGAAAACAAGCAAAGGGCTGTAGGAGACAGAAAAGCTAGATGCATAAATTGGCAATTTTCACTGACAACAGGTACACAAGAGATCTTCCTTCAGCTTGGGGATGTTGTGGCACAGTCAGTTAAGCTACCGCTAGCAACTCTGACATCCCATATTGGAGTAGTGGTTCAGTCCCAGCTACCCCACTTCCATTCTGACAAGGCAATGCATGACAGCCCAAGTACTTGGGCCCTAGATGGAATACTGGTTCCTGGCCTTCGGTCTGGTCCACCCCTGCTTATTGTGGCCATTTGAGGAGTAAATCAGTAGACAGAAGATCTTTCCCTCTATTTCAAATAAACAGATATTTTAAAAATGACTGTTGTATTTCACAGGTTAACAGGCACATCTACATTTATGTGATGCTAACTACCCTGACTCAGGGACACACCTTTAGTCACAACACAATCTCAACAGAAAAAGATCTCTTTATAACTTAACAGGCTGCCAGGGTAAGAACTCAGTGCGTGGAGAAAGCAGCCTAGCTTATCAAGAAGCAGGATTCACTCACGCTGACGTAGTCCTTCAGGATATAGCGCGCCGATCGAGGCTGGTCTGGCTGTCCGTGGGCCGTCATGAACCCTCGAATGTCTGTAAGGAGAAAGGAATTCCCCAGTCAGAAGACAGAACATGACATAAAGTCATCTGCAGTGGCATGCAGGTGGTCCTTGCTGTCACAACACTAGGCATTCTGATCTCCTTTGAGAATTAATAGTCACCAACTGTCACTGTAGAATGTAGTTTGTTTAGCATCAAAAACATTTGATAGTGCATAAAACAGTTCTATCTGCCGCTGATTTCCTAACAATAATCTAGTGTGATGTCATGAAACATTTTCAGTTTCTCTCTATTCTAGTTATGTCTTAGATCCTGGGATTGCAAACATTCATTTATGAAGGCTGCCAGTAAAATAATGCTACATCATCAATATTAGGCCAGCCAGCCTTCTTGTTTGACGATACACCTATATTTTCCTCCAAAACACTGCAGGGATCTCCTTAATACTAACGCCATCAGCAAGAGAGTGGAGGAACAGGGCCTGGTGCTGAGGTTTAGTGTGTAAAGCTGCTGCCTGTCGCACTTGTAATCCATTTGGACATGCACTCGTGCCCTGGCTGCTCCGCTTCTGATTCAGCTCCCTGCTAATGTGCCTGGGCAAGCAGGAGAGATGACCCGAGCAGCTGGGCCCCTGGCAACTATGTTACAGACCCAGGAGGAGTGCGTGGCTTCAGCCGGGCATGCTGCGGTTTTGGTAACCATTTGGGGAGTAAAGGAGCAGATGAAAGATCTCTCTCCGTAATTCTGTTTCTCAAATAAATAAAAAAATAAATCTTTTAAAAAAAACAATACACAGAAAAAGGTAATTTACAGAATAAAGATCAAAGGGCAGCAAACATGGAGATTTCACTAATATTTCGAAAAACCGAAAATAACAGGGAGTAGATTGGCAATGCCTTTTAAAGTGCACTGTTAGAAACTTATTCTTCATGGACTTGCAGACAATGATGTCAGAAGGTACCTTGAGTGTGTCATCCACTCCTAGAATTTTATCAGGTAGCATTAGGTCAAAGATCTTCATTATTTTTAGCTTTCACTGGATGTCAAGTTGAGTCTGTGGAAGTCCAGCTCCTGTCAGTTCCAGGCTAGCTCGCTGGGCCAGGACTCAGCTAGGCTGCGCACTGACCAGTCTCCTCACCCTGGACAAGCTATCCCACACTCTTACTTCACATGACTGTCTTCAGAGGACAGGGGAGGAGGGAAGCCTCTGGAAGGTTTTCCCAGGATTAGGATTTGTTTCCTTTCGTCCCTAAGACACAAGTTCAAAGCCTGCTTGCTAAGCAAGGCTCATATCACATCATCTTTCTCTCTCAGGCAATGAATAAGTTGAACCTCTTTCCCAGTTAGGGGCCATCCCTACAAAGGCTTAACTACAGAAAGAAACGTGTCTGATATTCCTACTTTTAGCTAGACTAAAGTTCTTGCAGGCCACTTTATAGTTCATATGTAAGCTAAATAAGTCATGTTCAACTGGCATGTGTAATTTTCCCCCAAACATGGCTTTTCTTTCCTAATTGGGAGATTCCAGAAAAAGCAAACATAGTCCTCGATCACAACCCCTGTGTCTGCAGGCATCAGCAAAGTAAATGTGCTAAGGGCTTTTCCTTAAGTCGGGCTGTAGGTAAGGCAGGCAAAGATATCAAAAACATTAACCCTGGCAGACGATTTGAGAAATGCTGAAGAAAAAGTCTGAATTTGTACCAGCATTCATTTCCATTAATTATTTCTACTTCTAATAATTATACTGTTGTACCCAAGTGAGCTGACACACAGGAGCACCAGGCACTGATTAACATTTGAAAGTCCTCAGGCCTAGTGCGGTAGCCTAGTGGCTAAAGTCCCTGCCTTGCATGTGCTGGGATCTAGTATGGGCGCTGGTTCACTGCTCCACTTCCCATCCAGCTCCCTGCTTGTGGCCTGGGAAAGCAGTCAAGGAAGGTCCAAAGCCTTAGGACCCTGGACCCGCGTGGGAGACCTGGAAGAAGTTCCTGGCTTTGGATCAGCTCAGCTCCAGCCTCTGTGGCCGCTTCGGGAGTGAGCCAGCAGACAGAAGACCTTTCTGATTCTCCTTCTCCCTGTGTATCTGACTTTCAATAGAAATAAATAAATCTTTTTTCCCAAAGATTTATTTATTTTTATTGGAAAAGCAGATATACGGAGAGGAGAAGAGACAGAGAGAATGATCTTCCATCCAATGATTCACTCCCCAAGCAGCCGTAACGGCTGGAGCTGAACCAATCCAAAGCCAGGAGCCCGGAGCTTCGCCCCCAGGTCTCCCACACGGGTGCAGGTCCCAAGGCTCTGGGCCGTCCTCGACTGCTTTCCCAGGCCACAAGCAGGGAGCTGGATGGGAAGCAGGGCTGCTGGGATTAGAACTGGCGCTCATATGGGATCCCAGCATGTTCAAGGCGAGGGCTTTAACGGCTATGCTATCACGCCGGGCCCAAAAATAAAAAAAACTTTAAAGCAAAACAAAACAAAAAAAGATTTCAAACTCCTTTATTGCTGGTAGTGAAGAAAAGGGGCTCAGGCTCCAAAGAACTCTCAGCTCTGAACTACAGAACAGCAAGGTTTATACAGGCAAAAACACAAGCTGGGAGGGACTCGGGGGCCTGAGCCAATGCAGATCTGTCCTAGGGATGAAAAGTTTCTAATCACTAACTTTGCAGCCTGTTATTGCAATACATTTTGTTCTTATTTTAAGATCAATCACAACTTACGTCCGTAAGCCATCAACAGCTCTTCTGACGTTGGAGGTCGATGGGGATCGTCGTCCTCTCGTGGCTTGACGATGTTAATGCCGTAAGTAGCTTCCAAAACATGCCTTGGAATGTTCTGGCAGACGTAAGCTTGTCAAGGAATCCATTCTCAACACTGCTGTGACAAACATACCCATTCTTTCCCCAAAGGTAGTTTTTGTTAATTTACACAATTTCTTCTTTTTTTTCTGAAAAAACTTATTGCCCTAATGACCACTTCCAAATTCCTTTTTTTGGTTATGGTTTACATTTTTAAAAAAAGATTTATTTTTATTGGAAAGTCAGATATACAGAGAGGAGAGATAGTAAGGAAGATCTTCTGTCCACTGATTCACTCCCCTAGTGGCTGCAACAGCTGTAGCTGGGCCAATCCGAAGCCAGGAGCCAGAAGCTTCTTCTGGGTCTCCCACGCGGGTGCAGGGTCCTAAGGCTTTGGGCCATCCTTGACTGATTTCCCAGACCACCAGCAAGGAGCTGGATGAGAAGTGGAGCAGCCGGAATATGAACCAGCACCATGTGTTAGGACAGCACTGCAATCAGCAGCTTAATGTGCAGCACCACAATGCCAGGCCTCCTGTACAGTTCTTCCTAGATCTACTTTGTGTAGTTCTTCCGAGGAGGATGCAGATACCACCTCCATGTTTCCTGCAAGCTGCTGAGAGGCAGCAGAGTTCTCATTTTGTACTCAGCAGCTGTGAGACCTCAGGTCGTCACTGCACTTCTCTGAGCTTCAATTTCTGATACATGAGAAAACGAAAATAACAGCAGAACCTGCCAAACAGGGGAGACTGTTTCTGGAAGATCAAATAGGTTTATTACTTGGTTTAGAAAAGCACATAGCAGGGCACATGCCGGCCAGGGCTGCCCTACTGCCATGTGCAAGTGGGGGCACACTGCTTGGGGCTGGATGACTTGGGACAAACTGGAACTGGGGGCCACTGAGGGTTTATTTGACACATATAACACTCCTAAGGGCTTCCATGGAGCAGGCCCTTGTGCCTGCAGGTAACTGAGGGAACCAGGACAGGGGATGGATTGGATGCAGGAATCGGAGGGCTTCCCCAGTGCACCCACTGGACCACGCCAGAGCCACGGCTGGGAGCAGACTGGGACGGGTAGGCTGTAGCACATGCCAGCGCTCGCAGGAGCCATGCTTGGAGGCGGGCCTGCTAGGGCGTCTTAGGGGCTGACTGACTGGGCTGAATCACCTGCCAGTTTGCATGAGTCAGGGCTGTGGGTGGCATTGGCCAGGCACCCGTAACCACCAATACGGTACACGTGTGGGCTAGTGTAGGTGGTATGCCGGGCCTGGGCCCTACACCAGCCGACACACTTAAGAGCCAGGTCATAGGCAGCTTCCCAACTAGACTGCTTTGCCCATTCGCGTGCTCATTCTGGGAAATATCACAAGGACATGTTGTCCAACGCCACAGCAAAGGCTGCAGGACTGGCCACCTCACTCACTAACCTCCTGGGCAAGAGAAAAGGCCCTGAGCACAGAAAAGACTAAACCACCAGGAGTTTGAGTATCTCTTCAAAGGATAGAAAGCACAACACTCCAAGCCAGGTTTTACAGCAAGCAACTAGGCCTGTGAACACACTGAAGCAGACATGGCCAGCCAACAGGCCTTAGAATTTCTTACCTCTACTTCCAACAATTTCTCAGAACAATCAAGATCACTCAAGTAGGGCCCAGCGCAGCAGCCTAGCGGCTAAGGTCCTCGCCCTGCAAGTGCTGAGATCCCATGTGGGCGCCAGTTCTAATCCCAGCAGCCCTGCTTCCCATCCAGCTCCCTGCTTGTGGCCTGGGAAAGCAGTCAAAGACAGCCCAAAGCCTTGGGACCTGCACCCGTGTGGGAGACCTGGAGGGGAAGCTCCTGGTTCCTGGCTTTGGATTGGTTCAGCTCCAGCCGTTACGGCTGCTTGGGGAGTGAATCATTGGATGGAAGATCTTCCCCTCTGTCTCTCCTCCTCTCCGTATATCTGCCTTTCCAATAAAAATAAATAAATCTTTGGAAAAAAAAAATCAGGCCCGGCGCGGCGGCCTAGTGGCTAAAGTCCTCACCTTGAATGCACCAGAATCCCATGTGGGTGCCAGTTCTAATCCCGGCCACCTTGCTTCCCATCCAGCTCCCTGCTTGTGGTCTGGGAAAGCAGTCAAAGATGGCCCAAAGCCTTGGGACTCTGTACCCTCATGGGAGACCTGGAAGAAGTTCCTGGATTCTGGCTTCAGATCGGTGCAGCACTGGCCATTGCGGTCACTTTGGGAGTGAATCATCGGATGGAAGATCTTCCTTCTCTATCTCTCCTCTTCTCTGTATATCTAACTTTGTGATAAAAATAAAATAAATCTTAAAAAAAAAAAAAGAAAAAAGAAAAAAATCACTCCAGTAACATCTCTGGAACACTTTGTCCCTCCTCAAGGTCTCTAAGGCAACAGCAAATGACCATCTCTGTTCCTTGGTGCAGTGTAGTGGTGTTCCAGCAGAGCAGCACACCTCCCTCCTTCCCTTCACTGACGGGGGATGCAGGAGGGAAGACGGAAACATTTATCTCACTAATCTTCTAAACCCTTCCCCAAACCTGTCCATCCTAATCCGAGGTCCTCCTGGATCTGTATCCCCCCTCACATCTGTAATAAACAGTAAAATAAAAATTTAAAAAGAAAATAAAAAAAAGTATTTGGCAGGCATTCAAGCCATGTCAGCTTTTAACCTTCAACGCAGTCAACTATGGTGTACCTGTGGCTACTTCCCCATTTTATGGAAAAGGAAAAAGTATCTGGAATTTAAGCAAGTTTTCCAAGGCTGTTCAAACAGCCCAGTGGCGCTACTAAGCAGGTCTGTAACTTGGTTCCATGACACCAGATCACCCTGATGGAACCAGGTCCTGGGGTCCTGATGCTAGTTCACTATGCAGACTACAGTCCCAAGAAAGTATCTGAGATTGTCTGCGTTTCAGATACTAAAGCCTAGTCCTTGAGATGCTGCTGCTGGGAGGCAGCATTTAGATAACTCACACACATCACACCACAGAAGGATATCAGTGACACTGGCGGGACATGATCCCTCATCTGGTCGATGGGCAGGATGCCACTGCAAATCATCTCCGCTTTTGTGGACACAAACGATGGCATCACCAGGCCGGGGCAGTCACACAAGCAGAGGCTGGGCTCCACATAGAGAGTCTGAAAGACGAGAAGATGAAGTTGAGCGTGCAGCGGGTGAAGGCAAGCGAGCCGCACAAGTGGCACAGGGCTGTGGAAGTACCTGAAAGTGCTTGGTGTGACCAGGGGTGGCAGACACAGACACCTTCTTGTTGCCCATGATGGTGTTAATGGTTGAACTTTTACCAACATTAGGGTATCCCACCTGTAAGACATGCAGGAGTTACCAGTCAAGCAGTACATTTATCAAAGATCCATAGATTTCACATACATGTTGGCTACACCAAACAAGCACTGAATTACTTGAGAGGTTTATCTGAAACGCATATTCTGTCTGTCGGCATTCTCCTGTGGAGTGGTAATTTTTACTTAGTCTTTAGTGACAAATGGTCCAGCTACGTAATTCGCAGTTAAGGTGCCATTTAAGATGCCCACATTCCATGGTGGCGTTGCTTGTGTCTGAGACGCAGTTCTAGCTCCTGCCTGCAGCTCTCTGCTAATGTGGACCCAGGGAGACAGCAGTGATAGCCCAAGTGACTTGGTTCCTGCCACCCAACTAACAGACTTCAGTTGTTCTTTCAGTTCCTGTTTCAGCCAGGCACAGGCCCAGCCACTGTGGCCATTCTGGGAGTGAAGCAGCAGATGGAAGTGCTGGATCTGACTCTCAAATAATAAGTAACACAAATTTAACTGCAGGGGCTACAATAAACCTCCTTTCTGTCACTCTGGTTTATTTTCCTAATTGGAAAAATTGCATAATGAATATCTCTAGCATCTTAAATTTCCATAGCTAAGAATGGGGAAACCTGGAAGCACGCTGTCTGTGCACTTTCACAGACACTTCTGGAATTACCGTATATATTCACGGTGGTGATATGGTGCCTTTTCCCCTAGTCCTTATGTACCATCTACGCAGTTCAAGCACCAGTCCTATTTCGCCTGGCCAAGATGTGAAGGCAATCTGCAGAGGACCACAGGATGCCAACAGAACACTGCACTGGAAATCTTAAGACAACATTGAGAAATTCAATCTCATTTTATTCTCTCAGTAATTTACCCAACAGGAGGAGCTGAACTTCAAGAGAATGGGAGAAGATACAGGGGTACTCTCAAAAGTTTGTGGAGGGGCTCGGCAGCGTGGCCTAGTGGCTAAGGTCCTCGCCTTGATCCCATATGGCTGCTGGTTCTAATCCCGGCAGCTCCACTTCCTCTCTATCTCTCCTCCTCTCAGTATATCTGACTTTGTAATAAAAATAAAATA